>NW_026555335.1:27988256-28412971 GCF_029017545.1 Prosopis cineraria
TAGAAGTATTTGAAGCTTGAATCACCATTGGATAAGTTGCACATTTCCCTCTTCTCTGTCTTTTATGTAAAAATTTAGATTGGTGGCAAAATGGGGGCTTTGATTTCATTTTCCTTAGCGTTTAGACCAAGCCCATTGGTTTATTTAAGGGCCTTGGGGAGTTAAATCAAGCCTCTAACCTGAAGTTTATGAGTTTATAGTGATTAGAAATTTTTGATAAGGGTTTGGACGAACTCTAGGTATTAATTTGAGGATTTTGAGACAATGTGGGACATTAGTTAGTGATTTTGGTGTGTTGGTGATATTCAATAAGATTGTTAGTGTTTGAGAATGGTTGATGTTGTTAGAAAGAGAATTGGGTATTTTAGACACTTAGAACCTAGTGAATTCAAAAATTATCTAGAGTGATAATTGAGGATTGTCAGTTGATTGTGTAGATTAGCATTGCTTGAGCTTAATCATGAGTATAGAATGTGTAGAGCTAACGTTGAGCCACAGTTACCTTTTGTGTGACAAAGGTTGAGGTAACGGATTAATTTACACTAATTGATTATATTACTTAACTATTTATGAGTAGATATATTGATTTGAAATTGAGATTTAATGATCTTGCATATTGCAAATGTGGTTTTGCGCATGAAAAATCTATTTTACAAATGATGAGTATGATAAAAGTTATATATGAATGGTTGAGAAACTTGAAATGTATATGTGAGATATATGTTGAGTGTGGGCATGATCATGTTAGGGGAGGGAGTTCACCCATAGGAAGGAGTGGTAGAAGTTTATATGACATGTATCTCATTAACCGTAGTGAGGCACGGTGTTGGATATCTTCTCCTTAGTATTCATAAGGGATACGGTGTTAGAGAGTGACACTCCTTAGCATCAATGATTGGTGTTAGAGTAACACACCCGATTCATGTGTGATAGGGGGAAATCATAGTTTGAAAGTAATGGGATAGGACACCCTTGGCTAGTGATCCTACCATTGAAAATGAGCTCAAACCATTATTAACATGCACTTAGTTTAAGAGCTTATGGTTTAGTCGAGATGATTTGGAGGCTAAATGGTATAGAATGATCATGCTAGTGGTTAAAATATTTGTATTGATGAAAAGAGTATGTGGTAATATGATAAAAGTATATTTTTGGAGTTTTATAGTTTTATTCTCTTATGGTTGTGTATGTTAATTAATAGTAGTGAATCATTCTGTTACTGAGATGTTTATCTCACCCCATCGTTATATTTTACAGGCGAGGGCTTTGGTAGGGGCAAGAGGAAGGAAGGAACATTTGAAGAGTGAAGAGCATAGTTATATAGCTCTTCTCTTTACTCTTTTAGGTATTATAAAAAATATTGTCAATATATAATGCCAACTTAGGAACATGACATTATTTTAGATATCACTTGTTTGGATGTGTTATAAATGTGCATATCTTGGTCCAAGGTTAATATGGTGGATTATGTATGTGTGTTGGGCCAAGTCACAATTACAAGTGATGAATTTGAAGTGAATTATATGCCTAAAATGACGCAGTTAATGTGTGTGCTAAGTATAATCCACCCCTTTGTGTTATTGTCAAATGGAGGTTTAGTGGTCATTTTGAGTGTGATTGCTTATTTTTGTGAAATGAATGAATTGTTATGTTGTGTGTGGTTCATTTGAGGTGGTCAAATTGTCTTTGGGGCTAATGGTATTTAGTATTGTGAGTTGGACATCATTGTATGTGTTTTAAGGTAAAAACGAACCATTTTGGGTTCAAGTGTCTATCTTTTAAACAGATAGGTATTTGAGTATGAGACTAGTGCCATTAGTAATAAGGCTCAAAGAGTTTCGTGTAGACACTTAAACAGCTCAAATAGGACATCGAATGGCAAAACGGTGTGCTCCAAAATTTCGAAAGGCTGTCATGAAAGCAATCTACTGTCATGATAGTAAGTGTGCATCATGGCATATGGTTGTTGCACCGCGGTGCAAGAGGCCTTCGAGGGACTCATCCTTCTATGCTATCCACCATAGTAGGTATGGCTTGCACCGCAACGAACGGGCCAGAATCTTCGGAAAGTGGCTTGTTTTAGCCTAATTTGATGTGGTTTAATTTCTATGCTTCTATATTTGTTCTTAACTGATTTTTTACCATGATTTGAGCTCAAATAATAATATTTAAGAAAAAAGGTTTTCTTGGGATCCCATTGTTTTAAAACTAATTATCTTTTAAACCCTTGAGTTGTAGCAACTTTTTTATGGGATTTTATTTAATCCTAATTATCACAACGGTGTGTGAGTGTTGTTCTGATAATGTCAAGGTAGACATTACACATACTTTGCTGTGATGAACACGTTGTTGGCTGTGACAAACAACCTATAGTTTTATGAAATGACTTTTTGCCCCCATTTTTTGTGATATTTTTCAAACAATTGGTATCTCATGCTTTCATAAACTTAATAATGATTTAGTCTTATTTTGAATAATGTTTATAATTTATCAATGAAATTGTCGGCTTTCATATCCATTGTCTATAAAATCCGTTTATACTTAAACTTCTTTTCAAATAGGATCCTAAGTTTTCACTATTAAATAAATAAACATTATTTAAAGTAAGAATAAACTAGAGTTATAGAGTATACGGAAGTATGAGATACCAATCGTTCGGAAAACATTGTGCAATGGGGTAAAAAATGTCATTCCACAAAATTATGGGTTGTTCACCGCGGCCAACAATGTGTTCACTGTGGTGGACCACGCCGAGGCTAATTTGGTCTATATAATAGTCAACATTTTATAGATAAATGGTAGAGGTAATTTGATCAGAATTTTAAAGTTCAAGGTCCAGGATGCTACTCGCGCAATAGTTTAAAGTCCATGGTGCTAATGAACAAATGACATATCAGAAAGAGATTGCCACATCATCATTTGACTAGGCCCTATAGTGAATAGTATAGTGTTAAAAAAATAATAGTGGGGTTTAATTTGATATCAATTTAAAATTTTAAGGTCCATTTTGCATGTTTTAAAAGTCAAGATCCAAAGCTCTTTTTGTGCAATACTTCAAGGTCCAAAATGCTCATTAACCCTTATAAAAATTATGAAATGTATATTATATGTGTAGATGCAGTTTTGATGTATTTAGAAAATGTGTAAGGTAGGTATAAGTTAATTTATTGAACAATGTGGCTGAAACAAATAAGATATGCTTTATTATAAATTATGAGAATGGTTGAACACTCTTTTGATATAATTTGAGAAGTATGTATGTGTGGATGAAATTGAAAATGTGATTTCTTGGAATGTGAAACTGCATTATGGTGCATGATTGAAAATGTAATACATTATGGCATGATTTAGATTTAAAATGGGTAGGAGTTTACCCTAGTTGGGAGTTGATTATATTATAAGTCTGCATGGCATGGACAATAATTAGGTAGCTCTTAGTGTTGGATAGCTATGACACAAGATTCGATGGGTGTTTGGTGTGGTTTTGACGTAGATGAAGATACTCACTTCGGGTCCATATCCTTTACATATTATAGAAAAGTGTTAGGTACAAGGCCTATTGGCATTGTCTCATAGTCTGCTAATACTATTTCTCAACTATTTTGTTTATTATTATTTTTAAATGTCATTATTTGCATCTTAAAAAAATTTAGCAGCATAATGGCTTAAAAATAGAAGTTTCTTGGGTATCAAACCCCCTATTCAACACTTGTAGTAGTCAAAATAACAGTCAAATAAAGTGATATAAAACCAAATTGACATCTAAATTAATTAAATGAGTCGTGGTAATTAAAGAAATCAGGATTTGGTCTAATCAATTAGAAACATGCATCATGAAAATTGAACAACCAAATTAAAATTAATCTAAACAAATTAATTTGTCATTTTAAAAGAATCAGCAACATAATAGCATAAAATAAAAGTTTCCTAAGTATCAGACCCTCTTTTCATCAACACATGTAATAACTAATGCATGCAAAACAATTATTCAAACTAAGTTCAAGAGTTAAACAACCAAATAATATTCAACTGGGATTAAATAGATCAAGCTAATTAAATGTACATAAAACACATTTACTATACAAGAAAAGGGAATTAAATTAAATATTCAAATTAAGAAAATGTATTTAGAATAAGCAAAAATAAATAAATAAAGAGTGTACCATGAGTTGGAGTTGAGGAGAGAAGAGGAAACACAAGGAGACCACAACTTGTTGGAGTTGAGGAAACCAAGTTGGAACCATGAGTTGAAGAAGAGGGTTAGTTGGGACCATGAGCTTAAGGGAAAAAATAATGGAGCTGTGGATTAGGGTTGTTGCTGAAAAAAATGTGAGCAAAAGGATAAAAATTAACCTATAGAGTAGAGAGGAGTTGGGACCACAAGCTGAAGGTGTGGTCGGTCAGTAATTTGTGAGAGGAAGGAGCTAGAATGGCAAGCTAGGAGAAGAAAAAGGACCTGAAACAATGAGTTGTGTGAAGAAGAGAGGATAAAAAGGGGAGTTAAAATGGTGACAGTGAGCTAACCTTAAAGGAGAAGATAGGAGAAGCAAGCTGAAAGCTTGAAGATAAGATGAGTAAGGCATAGGGTCCCCTTGTCTTGTTAAGGGTAATTTAAAACCCTTAGCCACAAGTGGTGTTTTTGCCTTAGGGAAACGCCACCTCTGTTTTTAAAATTAATATTATATTAACTCATTTAGTTATAATATATTTAATAATTATTAGGTAGTTTAAATTAAATTAGAAAAATTAATTAATTTTAATTTTATAAATTTTATTATGTTCTAGTAAAACATAAATTAATTAAATACTTGTTTATTTTTATAATAAAAATTATATTTAAAAGTTATTTATATTATAATAATAATTGTTAACTACTTGTTATTTATTTACATAGCAATTAAATGAATGTAATTATTATTAGTTTCTTTAATTTAACTTAATAAACTTATAACTAATATGAATTAAATAATTGCTTAATATATTTAATATCAATATTATATAATTAATATTAATCTATATTTTATAATAATTATTAATATAATATATTAATGATGTAACAAATGACAATAAAGGCTGCATTTCCAAACTTTGGACATGCCACCTCTCTTCTAAAAATTAAATTTTAAATTTTTTAAATTCAAAAAATTATTTTGAGAGGCGGCGATTCCATCATTGGAAAATGCCACCTCTCTCTTGAAAATTAATTTTTTAATATTCAATAATTAAATAATAATATTTAATGATAATATATTTTTTAAAAACAGTAGTGCTTAAAATAATAAGAAATTTAAATTCTTTTCTAAATATAATAAACAATCATTATATAATTTAGCTATAATTAATTAATACAATAATTAGTCCTTGAATAACTAGATAATTAATAAAATTATACATAATAAATTAACAAGGGTCAAACATAATAAATGATTTAATTAATGAGGGTACATATGACATTTTCAACTATTAAAAATGCTACCCATCATTTAAATTTCTTTTTCATAATCAACCAAAAAAAAATTAATGCAAAAGAGAGAGGTGGTATTTTTAACATAAAAAGGCTGTCTCTCTCTTAATATATAATAAAATTGCCTATATGGTATGAGCAATACATTTTCTTCATAATTCTAGCTCTAATACCACTATAAGAGATGGATCAAATTAAAGTATATAAAAATTAAAAGAGAACATGAATATAACCATATGACATTATTTAAGAAAGAAAGTTGCAAAGTGCTTACAAAGAAAAGTTGGAGAGGAAAGGAGAAAACAAATTTTACAAGTGAAAGGGGAGATAGTTTAGAGAGAGAGAGAGAGAGAGAGTGAATTGCTCAATGCATGTATGAGGAGTTAGCTCTTTTTATAGATTTCAAAGTGATTCTTGGCTTTCTAACTTTTGTTTTGTTCCATCACTTCTTGCTCTTTCTTTTTTGCAATTAATGACTTTGCTTTTCATCTTCTTTCTTTTGTTCATTTTACTGTGTACTTTTTTTTTACTTTTGTACACACTTGTCTATCCTCTTTCTTCTTTTTCTTTTCTTTTTTCATTTCAAATTTATTACCTTTTGACTATTATATATTTTGTCAAGCATCTTTATCTTCAGTTTTCTTTGAGGAAAAAAAAACGTTTGTGCAAAACATCCAAATGCTTACTTTATGAAGAAAATTTTAGTGAAAAAGAAATAGCTATAAAAGCTAGATATATACAAATGAATCAAGAGTTGTTGGAATATTGTAAGATAGAAATACAAGAATTACTTGAAAAGAAATTAATTAGGCTGAGCAAATCCTCATGGAGCTGCTTATCCTTTTATGTTCAAAATAGTGTAAAAATAAAGAGAGGTGCACCCATATTAGTTACAAATTATAAGTCATTAAACAAAGTATTAAGATTGATTAGATATTCTATTCCTAATAAAAAATGACTTAATAGGAAGATTATATAATGCATCAATTTTCTCAAAATTCAATTGAAGTTATTATGCTATCAAATACATATACTTGAAGAAGATAGATATAAGATAGCTTTCACAGTCCCATTTAGTCATTATGAATGCAATGTAATGCCTTTTGGAGTAAAAAATGCCCCTTCAGAATTTTAGCAAATAATGAATGATATATTTAATCCTTACAATAAATTCATCATAGTATATATTGATGATGTTTTGGTATTTTTCAATTCAATTGAAGAATATTTTAAACATGTTAATCAATTTTATGAAATAATAAAGGCCAATGATTTAGTTATATTAGCTAGAAAAATGAAATTACTAATAAAAGTAAAATTTTTAGAAATGGAAATCTGTCAGGAAAGCTAACTTCAACTAGTAGAGTCATAGAGTTTGTGGATAAATTTTCAGATAAAATTACAAATAAAAATCTATTATAAAGGTAAAGTTTTTATAGGGAAAATCCTACTCAATTTCCTAACAAGAGAATTTTTATAGGAAAAATTCTTCCAAAATGAGTAAAGCTACTAGCTCAAAAGATAAAGGTAAAGCCATAGCAAATACAGCTAGCCACTCCTCAAAAGCCAAAAGCCAATAAACCTTTAAAAATACATGATTATATTCCTTAAAAAGATATACACAAAACAATAAACCTATTAACAAGTTACAATCCAAATAGACAAACGGGATCCTAGTCAATATATCTCAAAGGAATAGTTAATGATTGTCTATACTGTTGAGCAAGAATTTCAAAGAAAATGTATTGTTCATACCATACAAACAATTTTCCCTCCTTATAAAGAAGAAATATTGAATTACATTTCAACAAGTGTGAAAAAGGACAGATATTATGAGTTAATTTTGATGGCATAAGAAATCATCACAATTACTCATCAAGAAAAAGATGGAAGTCTTTATTGCCAAATAAAAATCCATAAGGTATTAGCTCTGACTACTTGGGGTTATTCACCTTATCTGGCAAAAAAATTTTCAATAAATTGCCATGACCAAGTTTATAATTACAAGCACTCTTAGTTTTTCTAGTTCAACTAGGACTCTCAAAATAATTTTTTAAAATGGTTCCTCGAATGGTTATTTTTGGACTAGTAAAGAAAATACTCCCTCCAATGGTGGCTGACGGATATGATTGTTTTCAAGCCAAAACTAGTTTCAAAGAAAATGAGAAAACCATTTTATTTCTTTTACCATATGAGAATGAGAGTGTAACACTTGCCCCGAGTGTTATCCAAAAATCACACAATTCAAATAAACTAAGTGTGGTTAAGGAGTTAATCTTAAAACCAACTAAAAAAAAAACTATTTAAATCAATAACAATTTACATAATAGAAAAACACACATATAAAACCTCTTAGAAAAGTTTAAAGGATTAATATGTAGTGCACGGAAGCAAATAAGGCAAACAAGGGCAGTTAATTGATGTCATGATAGCATTAATTTTGCTATCATGACAGCCCTCTCGGGTAAACTTCCGGGAGGTGCCGATTCACCATCTGGCTTCCAATTGAAGTAATTTTAAAGATCACACTTCACATTCAAAAGGTACTATAAGTGTACCAAATTTTAAAAAAATTCAACGGTCAGATTAAAAATTAGACATGTTAAAAGTTTGGTCATTTTTGCTTTCAAAAGCTGTCATGACAGCACCTCCGGACTAACTTTTGAGGTACACCATTTCATCATCCGACCTCTAATCAGAGCGATTCTAAAGCCCACATGTCACTTTTAAATAATACTATTAGTATACCAAATTTTGAAAAGATCCAACGGACGGATTGAATTTCGTGCATGTTGCAACATCAACAAATATTGATGTCATGACAGCACTTTTGCTATCATGACAACTCCTTCGGACCAAATTTTGGAGTGTGCCATTTCTCCGTCCGGTATCTGATTGATGTGATTCCAAAGCCCACATGAAGCTTATAAAAATTTTTACTTGTGACCCAAATTTTAGAGAAATCCAATAGTCGGATTAAGATTTGGACACCCAGATGTAAAAGTGTAGTTTTTTGGTTAAAACCATTTTCAAAATTATCCAAATCTCATCCTAATGGTCACAAACTTGTGGGAACACTTTAGACACATCAAATAGGACTAAAAACACCTGATAGAATATTTAAATGATAGAAAAATCCTTTATACAAAAATTTAACCACCCGAGGGCCATTTCCCAAAATTGACCTAAACCCCCAAAATGCACAAATCACACAAGAGTGGCCAAAAACTATTCCAAATATTATATACATATATGAACACACACGCTAAATATTTTCACTTAGCTCAGAGATCTCTGTGGGGCTCACGCACCCACTTTCTCTATCCAAGGTATATGTTTGCCCATAGCACACTATTTGCAACGCAACCACTTTGCATTTGCTTGTGGAATCACATATATACCAAAATAAATATTTTCTTGTATTGAAAACTTGGTCTACTAAATAAATCCATCAAAACCACACACCATAGCCAAGTTTCCTAGCCACAAGTCTACAAGCAAACAAAAATTCATACACAAGCCATACAATCCACACATACTCACGCACATATACATAATCATATCCTACTGGCACCTAATCCTAAATACATTATAATAGATTTGCTCAAAAGAAAGGGGTTTCAGTTCTTTACAATTCACAAATAACACTAGCTCTGCTCCTTTTCTTGTCCTCCACTCATTCCTTCGCCTGGACTTGGAAATATTGAAAAGAAAGGGATGAGACAACCACAGTCTCAATAACAGAGAAATCTACATTGATTATTACAAAGCAAGCCATAATCGAATAAACAAATAATAAATTCAACATAGTATAATTTAGTCATTTAAAATGCATGAATGCATGACCTAGGCTGGTATGGCCTTTTATGACCAACAGAATGCCCCCTGGCACTCTTTAACTCGCAGGTAAACCTTATACCTACTTGTACATCCACAGGCACAAAACATAATCTAATCCACCAAACTGTCTATGCCCTTTCGACGTAAATCTTGAGCAGTCAAAGCTAACTCCCTTCTAGAGCCAGCCCGACTTACTCTCTATGTGAGGGCTACCTTAGCCTAGGTAATCAACCTCATACTTCATATATCGGATTCCCTACCCCACTGAGAGGTGTCAAATACTCAATACACTAACCACTTTAGTGCACTGAGCCCACAATATGTAAGGCAATACTGAGTACTGGCAGTGTACAATAGAATATCAAAAGTCCACACCTTCTCATTAGTGAACTCCCACTGAGATCATGCCTTTTACTCGTGTCTACCTTTCTCGAGTATTGACCACTTCAACATTCTAAGGTAGTATAACATTTATAAATCTCCCTTAAACGGTTCCTTAGCCTATCTAAGGTATCTTACTTAGTTACACTTCCTTAAGTGCAACTTCTATTCTTTATGATTACAATACATGCAAACAAATTTTTTTCCATAAAAATATTGTTGTTAAACAATTAGAAAACATATTTGCACTATAATCAAAGTAGTACTCCATAACCCCTTATAAAGTACATTTAATCTTTTAAAACATGTAATGCATGATAGCTAGTAATATTTATTCAAAAATAGCTAAAACAAAGTAATAAGAAATATAAATTTCCCTGTTACCTTAACCTTTTGGTACCAAAAGGGTTTCTCTTGTACAAAATAGGACTCGGCTTGTTCCTTAACTTCTTAATAAGTTTCACCAACAATTTCTACAACATATAAGTGATCCATATCACTTATCATGACAAATAGCATTAATAAAGACCATAACTCATATCACACAACTTGGGTCAATGAGTCATAATCTATCCTAATGGTCCATATATTAAACCAACCATTCACATAGTATCACTTAACAACCAAAACCATTTATTAGCCATCATTAAGCTAATTTCCAATTTATATAATTTTTTATTAATTAAAAACCTTTACTTAGTGTCACCAACTTTTACCATTAGCCTTATAATAAAAACCAAACCTTAATTTAAATCTTATTGAGCTCAAATAGCAAAATTATAACTAAATCAATAGGCTTAAACCATTGAGGAGCAAAACCCAATCTCTCAGGGTTTAATTTGTGCCCAAAACACCTCTTTTCATCCAATTATCCACTTAAAACATTAGATCACTATATAGAAACTTAAAACATCCTCCTTAAGATCCAAAGAAACAAAAGCTTACAAGAATAAAGCCTTTGGGATCAAAATCTAAAAATTTCCTCTTCCAAAAATTGAAGAAAATCAAGAAGAAGGGAAGAGGATTGAAGTAGGGAGTTTACCTATTGTGTAGCCAAGCTCGCAATGGTCGTAAAGGCTAACTCTCTCTCTTTCTCCTCTATTCTTCCTCTCACTTTCTCGTGCTCTTTGTTCTTTTTTTCTATGTTTCCTGCGTTCAGTTTCCCCTTAAAAAAGTTGATATAAGACTTTGGGGAAAATTACAAGAAAGGGCCCAACATTTTTATTATAGCACAAAAGTTCGGGTCAACTTTGGTAATTTTTCTCATAGCTAAAAATAAAATAAAACCTAACTTTTGCTTAGTAAAATTCAAACTCTAGACCTCTATCAAATTATTCTAAATTTTAATTTAATTATAGATATTTTATTTTATTTTTTAAAATAAATTTGAGTCTTAAAATTTTTTAGGATGTTACAGAGAGTACCATGGATCATACATTAGTGCTTTGCAATGGTAAACAAAAAGCCACCATGTCTTATAGTGAATTATCTAGTTAGTAGATTTAGAGTCAAATGGTGAGATAAATATAATCAAGAATATGCTAATACCTAAGCAGTTCTTAGATGGATTAAAACCACTTTCAAAAACATTCCAAAGCAAGTGAAGGAATATGCAACATAATCAACTATTTTTCTTGCCAAAAAGAATAAGTTAATGACACAATTGGCAATAGCAAAAACTAAAGAATGGGCTTCCCTTATCCAATGAGTAGATTTTCAAGCATCCCAAGTAGGTGTAGGTCCTCCAAACAAGAGATTGAAGACAAAGACATATTAGTGCCAATATGAAGAATACCAATTGGTTGCCGACAGACAAAAATAAAGGTGTTGGTAGACAAAGAAGAAAAATAGCTAAAAAAGAAAAACAAAAGGTGTGTAAAAGTAAAAAATAATAGTGATAAAAGAAAAAAGAAAATAAAGATGCTTGATAAAATGTAGAATAGTTAGAAGGTAATAAATTTGAAATGACAAAAGAAAAGAAAAAGACGAAAAAGGCTAGACAAATGTGTACAAAAATCAATAAAGGGTACATGTAACATCTTGAATTTTAATCAAGGAAAACTAGTTACTAATTAGGGACAAATTAGTAATTAGTAGATTGATTATGGTTTGGATGTCAAGTGGATATTTTATGTTAGTTGGTTGTTATATTTATAGGATCAGATGGTAGAATGGCAATTCAGGATGTGACGTGTGAGTAGTAGTGAGAGTTTTATCACTGTGCCATGTATCACGAAGGAATCTACATAAGCCACGGCACATGGCACAAAAATTTTACTTAAGGGCTAATTTAGATTGAGAAAATAGAAAGAGAAGTGAAGGAAAAATGTGTGAGAGGTAGAGGAGAAGACCTGTGTGCTAAGACAATCACTATCCAGCAATTAGGAGTTTGCCTCGGCTAGTGATTTGTCAGGTAACTATCGTACAGCCCAAAGCTTCATTTCTACCTTATTTTTACTAAATTTGATTGGTTGAGAAATCAAATGAGAAAGTTTTAAGGTGTTGGAATTCAAAAGAAAGGTTTAAAAAGGGCGTTCAAATATGAAACTAAGGTTTTGAACCTTGAGGATTTATGCTCAATTAGCCTAAAAAGTTAGGTTAAAAAGGGTGAAATTGGATGAGTAAATGAGTTAGGAGGTTGTTGTGGTCATTTGAATAGCCGATAGGGCCAATGACTATTGATAATGGACTTATGAATTCAAAAGGTGTAAATTAAATTGTTTTATGTGTTAAGAGAATCAATTTAGCTAAATCAATGCCTATGCTAAATGTTGAAAATTAACTGAGGGACGTTACATTGTATAGATTGAGCATTTGAGACATTACTTGTGAGTAATTGCACCCTCTGGGAATCTAAAGTAGTTGGTAACCCTTAATAGTAAGGGTAAAAGGTAATTGGAATAATCCTTTTACTTGTTCATTTGTGAAATTGTTTACAAATATTTTTATATAAATATGTGGATTGTGTTACGAACAAATAGAGTAGTAGTATTGTGAAAAAATATGCATGCAAGTGTGTGAGTATTTGATTGAAAGGTATGAGATAAAATATATGCATAGACATGTATATTGCATCTGTGAGTATACCCTAGACTAGGGTAGGGGGTTATGGTTCTACTCTGTGTCAGGCTAGGAAGTCTTGAAGGTCTCGAGCATAGAGCTTGACCCTACCATAATGGACCTAAGAGACCACCCATATGCGAAGAAGATACCTGATTTGAATAGTAGTATGGTGGGCCCTGTTTCATGTAAGACTGGAAATTCTAGTCCGAGTGTAGAGCTTGATCCACTAGTGTACTAGGGGTATTTTAGTCTAAAAAATGAAATTTTGAGAAAATGAACAAGAAAAATTAAAAAATTTCATTTAAGTCCATTTTATGAGTGGTTAAATTATATTTTTAAAATTCATTTAATTTGGGAGTAATTAAATCAAAAGTCAACGCTTTCTTAAGTATCTTAATTTGACCTAGTTTTCGGTTTACTTTATGTGAAAATTTTTATATAATTTTATGTAACTTGAAACTTGGCTATTTTAATAAATTCTCCATTCTAATTATGAATTTAATCCTGGAATTTAATTATATTTAATTGTGTCACATGTTATTTAATTGAATTATATGATTTATGTGACATAGATGGCATGTGACTTATGCATCAATTAGGCAATTGAGGTCAATACTCCTTGAGGTCAATGGCTAGCATTTGCATGTGAATTATTATTATTTTGAGGCATTAAACTAGCTTAAATGATGTAGATGACACATGGGAAATTACATGTACATTGAAATCATCTACAAACCAATAGGAGGTTGCCACCTTGCAAATATAACAAGGCTCTTATTTTCCTTTTTATTTTCTTTTCTTATTGATGGGAAACACCTTGAGAATGCCATTTATCACTCAAAATCAGATTCATTCACCTATTCATTCACCTCCTTCATTTTCTCTCATTGTTCATAGTATTCTTCATTTTCTCTCTTTTGTTCTTTATTTTCCAGCACCCTAACCTCCATTTTCAGCCACCAAACCTCTACAAAACTCACACCATTCTTTTCCTTTCCACAATTTCATCCTAACCCTACCACTTTCACAAGGATTAAATCTCATTTCCATCATTCAAGAGCTATCAAGTTTGGCCTTTACAAGCAATTACTAGGGTTCTTGAATATGATGAAGATTGGCTAATTTCTTTGATGGAATCCTTGAGAGATGAAGATGGAGGATGAGTCTTGAGCTTCAAATTAGCTAATTTATTTTGATTCCTCTCCTCTTCTCTTTTTACTAGATGCTTTGATTGCTTAATTTAGGATTTAATCATATTAGCTTGTAAATTCTAATTTGAATTTGATGTTAATATAAAGAGAGAGGATTATTTCATTTAATTTCTTCCTTAGATAGCCATGACTGAATTTGGCCACTCTTTGTTTGATACATAATCTTATGTTTTTCAATTAGTGAATTACATGTATTAATGTTGCATAATCTTGTGATATTAATGCTTGAGTTGTTGAGTAGCTTGACATAATCTTATGCTTACTTGATTACTTATCTTAGCCATGGCATTTGAGGGATAGTTTTGAGTGATTCATTTGACTAATTTTTACACCAATTGGTTAATTGAACTAGGGACTTTAATCTAAGACCTAGGGAAGTTAGCTAATTGGGTTAATTAGCTTAAGATAATTTTATTAAGTCATGATAGCTTTAGTTAAGAGGAAAGAGATGCTAAACTTAGCCTAATCATGAAAAGACAATGAGTCCAAAATCAACTAATCTCTAAGGTTTCACTCTTGTGAAAAGGGAAGTTCATTTCACTCACTTTATTTATCATTTTATTTACTTGCACATTAGTTAAGTAACTAAATTCCTACAACTTTAGATGATTTATTCCACTAGCTAACTTTTAATTAAACTAAGACCATTCCATGGGAGATGACTTAAGGTTGACCCTATATTACGTTAGGGTTAGCTTATTTAATTTTGAGGATAAGTGACTAACTCCTATCATAGTTTGTATTTATAAGAAGAGAGTTGGGTCTGTTAAATCCTAACAAATTGTAAGCAATTCTTTCTTTTTAATCTATTTAATTATATATTCTAACTTAAGCATCAAAGTGGCTATTTGAAAGTGCATGTCTTTGTCTAAAGAAATTTTCTATTAGTGTTATAAAAATAGGTAACACCAGTGTTAGAAATTCAACACTGGTACTAATGATTATTCTGAGATATTATAGATAGCTAACTTTGATAGTAACACCAGTGCTATATTGTTCAACAACAATGCTATGAAAGCAAGTGAAAGCCACTGTAAAGTCATTAATATTGCCAAAAGATGAGTCTGACACCTCAAAATGACTTAGCAAGGATGAGATAAGATTGATTTATAATTTTAAATGAGGTAACCATTGAACTTCATTTTTTTAATTTTAACATTGGTGCTATGCTAGGTAACACTAGTGCTATATCTATCTATATATGTGTGTGAGTGTGCATTCTTACTTAGTTCACTCTTTTGCCCTAAAACCATTTGTGGTACTTTCTCTCTCGCATAAACTCCCTCTTCATTCTTGTCCTTTGTATCCATTTTTTTATAGACCTGACTATTCTTCTATCAAATTTACCCCATTTTCTCTATCCAAATCTTTAAAATACACTAATCAAATCCATGATCAAGCCTACACCAACAAAAATGACTAAAGAAGCTTTAAAAGCTCAAGGGCTCTTTATGTCTAACTTCTTCCAAGCCAGAGACATTGTAGTTAAGCGAGTTGGGTCTAGATGAGGAAATCTAAGTCTCAACAACTACAATGAAGTTATGAATAAATTAGAACAAGTTGCGAAGGTTAGAAAGAGAAAAGAAAGAATGAAGACAAAAAATCTCAATGAAGAACAACTGGAAACCACTAGTATTGCTCCATCTTAGCCTGCTTGTAAGAAGCCTAAGACTGCTCGAAAAGGTCAAAGAGCATCAAAGAAAGCTAAAGCTTCTCAACCCTCTAAGCATGAATCTATCTCCTCTGAGAGGACAATCAAGGGTACATTACCTAGTCAACCTCACTCTGAAAATCTTGAAGAATATAGGAAAAGGAAAAGGAAAGCCCTATCACTGAGGCATCAGATAAGAGCAATGATTTTACAATTTTTTGCTTTAACTCACTCCACACAAGGTAAATTCCAAGTCTGGCCTTGAAAATGGCTAGAAAAGAAGTTAGTAAATCTTGGATTGTCAACTTAGTAGAGCTTAAAGAGAAGGGGTATGATGTTACTGAAATGATGAAGCCTTACAAGACACTATTAGAGCTCAACATGGCAAAAAGTCTAGAAGTTGTAAGAGCATTTTACAGTTCTCTATAAGTTCTGCACAATGGTGAAGTATCGAGAGCAACAATAAGAGGAAAGTCTTTTAATATTGTAGAAGACTATCTAAACTCTCTTCTAAATTTTCTAAAAAATGAAAGGTTGATAAGACTATCATAGTCATCCTATGAAAAGCCAGTCATGATTATAACATTGGTGCTAACCTAGGAGAAAAGTTCTAGTCCAATGGAAAAGCCAAAGTCTATGCCAACATTTCACAAAGTAATCTACCACATTCTGTCAAGGTTGATTACTTGCAAAAGACCAAGGCTAAAAAGTTTATCTTTAAAGACTTGAGGGTTCTGACTGCCTTAAATCAAAGGATTTAAATTGGATGTTGCCTCCATCATCTTCGATAAGATCAAGAACTTAGTATAATTGAGTAGAAAAAGAGATGAGAAATATCTCATCTATGAAATGTAATCTCTAAAATGTTGGAAGATCAGAAGATTATGTATCTGGAAGGCAATGAAGTGTTGGGGCATGAGAAGATCAACTCTGTTACTTAAAGAAAATGGAAGTTATTAAAGAAGGAGGAGGTGGTACTCAAACTGAAGCTCACTCGGTTATAGCCCTCAATTCTTGAACACTTAGAAAGAATAGATTTAGCTTGAGTGTTTAAGGCTTAAACTTTGACAAAATTGAGCTATGAACTAAAACTTGTCTGTATCATTGTGGAACACATGAGGATGAGTAGGAACAAAGACTCAAGTTTCAATGGGTAAACTAAAACTCATGAGTATAGGATGGTTAAGTGCTAAGAACATTAGTTAACCTTACCACTCTAGAATTCACATGTTTGTCTACTAAAAATCACATATTCTAAGCTTTTTTAACTAAGCTTCTCTTGGCCATACTAGAACTCATATGTTTCACTACTTAACTCACATGTTTGACCACTTAAACTTGCATGTTCAAGATGTCCATCAACAACCATCTCTTTACCACTGTAAAACTCATGTGTTTCTAACTTGAGACTCATGTATTTTAGTTGCCTAAAGACAACCTCTTCTCTAAAGCTATAAAACCTTTTTATTTTATATCGAAACTTATGTGTTTTAGCATCACAAAGTCTAAAGCAATTTGAAACTCTATAACTCTTGAAGGATTCTCCTAAAACTTGTGAGTTTTACTTCAACACTCAAAAAATAGTCTAGGACACCCTACTAGAACACACATGTTTTGAACTAGAACTCACAAAGATTAGTCTAGAACATGAAATGCATAAAGATATTTTGTAAGTTCAAAACTATAAGTGTGTATGAGCCTAAAACTTGCCTTTTAAAATTGTTTTATCATTTACATGAATGCAAGCTCTCATATTTCAAGGTTTTCTAAAAAATATCCAAGAGAAACATAAAGGTGAAAACCTATAATACTAAGCTTGTTTGTTCTAGCTCATTTGCTCTCTTAAGTTTATTTTGTCATACTTAATATTATTATCTCCATAAAAAACCTTGCTCAAGTTTTGTTTTCATGAAGACAAAGTATCTAAAACTCTCCACTTTTTAATTATGACAAAACCTAAAATCTTTGTTAGTGTTATAAAAGGGAAAATAGTGATGAATGGGCTATTGTTAATTTAAAATAAGTTGTTAAAATCTAAATAGATACTTATTGATAAAAGACTAACCTAAATCGACAAGTATCTATTTGAGTTTTGACAATAAGTAACCTTTGACTAATATAAATTTCCTCTAATAGTCCTTGATTGATATTTTCTCATTATAAAATCATAAACTGCTTATCCTTAATCACTTACTTCCTCTTAATGTGAGGACAACTTCATAAGAACTAAGCATAAAATTAAATCATAAACACTAATATAAAACCAGAGCAAAGAGAGCAAATTGAATAAGCTATTCAAAAGACTACATCAAAGTCAATACAATATCAATAAAGTTCTAAAAATAAAAACAATAGAAGCACAAAATTACAAGTGCAAACAAGAGTAGACATTAGACATGGCTCTTGCTCTCTCCTTCTCACATGGTTATTTCTTCCTCTTTATCTAATCAAAAGGAGGGGGTTTTCCCATCTTCCTTATAAATATCTTAAATCATAGCCCTAATGATCTCATTACCATAGATAGCAGGAAGATTGGAAGTTGGTACAACTATTGCAATTTTAGGGATAGGTTGAAGGCTAGTAGAGGATTCATGGTAGGGATTTGATAATTATAACATCCTAAATTCTAATCTAGGAAAACTAGTTGCTACTTAAGGGTAAATTAGTAATTCATGGATTGATTGTGGTTTGGATGTTGAGTTGATATTTTGTGTTGATTGGTTGTTATGTTGATAAGATTGAAGGGTTGAATGGCAAGCCAAGGTGAAATGTGCGAGCATAAGTGAGATTAACCTCACTGTGCCACGTGCTATGACGGGAGCTACATATGCTACAATGCATTACACATATTTTACTTAAAGTTGATGTAATCAGCTCATCAAATTAGAAAAGGGAGTGAAGGAAAACACATCAGAGAGGAGAGGAGGTTCATCTTTACTAGGCCAAACATTATCAGGCTATTGAGAATTTGCTTCGGCTAGTGACTTATTAGATAAGTATCATACAATCCTGAGCTTCATTTCTACCCTATTTTTATTGAGTTTATTCAATTGTGAAATCAAATTAGAAAGTTTTAAAGTGTTAGAATCTAAAAGAAAGGTTTAAAAAGGGCTTTCGAATATGAAACTAAGGTCTTGTGACTAGTCTAGAGCTGAATGGTTGAACCTTAAGGATTTAGGCTTGAATTGGCCAAAGAGGGTTAAGTTAAAATGGTGAATAAATGAGTTAGGAGGGTTTATGGTCATTTAGATAGCTTAAAAGGCCAGTAACTATAAATAATAGATTATATGAATTTAAAGGGTGCTAATTAAACTATTTTGTATGTTAAGGGATTCGGTTTAACTGAATTAATGCCTATGCTAAATGTTAGAAATTGACTGAGGGATATTGCATTGTGTAGATTGAGTATTAGAGACGTTGCTCATGAGTAATTTCACCCTTTGGGGATCCAAAAATGGTTGGTAACCCTTAATAGTAAAAGTAAAAGGTAATTGAAGTAACCCTTTAACAAGTAATCCTTTTACTTATTAATTTGTGAAATTATTTACTAGTATTTTTTATAATAATGTACTTTGCATTATGAATTAATAGAGTAGTAGTATTGTTAAAGAATATGCATACAGGTGTGTGAGTATTAATTGAAATGTATGAGATGAGACATATGTATATACATGTACATTGCATCTGCGAGTATACCCTA
This sequence comes from Prosopis cineraria, assembly GCF_029017545.1. Classification (NCBI taxonomy): domain Eukaryota; kingdom Viridiplantae; phylum Streptophyta; class Magnoliopsida; order Fabales; family Fabaceae; genus Prosopis; species Prosopis cineraria. The sequence goes on from NW_026555335.1 coordinate 28,007,567, forward strand.
GACTAAGGTAAGGGGTCGTGACCTTACTCTGTGTAAGGCTAGGAAGTCCTTAAAGATTTTAAGTATAGAGCTTGACTTCATGAGAAAAGACCTAGGAGATCTTAAAGGTATTGAACAAAGAGCTTGACTATGTCATGACAGACCTAGAATAATGATCTACAAGTGTATTCTAGATTAGAGTAAGGGGTTGTGGTTCTATTTTATGTAAAGCTAGAAAGTCCTAATAGTCTAAGTATTGAGAATGCTTGGCTAGGTAGGACTAAGGAGACCACCCATACATAAAGAGGAGATATGGTCTAAGACAGAGGTATGTTGGACCCTATTTCATGTAAAATTAAAAGTCTTGATTCAAGCATAGAACTTGCTCCTTTAGGTGAAACTAGGAGTACATGAGCATGAGCATGATGGATGATGTGTATGAATCCATGTATATGTATATTGTATTGTCTTTATTAAAATGCATTCTACTTTATCTCTTGTTTATGATTTTGCTTCCTAATCGGTATTTAGGTTATATCCAAGTTACTGTAATGTACATCTCACTCCATTACCTTTGTATATAGGTGAAGAGAGCACAAGAAGGCCAAGAAAGGAAGCGAGGAAAGAGTAGCATTAGTTGATAGTGATATGACTACCATTGTGTAAATGAATGTATAATATGTTGTTAGAGTTAAGTTGACAATTAGGATGCATAAGTTGCCTCATAATCTAATTATTTCTTTTGTGTCCAAACATGTAATGAATGTGATGAATGCATATGTTTAATTTCCACTGTGTATCGCTTTGATATGTTAATGATTTTGAAAATCAAATCTTGGGTCCTAAGCTTTTCAAATAAGATTTTTGAAATATAATTTGGTTTGTGATGGTGGTGATTTAGTTAACTGCTCCTAATATTGGTGGATATCGAGACAGGTTACAGTGAGCCTTTAGCTTGAACAAGAGAATTCAAGCTTGATTTAGAAGTTTACCAAGCGTGTTTTGACTCACAGAGAACACCTATCTTATCCATGCTTGAACTAGACCTTACCTATATGTGTTTGAGCTCACAGTTAAAGAAGCTTATAAACTCTAAGACACACTTGGCCCATTATAGCCTTAATTTGAACTAGATTAAAGTGAACTAGACTATTAAATTATAAGCCAATCCACACATGATACCCTTCTAATCCATGCATGGATGAACCTCTAACAAGCATTTAATGCACTTCACACAAAAAAGTATTTTTTCTAGCAAGCATTAGTCTCACACATCTTTAACAACTATAGTCTATATCTTTAGTATTCTTAACCTCTCTTTTAGTACCAAACTATAAATAGGACCTTATTTAAGTGAGTGGATAACACATTTATTGAGAATTAATTGATTTTCATTCAATTCTTACCTACATTATATTATTTATGTGAAAAATCTCTCTAAGTTTAACCTTTCATTGTTATTAAACTCACTCTTTTAAAGAGTCTTTATTGTGAAAAGATTTTTCATTGATTGATTTCAAATTGTGGGAAGAGATTTTCTAAGTGGTTGTATTAGCTTATAGGTGTTGTAAATATTGTTGTGAAATCTAGATTGGCATAATTTAGTGGATGTACTATAGTGGCAAATACCCAACTAAGCTTGTAATTTTTAGTAGAAAATCTCAAGAGTCATTTTAAGGACTAAATGTAAGTCAAGTAGTTGGGTTGAATAAGAATAAATTTCTTGTGTTAAGCTTTCTTTAAACTCTTCATTTGTCAAAGCTTTCTATATAAAATCTATTTTCAAGCTTTTCATCTTCTTGGGTTGGGAAAGTCTTTGTGAAATTTTTCTTTTAGGTGCTAACCTTTTCCAACAATAAATGAATCATTGATTTACATGTTAAGCATCAATTGACTTTAATCTTGATTTAACAATGTGCATGCTCTTAATTGCCACTCATTCATGTACTTGAATTTACGTGCTTGGTTACTAAGATTTTTATAGCTTTTATTGTTTAATATCTTTTTAAGAGATGCTCAAGATAAGGGCGAGGAGGAGACATCACTTGCTAGAGGTGCTTGATTGTCATTATAATGTCTCTAATAATTTCATGTGAAAATGAATTCCTTATTACCAACTGAAGGGTTTAATCATGTTGACTATTTATCACTAGTCATATAGCCTATTTATCTAACTTAGGAATTTTGGTTTTAACCCTAAATGTATTTTATGAGGGGTCATTTATGCAAGTGTGTGATTAATATTTATTTGATATTTTTGAAGGATTGTATGTCTCCTTTGGTTTTGTGAGGGAGTTGAATTAATGAATGCTAAATGTTAATTTGTGGTGTATGGAATATTTAAGCATGATTAATTGCATCCTCATTGCAAGGTTTGGTTGGTTGTGGAAGGCTAATGGTTAAAGTTTGGGGTTTTGTGACACTTGGTTGATGTTGGGATTATAATTTCAAAGTTTTTATCTTCAAGCATCTAAAATTTCCACTAGAGCTATTGGCAAGATTATTTTTTTATCTATATTGGCACTTAGATCACTTCAATTGGAGGTCTGAGTGAAAAGTTATGTGCACTAGAAGTTAGAATCTAAGAGCTATCATGACAGTTTGTTGTTATGGTAGGTGTACTGTAGCATATGCTTGATTGGCTATGACATATGAAACAATGAGTTTTAGCCTTAGAAGATGCTCTATATACCACAAGCCATAGCAATGAGTGCCAACCATGGTAGACTATGTTGATTCACCTAAAATAACTCTTTTGACCCCATTTTCACAAGTTTACTATTTTAAATGTTTTCCATGCTTTCTAAATTCTCTCACTATGATTTCATTTTTCTAAGGGCCTTTAAGACTTGTTTTGAAATATACTTTTTTGCAAAGTTATCATTTTACCCTTTTAGGATATCAAACAAGTCAAGGTTGATCCTATCTTCTTTCAATATCTTTCTAATTAATTAATTAGCCTTATGTGTTGTGGACTTATTAGTGGTTAATGTTTGGGACATTATACATTCTTTCCTTGGCTTCTTTAGCAACTTCAGTTGCTTCATCTTTGGTGAAGATGATTAATCAAAGGCATTCTTTGTCTTTCCTTCGACCATTTTCCTTTTCTTCGACCTATTATCACCTTTCTTTACACCAGCATTATTTGTTTTCACCATTTAATTTTCTCAAATAATCAATATGCTCAGAGAATTAAAACTATGTTTTCGAAGGTTTAATGGTGGGGAAAGTGTTTAGAATTTGGTAGGAGAGTAATCTAGTGAGATTGAGACAAAGACCCAAAGAGAAATGATAAGGATTGTGAAACCACTCGGAGAGAATATCTAAATCTCGTGAGAGTACAACGTGAATTTGAGCTGTGACCCAGCAAGTATATATATAGATTTCACAAATCCACGTATTTTTTTTGAAGTATCCTTCATGTGTTTTAGACAAAACCTCTCTTGTCACTAATCTACATGAGTAATCTATTTGATTTACACAAGTTTTAGACTCACAAAAGCAATTAACACAGAGAACAACTAAAACATTCAAGCATCATATCTAATCCACAAGAGAAATAAAAAGAGTATGAATAGAAATGTTACCCAATTAGCTAGTCCACATGAACAACACATGCAACCTTCTTTTATAATAGTGATTTTTAGCTACAATTTAATTGGTAAAGCCCTCATCAACTTTTTAACTTGCTTCTTTTATGGGTAAGTTTTCCTAAGTATAGCTAGCTCATTCATCAAGTGAGTATATCTTACTTTCATCTCTTTGATCATCTCTGTAACATCCTAATTTTTAATTCCCAGATTTACTAAGCTTAAATATGACAATTAAGTAAGTTGGCGTGATGTGTTGTCAAAGAAAAATAATAAGTGTTTTTAGTTAGAAATTCAAGTATAATTTAGGTTTAAAGTAAAATACGATCACTTAGGGACCAAAAAATAGTGAAAAACAAGTTGAAAGGCCTCTATGCCACTTGCTGCGGCACCTGCACAATGCACCATAGTGCATAGGGCCATAAGGTAAGAGCTATCTTCTCTGTACCACATGTCGCAACACGTGGGGACATGCGCCATGGCGTATGGTGCGAATTCTACAGAAATAAGTCATAAACTAATGTGAAAAATAGGAGGGAAAGAAAAGGAAACAGAGGAACTCATATTTTCTCTGCTAAGGCATGATTTAAGGGAGGATTTAAGAAGGTTTGAAGCTTCAAATCATCTAAGATAAGATTCTTAAACCCTTTTTCTCCCTTTCTTTTCCACTATCTCAAGGATTTGAGTTAAGGTTTGAATGAAAATGATAATTTCAATCCATATAGGTTTTGTGTCCAAATCCATTGACTCAAATGGAGTTAATGAGATTGTTTAGAGTATTTAAACCCAATAATAATGATTTTAGAAGTTGTTGGATGACGTGTTCCATTAATGTCTAAAAATGGACATTAAATCTATCATTATTGTTGTTGTTGAGGTATTAATAGTAATGTGAGTATTTAATGAAGCTATATGATGTTAAGATAATTAATAAATCTAATGGGTAGGCCCAAGTGTAAGCAATATGGGTATTAGGTAAGTTAAAAGTAGAATGTGAGTTGAGAGTTATATGTGATCGACATTGTTGATGAAATCTAACTTGGTTAATTGTTGATTAAGCTCTTGGATATCAATTTGGCTTGGGAATTCAAGCTTGAAAGCTATTATATTAAAGGATAAGCCTTTAACCTCTCAAAGGTTTGAGGTAGCTGGGGGAAACTTTACTTTGGATAGTTATATATTAATTGTATTGTGATGTTAAATATGTATTGTACTTATGAGTTGTGATTAGCAAATGTGTGTATCATGCAATGAAAAGTTGTGTTCGTATACTTGCTTCAAAAATGAATTGTCAATGATGTAAAGGTGATCTTTTGAAATAAATGGCAATTGAAATGATATGTGAAATTTAATAGTTGATAATGATTGTGATATTGATGGATGTTTAGATTTGAAATTTAATAAAAGAGTATTGATGCTCACTTGGGTAGCACATGGTCGTGAGCTTAATATGTTGTTTTTTATAATATCTAAATGAGCTTGTGAAAAATGAATAAGTATCATACATGGCATGATCAGTAGGTGAGAGTTCACCTAGAGTTTGGGAGTAAAGGAAAATTTATATGGTATTTAAGTTGCCTTTCGGTGCATAGGGTGGGTATGGCCTTGTCCTACAGTTTGTCGAGGGACTAGAAATTAACTTTCTCCACTAATTCAATTAGGAGAATAGCTTAGGGTATGAGATATCCTAGAGATTCGAGAGTGGGAGAAGCTGTGGTCCGAAAGTAAGTCATATGATCTTTGGTTGGGTCACGCCTCATGATTGGTGAGCTTGGATAGTCCAATCACACAAATGAAGCCCTATTTATTATTATAGCCCATGGTTTCAGTGTAAGGAAATAAGGAAGGTATAAGGTTAGTTGATCATTTCCTATGTAAGCATATGACGTGTCACATGTTTTTCAGTTGTGGGAAGTCACATGTTGTGGCTAGTCATGATCACATGTCTGAGTGTCTTGTGATTATCTACCTAGCATGTGTGAGATAAAAATGTGTTAACTAGATTAATAAGTTATGATAAGTGTTAAAGCATGTTTTAAATACTTAGTTTCATATGCTTGTGTTTGATTTACAATTGATGTATAATTGCATAGGATAAGTTTTACGTTGGTTACTGAGTGGCTAGATTTATCCTTCTTCTTTAACATTTTTAGGCTCTAACTTTGGTGCTGAGAGGGACAAAGCCACTGAGGCCTTGAAATCTGTATTCCTTTAGTATGTCTCTTGTATTTATTTATTTTGTGTAATAGAATATGATTTTCAATTCTACATTGCATATTGTTGCACTGGCACTACTTTTTTGTTGCAAATGTCTGAGTTGTATTTTAGGCCCTGACTGTTTGTATATGATGATATATATATGTTGATAGGGCCAAAATATTAGTAAAAGTATAGAAATGATGTTTCGAATATGTTTTCATTGGTTTGGATGCAATTCAATGAAAATTTCCTCTCTTTTTTGTTTTCGGTGAAAAAGGGGTTGAGAAGTGATTTTATGCTATATTAGTATTTAAGTGCGAGTGACGTGTTGTACTGATTATAATGTTTGACTTGACATTACTAGCAAAACACATTTACACGCCATTGTGATAACTAAGATTAGATAAATCTCAACTATAAGTTATCACAACTCAAGTGTTTAAGAGTAATTAGTTTAAAACAATGGGATTCTAAGAAAACTCTTTTTTAAAAAATGTTATTTGAGCTCAAACTAAAGTTTAAAATTAATCAACCATATTAACGAAAGTATGGAAATCAAACAGAACTTGAAAACAAGCTAATGTAATTGGAAATTTTCTAAAAATTTGGCCTATTCACTGTGGCACAAGCCACACCCATAGTAGATGGTACAAAGGAATGAGTCTCTCAGAAGGCATTTATGCCATAACGCATACTTTCTATCATGACAATATATTGCTATCATGATAGCATTTTGAATTCCAGAGCGCATCGTTTTGCCATCCGACATCCGATTTGAGTAATTTAAGTGTGCACATAAAGCTCTTCAAGCCTTCTAGCTAATGGTACTGGTCTCACACTCAAATAATCATCCATTAAACAGATAGATACCTGAACCCAAAATGGTCTGCTTTTACCTCAAAACACTTTTAAAGGTGTCCAAAACATGCCACTAAATGCCATTAACTACAAAATTACTTTGATTATCTCAAATGGACCACACACAACATGACAGGTTAATCATATCACATAATTAAGCATTCATACTCAAAATGACCACTAAACCCTTAATTTATGATAGCACAAAGCGATGGATAAAACTTAACACAAATATCATTTTGGTCATTTTGACACATAAATCACTTCAAATATGTCACTTGTAATTATATCTTAGCCGAACATGCCTATTCAGTTACAATAACATCAATCTTAAGCTACAATATGTGCACATATCACAAATTCATACAAGCGATACCAAAACAATGTAATGATTCTAAGTTGGCATAATATTACGACTTATTCATTACAAACCAAAATGACAAGGAGAAGAGCTATACAAAGGAGCTTTTCACTCTTCATTTACCCCTTCCTTCCCCTTGCCTATATTAAAGCCCTCACTTGTCAAATATAACTATAAGGTGAGATAAATATCTCAGTAACAGAATAATTCACTACTACTAATTAACATACACAATGATATGAGAGTAAAACTATTCAGTATTAAAACACACTTTCAGCATACCCAACAATTCTTTTCCATAAATACAAGCCATTTACCATTAGCATGATCACTCTACCATTTGAGCCTCCACATCACCTTGACTGAAACCATAGACTCTTGAACCAAGTGCACATTCACATTGTTTGAGCTCACCTTTGGTAGTAGGATCACCCAACCAAAGGTGTCCTATCCCACATCTAAACTATGTTCTCCCCTTGTTGCACTCGGATCAAAGTGTCATTACTCCAACACCATATTACTGATACCAAGGAGCAGAACTCTCTAAACCATATCTTGTATGGATACTAAGGAGACTTTCTACAATGCTGTGCCTCACTAGACACTAAGGAGATACATACTATATGAACTTCCACTACTCTTTCCTATGGGTGAACTCCCACCCTCTAATATGATCATGCTTACACTTTCAATACAATTCACTTACTTGTGAAAAATTACTATCTTTTTTTTTTACATAAGGACTCAAAATTCTTTATCATTTTTAAAGTAGTTTCTAATGCACAAGAAAAATCATCTTTCGCAATATGCCAAGTGTAACCTCCTCTTATATCTTCTCGATACAGGAGAAGATTAATAGAATCACCATATCTAAACACAACAATCAATAATTAAAGAAAATGTTTAAAAAGCTTTAACCAAATTATTTTGCAAAATCATCAAAACCATAATACATCAAAGAATACGTAGTGAAAATAAATCATAGACATCTATCTTATCCAATGCATGCATTAAAACCAGGAAAATCAGGCTGGAAAATTAGGGCCATGCATCGTGGCGTGTAATATGTGCACCACGACATGTGACATAGAGCCATATGCCCAACTCTCTATGACGTGCGCCGTGGTGCACCTATATGAAATTTTTGCTATCATTTTGATAGTAAAATGATGAACTTCCAGCGTGTGCCGTTTTCACATATGATATTCGATTAAAGTAATTGAAATACCCACACATAGCTTATTTCATAAGCTAGCTAATGAGATAAGTTAGGACATGATCTAACGATATGATCAAAATTTAGATACTTGGGTGTAGAAAGTCATTTTTTTCTAAAAATTTTGTATACTTAAGCACTCAAATCGATCCATTTCTCTTATTAGAACCCACAAGGTCTTGAATCAAGTCCAAAAGGACCTAATACACATAATTAACCACAATATATCACAATTATACACATATATCAAAATTTGACCCCTCAATAGCCAATTTTCACTTTTTACAACTTTTAACAATTTGTCATTACTTGGCACAACTTGGCCTACTTGGCCCTTTTTCTCTACACATTCACATATATTCATATTTGTATTATATGTATTACTCAATCTTAGCTCCAAATTACTCATTTCATCATAATTTCACACATGGGCTTAAGAATCACCGTTATCACTATATTTTTCAACATATATACACCCAAATATTTAGCCCCCGATTCATTTCATCACATATATACACAAATGGGCTAACATTTTACAAAATCATTACTCAAGACATGCATGAAATCCTATAGCAACTCATATACACAAGTTCACAGTTCATTGCACAAAGCTTTGAGTTCAAACAGCTTTCACAACTCTAAGCCGGTCCTGACTCTTTTCCCTTACCCTACTCACTACTTTGTCTTGTAAAAATATAACCATTAGGGTGAGATAAAAATCTCAATAATAGAATAACTCATTCCTATTGACTATCACATGCAACTATATGAAAGTAAAACATAATATACCATTTTATATAATATATCACATATTTCATTTTAAATAACACTTATACCAAACATTTCATCGCTTTTACACTTGTTTTACCACTTTTCTCCACTTATACCATATATAGAACCATATTGTATCATATAACATGATCATTACTGACTAAATCTTTAAATCACCCCGATATAAAACAATAGGCTTGCCTTAGACCAATGTACACTCTCATTAGCCCTGAGCTCACCGTTAATGGTAGAATCACCTGACCAAAGGTGTTCTATCTCACTTTCAGACTATAGCTTTCCCTAGTACACATAATAGGGTGTCGTTGACTCCAACACTATATCACACAGATACTAAGGAGTCTAATATCTCTAACACCACGCCTCAACAAGCACTAAGGAGATCTTCTCCAACACCGTACCATGTTGGGCACTAAGGAGAATATGCCATATGGTCTTATTACCATCTCTTCACTTGGATGAACTCTCGCTCTTATGATCATGCTTTTCGACCCATTTGTAGGTTCCTAATCAACACTTTACTCATATATATACATATACACATTTTTATAACAATTTACATAAGTTTCAATACTTGTTTAACAAAAATATCTTTTTAAACAATAAACACTTAGTGTTATAAAACATGCTCAATTCAAAATTATTTCATGCATTACATAGCAAACTCACACACAGTTACAATAAATAGTCAATCAAAGGAAGTTATTTAGTTACATCAACCTTTTTATCACTAGAAAGGTTATCCATGGATTTCAACTACCACAACAACTTATCACAAGCTTCCTTTCTCAACTCGCACATTCAATATGCTAATCTGAACACATTTGGCTAATTTAGTCATTTACTCCAATTTAACCAAAAATACATATTTACTACTTATGGCTATATTTAGCTATAAATTCTTTTCCATTTATCCATTCTAAGTTTATTACTCTCGATTTCTACTTTACATTACCTCAACCAGTCTTATTTCACTCAAACAAGATTTTTATCCTAAAATCTCTCTCTTAGGGCCAAATTGAGTTTACGGGTTCAAAGCTCTATCATTCAGCTTTAAACTAATTGTAAAGCTCTAATTTAACTCTCATGAACTTTTTTATTACCATTAGACAAGAATCAAACCCCTCAAATTTTATTGATTCAATTTTCATAACTCATTTTTAGAGAAATTTGTGTAGAATGGAAGGTAAGAGTTATACATAGCTTACCTACTAAGTTATCAATCAAAAGCACTTTCTAATGACCTAAAATGGCTTGCCTTAGCTGATTTTCCCTTCTTCTCTTCTCCCTTTTGAGTGTTTCTAATTTCCACCTTATGAAATTTTTAAAATTTCACAACTTAAGAAGTCATTTTTTTTATCCATGCGTCGTGGTACATGCAGCACAAGTCATGGCACATGGCATAATAAGATTAATTCTCACCATACACATTTGTTTTAACCTAAAATGCAATCCTGTAACTTGTACCTACTCATTTAACATCCCAATGAGTCAAATCACCAAGTAATCATACAAATCTCTAATCCTATACTAATTATTACTTTACCCTTGATTAATAGCTAATCGTGGGATTAAGAAATTCAGAATGTTACACCAAGCTTTTGAAACACATGTAAACAAATAGATTTATACTCACAAATAGTTAAGCAATATAATTAATTAGTATAAATTATTTTATTATCTCAACCCTTTACGACACAAAAGAGTTACCATGGCTCAACATTAGCTTCACATGTTCTATATATATGATAAAGCTCGAGTAACACTCAATCTACATAATCAAGCCACAATTGTCAATTATCACTCCGAATAACCTTAAATTCTCTAGGTTCTAAGTACCCCAATACTCAAATTCCTTTTCAAACAATATCAACCATTTCCAAACACTCTAACCATCCTATTAAATATCCCAACATACTAAAATCATCATCCAATTCCTTACATTATCTCAAAATCTTCAAATTATGCCTAGGGTTTGTCTAAACCATTAACAAAAATTCCAAATCACCATAAAATGTATAAACCTAGGGTTAGAGGCTTGATTTAACTCTTGAAGACCTTAAATAAGTCAATGGGTTTAGTCTAAGCTCAAGGGAGCCAAGATCAAAGCCTCAACTGCCCTAAAAGTCAAAATTTTCACATAAAGAGGAAGGAGAAGGAGATGATTCAAGCTCTAAATGCATTAAAAATGGTCTAGAGATCATGCCGTAATAGACACCAGTCATTTCCCATTGCCTCCTCACAATTTTCTGATTTCGGGTCTAATTTCGTGATTTAATAAGTGCAAATTTTGCATGTGCGCTGCAATGCATTGACACATCTGTCGTGCATGGCACATAGAGTCCCTTATCAATTTAAACCTTCCTTTATGCTATGGCCTACTTAAACTTTGACCTAGCCTTCTTTAAAGGCTGTCTAAAGATCTAAAAACTATATTAACCTCCCATAAATGTCATTAATTAATAATTTATCTAATTTGACCAAAATACCCTTATAAATACTGAAAATTTTTGGTTTGGAAACTTAGAATGTTACATTAATAGTCTTAGGTCTAATAAGTATGGTCTATGTATTAAGAATGTCTATTGGCACTTGTTGTGGGTTTTGGACACCTTTTTGTGTGAAAGTTGTAAAAAGTGGTACAAATATGTTTGGATGTCAAAATTCTTAGTGTGACTTATTTTGAAGTAAAACTTATGCCATTAGCTGGTTTATGAGAAGAGCTTTCTGTAAATATCTAGATCATGTCATTCAGAAGTTCCCTGATTCTGCTATCAATGCTGTCATTTGGGTGCAACATGCCACGATATATGGCACTTGAGCCACAGCATGTGGCACAAAGAGTAATACGCCATGGCACAACATGCACAAGCCCTGGCACATTTCCCTGTTTCATAGTAGATGAGTTGTTTTTCAACTATTTTTGATTTTTTTCACTCCTCTGAGGTATCCTATGTTTCCGTAACTAGTTTTTACTCTAATATATGAGTTTATGATTATTTCAAACTCATTTTAATTATGAAAACTCAGGATCCCTTAATTTTGAGTTAAAACTTAGTAATCATCGTTATGGATTAATTCTTTGATTACCATGAGTTTGTTTGATTAATTGGGGTTAATAGAGTGAGATATTACAATCTCACCAACATTTATGTTGAACAATTCATATTCTTCTACTAGAATGCTCAGATTATTCACCTTGACACCTTTCGTGCCTTCATGAGCAATCTTTAGAACTTCTTACATCTTCTTGTCTATATCCAAGTTACACACATGAAAATACTCTTATTTACTCAGTGCACTTTTTATGATAAGCTCAGCCTAAGAGTTGAGTAACAACAGCTTCTCTTCCTTTTTTGTTAGGTCATCTATGCTTTTGGGAAATGTTATTCCATCTCTTTCTTTCATGGGGTAGAAATGACCTATCTTAACAATGCCCCATGTAACCTCCTTTTATATATCTACTTAATATAAGAGAAGACTACAGTGTTACCATTAACTCACATCACACAATAATTAAATTCATTTTAAAAGCTTCAGCTGAAGACTTACTTTATAAAATCAATTAAATCTCAATTCAATCAGAGAAAATACAGCGAAAATAAATCATACACTTTCCAAATACATAGTGGACATAACCTACTAGCATTCCTGACTTAATTGCATGCATTTTGGCACACAAAATAAAACTATATTTTGGTTTGTCCACCGCGGTAGACAGTCAGTGTGCCACGGCATGTGGCATAGAGCCACATGCTCATCTTGTTTGTGACATGTGCTGCGGCGCGCCTGTTTATTTTTCTGCTATCATTTTGATAGCAAAATGATGAACTTTCGGCGTGCATCATTTTCGCATACGACATCTGATTAAAGTGATTCAAGTGCCCACATGAAGCTTAGCTCGTATACTAACTAATGAGATAGATTTAGACACAATCTAATGATCCGATCAAAATTTAGATACTCAGGTGTAAAAAGTTACTTTTTTTGAAAATTTGGCACACCCAAGCGCTCAAATCAATCCCTTTCTCTCATTAGACTATACTGGCCCTTGAACTAAGTCCAAAAGGATCTAAAACACCTGATTGACCACAATTAATCACAATCATAATCATATATCAAAATTTGACCCTTCTATGGCCAATTTCCACAATTTACTAATTTTACAAACTATGCCATTTCTTGGCATAACATAGCCCACTTGGCTACTTTTCAACTTAATCATATACAAACATATGCAATCATATGAAATTACTCATTTCATCATAATTTTGGCTTTTGGCTTAAGATTCATCAACACATAATCATTGCAACACAAATATACTCACATCAAAGCCCTTTTGTCTCAAACAACACATATACACATAATCGGGCTTGATTTCACAACAACTCAATTCAATACATGCATGCAACCTATGGCAATTCATATACACTGATATATACAATCTTTTAATTTAGTTCATTACAGTACATAGCTTCTCAACTCAAGCCAATCCAGACTTTTTTCCCTTGGCCTGATCACTTCCTGATCCTATAAACATGTAACCACAGGGGTGAGATAAAAATCTCAATAACAGAATAACTCACTCCTATTGACTATCACATGCAATAATATGAAAGTAAACATAGTATACCATTAAAGCCTCATAAAGTAATATTTACCTCATATCACATATCACATTTCACTTTTCATCAATCCCGAAGGATTTCATGCTATCTCAAGATATTTCATTATATCATAAAAATACTAGCATGATTTATACCAACTAGTCCTCCAAATCACCCCTGACATGAAACCATAGGCTCATCTCAAATCAATATACACTCTCATTAGTCTTGAGCTCACCTACAGTAGTAGATTCACCTAGCCAAAGATGTTCTAACGCACAATATGGACTATTGTTTTTCCCCAATACACACAATGGGGCATCGTTGACTCTCACTCGTATCACAAAGATACTAAGGAATCTCTCATCTCTAACACAATACCTTAATAGGCATTCAGGAGATCTTTTCTAACATAGCACCTTTCAAGGTACTAAGGAGAATTGTTTTCAACACTGTACCCTAACAGGGTACTAAGAAAACTTTGCCATATGGTCTTTATCATCTCCCATACTTGGGTGAACTCCCACCACTCAAATCATGCTTTCTCGAACCATTTAAGGTTCCCTTTTCACAATTTACTTTTTCTTATACATAACATATATATATATATATATATCACTTTACATTACAAAACACAATTTCTATGCTCATTTCAACTAAAAGTCATTTTACACACACAATCACTCAATGCCACAAAACATGCTCAATTCAAAACCAGTTCATGCATTACATAGCATACTAGCATACAGTTACAATCAATAGTCAAACAAAGAAAGTTATTCGATTACTTCAACCTTTCTATCACTAGAAAAGTTACTTGTGGATTTCAACTATCACTCAAGCTTTTCTCAAGCTTCCTTTCTCTATTCACGAGTTCAATATGTTAATCAGAACACATTTGGCACATTTTAGTCATTTGGTCCATTTTGACCAAAAACTCATTTTTTTACTATTTAGGGCTATATTCATCCGTAAACTTTTGTCCATTTATCCATTCTAAGTCTACAACTACCCAATAACTACTTTACATCAGCTCAACTGGTCTTATTTCACTCAAGACAGATTTTATCGAAACTTTCTCTCTCTAAAGACCCAAAATTGAGCCTTCGGGTTCAAAGCTCTACCATTCAGCTTTAACTTTCAAGAACTTTTTTATTACTATTAGACAAAAATAAAACCCCTCAAATTCCACCGATTCAATTTCCCTATAACTCATTTTCAGAGAAATTTGTATAAAATGGAAGGTAAGAGTCATACGTAGCTTACCTGGCAAGTTACTGATCCGAATCACCTTCCTCCACTCCAAAATGACTTGACCTAGCTCCTTAGCCCTTCTCCTCTCTCTATTTCATATGTTTCTCAATTTCTCTCTTCTAAAATTTCTAAAATTCATGACTTATGAAGGCAAATTCTGGTCCAAGCACTGCGGTGCACGAAGCAAAGCCACAGCGTATGGCACAGTGAGATTTATTCCCACCACACGCACTTGCTTCAACCCAAAACGCACTCCTATTACCCATATCTGTTCATACAACACACCAACAAGGTCAATATACCAATAGATCATTGAAATCTCTAATCCCACTTTAATTTCATTTCACCCTTATTAACCTTTAAATTTAGGATTAAGAAATTCAGGATGTTACACCACACAATTAAATCAGATGCCTCAAATAACAATTTCATTTTGCTCTTCTGGAATGTACTATATTGGCTAGCTATATTATATCTTTTCACATGTAAAATGGGGAGTCAGGGGTGAACCAAACAAAATATTTTTTAAAAAAAATGCTAGTGGGGTGACAAGTAGAAAGTCCCCTTTTTTTCACTTTTTCCATTTTTCGGGGACACATTTCCAAACCAATTATGTAGCTGATCTAGAAAGTAATCTTCTAAACTGATTGTATAATCGGTTTGTACTTATCTAAGCTGGTTCTACATTCGGTTTAGAAAATCAATTTCACTAGGTTTCAAAAACTTTTATGTGTGCTATTATTTTAAATATCTGAAGTATTTTGAATAAAAATACGATTTTATAAATTTAAAGTGTGATCATGTTTTTACAAGTTGTGAGCTGAATCGACGAAATCAAAGAATTAATTGTGGCCCCTTTGAATGAAATGCTATAGTCCATTGAACGTGGGCAGGGGAAATGACACTTTGAGATCCAAGTAAATAACGTAATAACGCTTTAGCATTCCCAAATTTTAAAATGTATCTTGGTCCAAGCACATAATTTTAAACTTTTTCTCCAAATTATAAAAATAGTAAAATTTGGATTGTATTAGGAATTCGTGCACCAATCAAGATTAAATGAATTAGAGATTTAGTATAGTCAGTTGAGACATTATTTAATATAAATTTTATTTAATAATTGCTACTTATATTAACAAACCTTTCTTTGAACGAGTGAAATTATTCCTAAAGATGTTTGGGGAAAAAAAAAACCTAGATTAAAGTGCATGTTTTCAGAGTAGCTGAAGGTCCTTATAATTAAGGTAAAACAAAAAGGTGATTAAAGTATTTGACTCCAAAAATTATTTAATTCAAAAGGTAGAGTAAATGTAACAAAAAAAATTTAAGAAAACTGCTTTCGTTAGGTACAACAATGTTTAAATTTAACTTAATAGTATTGGATATCAAATACTATATTAAAAATTATTAAATTTAAAGGAATTACAACTAAATTTTCATCATTTCGAACTTAAATTTTTTAATTTTAATTTAATTTTCAAGATTTTAACCTTGGATGTGATTGACTTTGGGACAATTTGGTTAATCAACATTTAAAAATTTAGAGTCTTAAAATTACCTTCTTAATTACCGGGCATCTAAATGTCATTCACCCAAGAAATTAAGATGCGAAGCTTTTCTTTATGTCATATTGTTGTTATTGGAGAAGACAAACGATAAGTACCAATAGGTGATAGTGATGGCTACAAGACTTAAACCTAACATTATTATGTGATACAAACTGAGTGGACAGAAACAATTAGCCAAAAAGCAGTTAAAAAGAACCCTTCATAC
Organism: Prosopis cineraria; assembly: GCF_029017545.1. Taxonomy (NCBI): domain Eukaryota; kingdom Viridiplantae; phylum Streptophyta; class Magnoliopsida; order Fabales; family Fabaceae; genus Prosopis; species Prosopis cineraria. The sequence goes on from NW_026555335.1 coordinate 28,024,194, forward strand.
TTGCTATTATTACCAATAGATGGGTCAAGTTTTTCTTGTCTTCTTCTCCTTCATTTATGAAAATATTCCTATCAGATAATACAATTTCAAAAAAGCATCAAAAGCAATCATTCTTAGGTCATAATTCAACATCAGTGGGTCAATTTCAAATGTGTATTTGATAGGGAATCATTCTTGTGGATCAGACTGTATGTATCAGAACATTAATTCAATCTTAATTTGATAAGGAATATTTCAACAAATAATCTGATAAAAAAGAATAATCAAAATTAGTCAAATTGGTCAAACTTGATAAATTAATTTAGTTTAATGTTATGTAATGGATTATATATAAAATTAAGAAAATGAATTGAACTACGACAAATATCAAGTTAATGATGAATCTAGTTTTAGTAAAATTTGGTTAACAAAAGCCACCTGAGATTATTGACGCAGGTGTTAAAATAAGTGGGCAGGATGCATGAATATATTGTAAGAAAAATTAGACAATTTAATATATTAAAAATTGAAATTTTTATGAACTTAAAAGTTATGATTAATTAGTAGATGACATTAAATTGAACATATGAATCATGCTTGTACTCTCAAAAATGGCAATCCTGTTGTTCAGCATGTATATGGTGATTTAATTTTATTTATTCATTAAAAAAAGCAAAGAAAGAAAGCAAGGATAAGTAAGTAAAAGGGAAGATATTTAATCATTTCTTGTTTTCAGCCCGAAAAAAAAAAACACTCATGTATTCTCAAGTTTAATAATATTAATGGGTAATATTATCTCATTTTTATAGTATTGTTGTTGAAACGCCCCTCAATTTTTTTGGCCTAAATCCAAAACAGCCAAAAAAAAAATTCAGAAGGAGGGAAGTTACTTTCAAGAAAGGGGGGGGGGGACTGAATCTGGTAGAAGTGGGAGGAAATGGAGGAATTGTAGGGGAAAACTGCAGTCAATGACTCTCATTCGTAGAGCTGCAAGTCATTGAAAGAAATTATCATACTTGCCTATAAAATGGAGGTAAGAGATGAGATAAAGAGGATACTCCAATTCCTTCAGCACATCAACCAACACTCAAAAACACAGACATTTCCTTCTACAAAATTTGGTGTGGTTTCTTTAGATCGGTATGCGTCAATAGGAGAGCAACAAACCCCTAGCGTTCAATAGAGTAGCAGCCTCCGGTGGAACAACAGCATCACGGCTTTGGTGTTTTTCTTATGTTTTCCATATTACAGTTTCTGTAATTTATTTCAAAATAGTAATAGTACTGCTATGTATGCTCTTGTATGTAGTTCTTGCATTTTGCTCCACATCTTTCTTTATTTTTTAAGGTCTTGTATCTGGGAAAATAGTGACAAAGGATCCCGGGACACACCATTTGGTTTAAAAGTCAGGTATATCAATTACACCATTTTAGAAAAATATCCTCCAGCAAACAACTATCAATGTCAGTATTGAGTTATATTTTTTCGTGTGTGCATCATTTTCGTATCTCCTACAACATGATTGTTGGCAAGAAATCAATAAACATTCTAGGAGAAAAGACAAGTGATATGTTTTCAGACAACATTTTTGACAAAAATGAGATTATCCCTGATGAATCAGCATTTAGGTTACGTTACTTAACCTCTAATCCTATTTGTAAAATATTTGCAAGAGGGTTTTTGTGGTTCTTCTAATAGGTACCACACATTAATTTTTTAATACAATTTTCCCTTTTACTCCAATTCAGTGTTGATATAAGAAAGTAGGAAATTTTTTTTAAGGATACACTTAATATAGGCAAAGTATAGAAAACTTTTTTGACGTTAAGATAGAATTAATGTGTTTCAAGGTTAATTTTTCTAACTTCCAATAAAAAAATGTTGGAAGCTAAGTCACTTATCCTAAATGTGGGACCAGAGAGAGGATGATCTTTATCTTGTGTGTATGGACTTGTTATGATATGTAATGATTTAATTATGATCTATTCAACTACAATTTGATCAGTAAATTCTTATTTGGCATATATATTTAATTTCATAATCATCACTTCATTTTCCAAAATATTAGATAAAAGTCATCATCAGTAGAAGAGATTCTAGAAGTTATATGGAATTAACGTTATTTTTTTAAAAAGTTTAAATATAAGATGAGATTTGAAAATTTTGTAAGGCTAATTACGACAAGTTTTACAACTTAATTAAAGCATTTACAAATTATTTATCAATAAGCTTCTCATATTGATTTTAGAATGTGAATTCACGTTATGCGTATGAAACGAATCTTTATACCCCACCATCACTGGCACAATTAACTTTTTCTTTAATTTGTTTTAACTCTGCACATAAATAAGTAATGAAAAATAAAATGAAGTTACGAACGGCATGTGAAAACTGAGAGACGTACGAACCATTTGATCCAAAAGCAACAAAGTGGAGAAGGCAAAGTTTGATCTGTGTGAGTGATGTAAGTAGCTAAAAAGAAAAACCTTTTTCCTGTTTCAAAAGCCTTCGAGGCATATCTATCTGAGTATTTTATACAGCAATGGAAAAAAAAAAACTATAATAACCGGTATAACATACATATATAATATTCCTCACAGTCAATTAAACTTTAACATCAATAGTAAAAACTCTCATCATTTAAACTCTTGTGTATCTAGTGCTAACTTGGTTAAGAAATATTTACTCTTTACTTTTATTAGTATAACTTGAAAGGGATAATCTCTATTGACGAAAGAACCTACTCTTTATGCTTTAAAGAACAGAATATTAATCACAAATTATTGTGGTACCTAAAACTCATAATTATGATGTCCATGTTAGGACTAGCAAGAAAAGAAACAAAGAAAGAAAGAGAAGTTAAAAAAAACAAAGAAAGAGGAATATTTATGTTAACTAATTATTACCCCATCTTGCTAATCACTTCCTGAGGCATAAAACTTGTTTTCTGGTAGTGTCTCACGTACATTTGTTCTTTTTTGAATTGTATATAACATGTGAGTGGTTATGAAAAGTTTTTCATTTCATATGTGCATCTCAAAGCTCAAAGTATCAAATTCCTACTTCTTTTCAGTAGACTTTAACGTGCTAATGCACGACATGGGCAGTATGAGAATATTGACTCATTGTCTGTGCAGGCAAGTCTCTCTCATACCAACTAAGGAAGGATTCCACAAATCGACAACCAATCCAAATATACGCACTCCAAGAAAGTTAAACAAAGATATGGTGATCACTTGAATCCTTAAGCAATAACAAACAAGGACTCGAGGTGTAGAAAGATACCACAATGTTAATCAAGTCTTGATAAGTCTATGAATTCAATGAAGCATCCGAGAGAGGATCCACTCTCAACTCTAGAAATTCAAGAACAATGAAAAACTCATTCAATGTTCAAGTCTTCAAGTCGGATTACCAAATGAGGGATACAATGTAGTTTGAGGGTTCAAAATCTGACTTAATTATCTTGGAAACATAATAAATCTAGAGACTCAAAATAAATTAATTCTAGCTAAGAAAATTACAAAGACTTAATTCCATAAATTAGGGAAACTCTAAAGTCAAATCTGCCAAAATAAATCTAATTTTTACTCAAATACAAATAACCAAATACAATTAGTATTTTATGCTCAAAATAACATTATTAAGACCCAAATGAGTTTTTGTGTGTATAGTGTAACATCCTGAATTTCAACTTTGAGAATTTTCAATGTTTATAAGGGTATTTTAGTTAAATTAAGTAAATATTTTTATTAATAATGGTTTTGGAAGATTAATATAGCTTTTAGATCTTTGGATAGCCTTAGAAGATGACTAGATTAAAGCATGAGCAAGCCATGGCATAGAGAGATTCCAAATGTGTATAAAGTTCTCTATGCCATGCACTGCGGTGTGTGTGCAAATTTATGTGTTTATCAATTCAAGAAATCAAACAAAAAACGAGAAGTGGGATAGAGACAACATGAGGAGGCTAACATATTCTAGAATTATGAGACATGATTGGAATAAGGAATTAATAGTGGATTGATTCATAATTAAATTCCAAAATAGTAAATAATTCCTTCATAATTAATGTGATTATTCCAATCAAATACTTCCCTCCATTATGAGGCGAATTGATGATGATTGGGTTTTCCTTTTTTGCAATGACCTCCCCACATTATGAATAAAGGTGGGTGGCTAAAAGAACAACTCACCCTAGAGAAAGCACCTCTTTTTCAGTATTCATTCTTCCTCACCCTCTCTTTTGCTCTTTGGTGTATTTGCTATGAACCTTAAGATATGACTCTAGTAGTCTAATCTCAAGCGGTTAGTTAAGTAGATTATGCTATACCTAGATTTAGTAAGACTCTGAACCTGACTTCATTTTTTTTATTAAATTATTTATGTTTAATATTCCTTCAATGCTATAAGAACCAGTCGTTTCCATGATTATGATTATGAATATATAATAAAATTTAAAGTATTTTACTTTATCATATATTTTTAAATTATGATAGATATGCATATGTGCATATACTCTCGTCCTCTAGCCATTTGTTGATCAAGGAGCTTCCTTGATTTAGAACTTGATCAACTTCTTAGAATGCTCTTATTTCCACTACAGATATATTGAATGTGTTCATATTATATGTCGCATGCTGTTCAATTTTTTTCTAATTAATGGGAAAAGACCTAACTCTAGCTAATGATCTTGTGAGATCAAGAAAATGTCAAATGAGGAAGTTAATTAACCGATGACTCGTTTTATGGATAGAGATCTTGCAGAAAGAGATGCAAATACGATCAAGCATATCAATGACTTGAAGGTTGTGTTAAGAAGTTATAAGATCTTCTTGCAAGATAGATCATGAATCATGTTTCTATCTATCAGGGAGTTGTGGGAGGAAATAAACAAAAGGGGCAAGAGATATGCCACTGATATTGAGAGAATACCTAAGAAAGCCAAAGAGTGTGGTTGATGAAGACAAAAGTGGTCTTTCGATCATAACTTGTTTTCCTCAGTAAGTTTTGGTTTGTTTTTGACTCATTTTTAAGACAATTGCTTATTAGTTTTTGAGTTTTTATTTAATTAATTATTGAAATTTTTATGGATGTTTGTTATCTATATAATTGCCTTTTGGATATTGATTATCTATATATATAATTGTCTTCAGCTTTATGGATATTTGTTATCTAATTGATTTAGTTTATGGATATTAGTTATCTATTTAATGCTTTAATTATTTAAAGTGTTTTATTTAATTATGAGTTTTTATAGAATGAGTTATCTAGAGACACAAGGGGATATTTAATAAAGATTCTAATTAAGAGGGAAGTAGTCTAGCTAAAGAGAATGTGATGGAAGTCAACCTAGTGGTCTCTAGAACATGAAACTATTGAATTTGACACATACAAATTGAAGCCTAATGTCTCTACTAGGAAACATCCAAGAGAAATGTTGAACATGATTAGAGAGCTAAAGTAAGTTGGGCATGTTCTTTTTGATGAGAAATAAGTGCAAACTATGATGTCATATATCTCATGAATAAAATTATGCATTTTTCTCACATAAACAACAAGATAACATAAGTACAATAGTATATTATATTCAAGTGTGTCATATAGGTTTAGATCGTTAGTTCTCTCATATGAACAATCACCTGTGATGCTCATGAGGAGCAAAGGAGATAAGACATATATGATTATCATCTATAACATCCTAATTTTAACTTAGGGATTTAATTGTGGAAATTGTCAATTTATTAACGATTTAAGTTAGGATTATTCTCATTTTGAGGTTTAATTGAGGAATTAATTTTTGATTGAGATTAATCCAATATTTAGATACTTAATTATGGTTTAAATTGGGCCTAGAATCATATATTAAGGTTAATTAAGGCCCAAAATAGGTATTAGGGTGGATTGGGTCTAAAATTTGTGGGCTTAATAGAGTACATTGTTCTTGTGCCATGCATTGTGGTGTATAATGCATTTGCCATGATGCAAAATACAAATTGTTTATATGTGTCTATTTGAAGATAAATAGGAGGAAGAGAAATTTTGGAGAGCTCTTGGCAATTTTTGGTGGCTTTACTAGCGTTTTAGCATTTCCAACCTTAAGGAACATTTTTGGGCCTTTAATCACTCTAGATAATTGTCTTAATCCTCCTTTTACCCTCTAATCCTTTCTTCTAGCTTGCTTAAGTGATGGTTTGGGTTAAGATTTCATTTTTAGCGATGCTATATACAATGATGCGTCCAAATATAATGGTTGTTTTAAGGTCATATAAATGTTATTCAGGTTGTTTTGTTGGTGTTTATGGTAATGGAATAGGTTAATCCAAAAACGCTAGCCTAAGAGGATGATGATTAGTGATAATTAGAGTGTCTAGAGACTAAATATATGCTCAACAAGTATGATGAAGATTAGTATAACTATGTTTGATGATTAAAGTGTGTGGGAATGCATTAAGGACATGAGATTAATTAGCTGAACCTATGACTGTCCGATTAGGATCTAAACACTTTTATTAACTATAGTTAATGTTGTATTAATGGTATTTAGTATTATATTGTGTGTAGATTGTCTTACTAATTCCGTAGAAGGTGGTACCATGCTTGTTTGGGAAATGTTACTACCAATCAATAAAGGTAACCTATATTAATGTGTGATGGTATATGTTTTTGTGATTGATTGTGTGTATTTTTATTGTCAGAAATATTATTTGGAAAGCATGTTTATTGTTTGGAAAACTATATTTCCAAGTGGGTTTTAAGATTGTATGACTATATTAATATGTGAATATTTTTTTGGAAGTGAAATTGAACTTGTTTGAATTTATTGTTTGGAAAATATCATTCGCATGACTTTATTTAGATGTGAAATGTTTTGGGCATTTCTTATTCAATTGTTCAAATGCCATGTGGTATGCCCTCATTATACCTAATGATGGGCTGTAGCTTAAACTAGCTTAGCTTTGGCCAGGTGAGCTAGGCATTGGGCATGGACTTTGGTCTTGAAGTAAGGAGAATTTTATTTAGATTGTTTAGATATTTTGTATTTGGAAATGTGTCTTGTTAAACCCACTTAATAGTTGCATGGTTAGTTGCATTAGATGTATCATTATATATTAATATTGGTTATTGAGGTCTTCGCTCAATCCTCATGGTTAACAATTTTTCAAGAAAGGGTCCGATCAGAGAAACACTAAAGGCATAATGTTAGTGTACGAACACTATCTAGTTGTTAGGCCTCTTTTTGTTGTATGATCAAGAAACTACACTCAAGAGGGGGTGACTTAGGTGTTGATCAAATTTTCAATTAAACAAAAACTTTTACAAAGTTTAGCTTAATTGAAGGTGCAACAATAAGTTTAATAAAAACAAGTTTGTATAAATTCCAAATACTTTTGCTACAAAGAGCTTCAAAAACACTTAACAAAAAATTGAACTACCAAAAATTGATTAAGCTTAGAAAGTAAAACTGATTTATCAAAACAATATTTAGAGGATAAAATGAATAACAATTTTCAAAATTAAAGAACCAAGAGAGTGCATGATTATTATGAGCCAAAATTTAAGAGAGAAGGGATAAAGATATTACACAAATCAATTTATCTTAGTTCAATCCAATTACTTGGCCTACGTCCAATTCTCAAAACACTTCTAAGATTTCTCAACTAAAATCGCAAGCTAATGTAGATGCTTACCACCATAGTATAACCACAAGTTTAATTCAAGTACTTTTGAACTACTGCAAGTTCCTCACAGTATTAGTGAGCTTCTCACACAAGGAAAAAAAAAACTCTCTTAATCACAAGGAAATCTCTTCATCATAGTTTTCAACTTCACAAAAAAATCTTTTCTCTATACAAAAATAAGGGAACACTTCCCTTAATTCATTCAAGAATAGGATGAAGGTGTTTCTAATGAATTCTGTCTTAAAGAGATGATAGGAACAATTTAGCATACTCGATAAAACTCTCTCAAAAGAGTAGATTATATATTTAATGCTTATAAACCAAATGAGAGCAAGTTTGTCATAGAAATGAATGCAACTAAGAAAGAAATCAATGATAAGGAATTCAATACATGATTGATGATTACCTACTAATTTAAATAAGGTCTTATATATAGCTTAGCATCAACAGAGATATTAGGAACACTTAGGTTAAGGATTATAGCTATTAGAGACATATAGAAGTGAAGTTTACTAGAAAAAGAATTTTTTTTGTGAATAGCATTAAATGCTTGTTAGAACTTGATTAACATGTAGATTAGCAAGGATAAATGTGTGGATTGGCTTAACTTACTAAGGTTTGGTTCACTTCTACCTACTTCAAACATGAAGGCTATATGGTTCAAGCATGTATTAAAATTCAAAAGCTTCTTACTTCTACTATGAGCTTAAACATGCGAAAATAACTTGAATTGGCATGTTTAGTATTAAGGCTCTCTAAGTCAAGCTTGAAAGAAACTAAGATAGAAACCCACTCAAATGTGATAAATCAAGGAGACACGTGTGGATCACACTAAGGCATACTTCAAGCTAATAATATGGAATAATTTAAGAATGTATAACATCTAACTCAAATGAGAATTAGATTATAGAAGCATGCCTAATTGTAATGATTGATTCAAGTATATATTGACATATTGCATTGTTTACATGCATTTTCTCATGGTCCTCTTGCATTATTGCATCCTTAAGAACTCAATTCTTACATATTTAGGCATTTATAGGCCTTAAGAATCATCTAGATTTCATTTCTAACTTAGGGGTATTTGGGTCCTTTTATTATCATTTTTAGGACATTTTGGAACTTTTACCTAGGATTTGTCTTTTGTCTTCCTAATGCTAAAGAAATAAGTTTGAGCTCTTAATTCATTCTAATTTGAAAAAATGATATTAAAAGACATTAATCATATTAACATATAGGATAGTTTCTTGTGCAACTGTCCTATATGTAACATTCTCCTTATATCCACATGATATAAAAAGAGTTAATTAATATAATCACCATACACCTACCACACTGCATCAAGAAATAATTTGAAAAAGTCTTAGGACCCAACGCTTCATATTTCCAAAATCATCAAAATCCTCTACTTATCAAGGTAATGCACAACAAAAAATAATCACATGCATTCAACACTTCCAAGTCATGGTTTGATATTAAGAAAATAAGGCCAGGAATTAGGTCATGTGCCACAGTGTGCATCACTTGTGCCACAGAATCCCACACTCCGTACCATGAGCCGTGGCATGACGCGTAATGCACTGTGACATACATGACAGCAATTTCTGCTGTCATATGACAATTTTCATGTATGATGTCTGATCGAAGTGATTTAAGCATCTACATGAAACTTTCATAAGTTAGCTAATAAGATGAGTTTAGACACAATCTAACGGACGTATCAAAATTTGCACACTCAAATGTAAAAAGTCATTTTTCTAAAAAGTTTTGTGTACCAAAATGTTCAAATCATAATCTTTGTCTCATTAGCCCATTATGGGCCTAGAACTAAGTCCAAGAAGACCTTATATACTTGATTAAGAACAATTTATACCATACTTACACAATATTTAAATTTGGCCATTCAACAGCCCAATTACACATTAAGCAACCTTTCACAACTTAATACAAAAACACTTGTTTGGCCATATCTACCACAAGTTTACAACAAATTCACATGTTTTCATAGTTACAACATATTCACAACTAAATCTTAGCCCATGTTACTCATTTTATCACATATTCACACATATTGGCTAAGATTTATAAAATCACTATAAACCACAACACAATTTTGCATATGTCATTCTATGGCAACTTTTCATACTACTAATATACAATAAGCAAGTTCATTACATAAACTCTACTACATGGCTTTAACAACACTAAGCCAGTCTTGAGTCTTTCCTTTTTCCTGACTTACTAACTTGACCTATAAAAATTGCAACCATCGGGTGAGCTAATCATCTCAGTAATAGAATGACTTGATACTACTAATCATTATAAGTAACTATAAGCAAGTATAACATGGTACATATTTGAACATAGCATATAATATAAATTTCACTTTAAATCACTTCATCAATATTGTATTTCATCAATATTAACCACTTTCACAAGCATAATCACTACCATTTGAACCTCCAAATTACCCTGACTTGAAACCATAGGCTCACCTTAAGCATATCATTAGTGGTAATATCACCTGACTAAAAGCATTCTATCTTACTTTGGGATTATAGTTTCCCCTATCACACACAATGAGGTGTCGTTGGCCCCAATACTGCATCGTTCTAATGCTAAGAAGCTCAAATCTCCAACACTACACACCACATGGGTACTAAAGAGATAATCTCCAACACCGCACCTCGATAGATACTAAAGAGATGAAATTCTCCAACACCGCACCCCGTTGGACACTAAGGAGAATAATGTCATATGGACTTATCACTACTTCTCCCTACGAGTGAACTCTCACCCTCTATAATCATGCTCTCGTTCAAATCACATGCTTACATATAAATTCATATATATACGTAAATTTAATCACATACCCATGCCTTTTCATGAACTTATATCCTTAAAAATCAATTTCATACATTAAACATTCAGTTATCAAATATGCATATTTTAACATACTTTCATGCAATAATATTCATACTCATAAACAATTATAATAGATAATCAAGTACAAAAGTTATTCAGTTACTTCAATCCTTCTATTACAAGAAAGGTTACCTATGAATTTTAATAACCACTAATGTGTCTTTATAAGCTTCCTTTCTCACTTTACACATGACATATGCCAATCTACACATAATTAGCACCATTAATCAATTAATCCCATTAATCAAAAACACTTAATTATCGCTTAAAGCTATACTTAACCTCTCACTCACTTCCATTTAGCTAATTTAGGTCCGTTACTACTCAGTTTCCATTTCTATCACTTCTTACTCAATTTTCACCCATTTTCTCTTCCTATTTAGGGCTAAATTAAGCTTATAGCTTTAAAGCTTTATCGTTCAATCCCAAACTAGTCACAAGAGCCTTAATTTAACTTTCGAAAACCTTTTTATTACTAAAGGGTAAGAAGCTAATCCTTAAATTTTTGCAATTCAATTTCTCCATAACTCATACTAAGAAAATTATAATAGAATCAAAGGTAAAGGTGGTACGAAACTTACTCGATAAGCTATTGGTCAAAAACTTCTCCCAAGCCTCCAAGAATCCTTGCCCTAGTAGAGAAAACCTTTCTTTTCCTCTCCCTTTCATGTTTCTCTCCTCTCCCTCTCTACTTTCATCAAGCTTCCACATACTTATCAGGTCATTTTCTGTGTTGTGCACTACAGTGCAGGCAACATTAGCTTCAATGCGTGGCACGATAAGGGAAATTCTCACCGCACGCACACGCTTCATTTTGAAATGAAATTCTTGCACCTGTATCTATTCTTTGAACACTTCAATGAGTCAAAATATCAAACTTCCATCCAAATTACAATCATTTACTAATTATTAATTTACCCCTAATTAACAACTAGTTACAAGATTAAAAAATTAAGATGTTACACTATATGTGTTCTAACATTCCTTGCACCCATTCCTCCGCCTCCTCATATAGTTTTAAGGCATCTTATATCAACAAATTTGTAGTAGTAAAAGGTTTTGCATAGTTCTATAAAACTATTATATGAAATCATTTTGTTCTAAACAAATTGAACATGCAAATGTAAATAACTTTTTTATGATCTCCATAGCATAATATAAATAGAATCTATACTGATAGTTCAACATATCTTGAAGATATGTTAAAGAGAATATGTATGATGAAAATACATCATGCAACAACCACATATGAAAAATTAGTATTATCTATTGAGATACAACAACAATAAATGATGTTATTATCAGGGGGAGCTAAATTAATATCATTAGTAGGAAGAGTAAAGCACATGTTGCACTCTTTTTTCCTCAACCAAGATTTTGTCCCACTAGTGGGTTTTCTTGGTAATGTTTTTAACAAGGCAACTTCATTATATATTGTGTATTGTTTTTCTTCACTAGATTTTATCCCATTGGGTTTTCCTAATAAGGTTTTAACAAGACATAATATTTGTTTATGGGCATTCAAGAGGGAGTGTTATAAATATTGTAATATAATTGTTGATGTTCACAACCTTCTAAGAGTTGTCCTTTGTCATTTTCTACTTAAAGTTATATAACCTACTACATGAATGGCCTTTTGAAAGTTTGCCATGATTAATACGTATGTATTCTATACTTATGTAAATTTATTCTTTGTGTGTGATTCTTAGAATAGAATTTAAGAACTTGTAGCCTATAAATATAGGGCATGTACCAAGTGATTGTAAACTTGAAGTGAATGAGAATCACTTCTAATTTTCCTCTTCTAATTCAATATTTGTTATGTTCCTTTCTCTCTCATTTCAATCTCTTATGTTTTCATTATTTTCATAACAACAATTATATTTAAAAGTTACGTTATTGTTAAATTTTTTGAAATATCATGTTAAATTACTTATTGACCGTTGGCTCCTCAATGTCAACTTTTATATTTTTTGATCCCAAGTTGAAATTAAATTGTTGTTTGGTTTCAGAATATCAATGCCCTAAATTTTGTGTCAAGATTTTAGAGCCACAGATAGCCTTTATTTTTTTATGTGTTTTTAATTTGTTTGAGAAATCATTCTCATATCATAAGAATATATCAGTCCTGTTTTCTTGAAGAACATTATTCAACTATAACACAAATGTATCTTAAAACATTGCAAAGACATCCTCAAGGCACTTTCTTATTTAGGGACAAATGGGACTTATGTTGATGTATTCCCAACCAAGATATTATATATTCTTGAGTTAAAGTACAAATCTACCCTTGAAGTTTCTAACAGGTGCATTTCATATTTTAAAGTATTTTTTGGTACAATTTTGCCCCAACGCTTTTTATTTTGGTACAATCTCACCTTGCCGTTAGGATTTGACCAAATTGTATTATATCAGTTTTAAAAGTTATGTAATCTCGAAGGGTAAAGATATTATATTTTTTTTTGCTTTTTAGTAAGTTATTGTCATGAAAATCTTAATATAGTTTGTTGAAGGCTTTGTAGGATTCTGTATCCTGGATTGGACATTGATTTATTAAGTTAAGTGGAGCTTTCTTTTTTACTAGCCTAATATTTGAACATTTCTCAGGCCCATCCCTTACTATCTAACGATGGACTTCAATGATTGTATTGGATCGTGGTTCATCTCTTTCGACAAGTTTTCAACTGTTCATTACTTTTGTTTGTTTGGAACTCTTCATTTCTTTTGTTTTCTTCTTGTTCACCGCATTTAAGTCTCATGGATAATAAAATTTTGAGACAATTATTCATTGGATAAATAATAAATTACTTCTTAAACTTTAAGCCCAATGACATCATAAACTCTAAACTTATTTATTATATAAATTATTTTTTAAATTTTTAAAATTGATACAATTTAGCTCCTATCATTAAAAAAATAATTTTAACTTTTAGTTGACTCACAAATGATCTCAAAAATTATAAAAAATAACCAAAACTTTTTATCTTTTTTGGGTCCTTATATGTAATTTTTGGAGTCTTTTTTTAACTATGAAATTAGGGATCCCATTTTAATAATCATCAAATCAAGTTTTCATAAGGGCCAATTATGACCCATTTTGCACTAGTGAAAAAAGACATTTAACATCTACATTTCAGATGGGTTATTACATAACATATCTAAAAATATATGATCAATGGCATAATCAAAATTATCTAAAAATATTTAAATTTTTAGATCAATTGTCTACATAACCAATCTAGAAAATATTTTCACATTGGGTTAAAGAAAAATTGATCTAGAAAGAGTATCAAAAAATAAAAATAAAATTTTGAAAAGAAGAAAAAATAAAATTAATTATTATAATATATTACAACAAATTTTTTTATATTTTGTAGATGAGGTGGATATAAACCCAATCTAAAAATTCAATAGAATGCGTAAAAAAGTAAAAAGTAAAATTACTTATCATCGTGTATTATATAAAAGTTTTATGCTAAAAAATAATTTAACAGAGAGGTTACATTTGCATATATGATGAAAATTATTTTTGATGAACAAGACATAGGTTCCCACTAGGGGTGTTCAACTTGTACCTATATCAATTGACCCGATATTATCCTGATCATATTATGATGGGTCTCATCCTATTTAGAAAATAATCAGGATGAGACTTTACAGGACAGGATAGAAGAAAATTTTTAAACAAGATGAGATACGGGATTACCATTGAGATGTGCTATCCTATCTTGAATGTTATATATATTATTTTTATTTTAAAAATATATATTAAATATATTAATTAGATGAATAAAATTTATACTTATATTAATTATATCAATTATAATTTTAATACGTGCAATTCTTATTTAAAATTAAATTTTTTATATTGATAATTTTAATGGCATAGATAAACAAGGGAATGTCTTTCTTTATAATATATTAATTATACTAATATAATTTATTCTTATATCTATCTATTTAATAACTTTTATTTATATCATATTTTTTACTTTATTTTTAAAGAGTAATTAGCTTAGCACATCTCAACTAAAATAGAAAAAAAATGATTATTGTACTTGGCTTGCCTATTGTTGCTACTCTTAGAACCTAGAGATCACTTGTAATTGCTATTATAATATATAGTTGTGATTAATGTAATTTAATAATTGACTTTAAATTATTACAATTTATGTATTTGTGTTATTTTGATTTTAAACTTAATGAATTATATAGTTTGAAATTTTAATAAATATTATTATCCAGATAGTTCTTCGATATTGTCTGACTTATTGGGACATCTTGTCTCGATCCTATCTCGATTTCTAACGAAACGATATGACTTTCAAGATAAGACGAGACAGGGTATGCAATAAAAATTTAGTCCCAATTTTTTTTTGAGATGAGATATGATCTTGTCTCTCATATGAACAATCCTAGTTCACACACACTGTTTTGAACTTGGAAAGTTTCTTCAAAACATTTCACGTTTTTTTATTTCATCCTTGCGAGTTCTAGCAAAAACATGTGTGAATAGAAATATCTAAGACAGAATCCTTGTGTTTTAAACCTTAAAAATTATTCTTGCATCAAATGGGCTTACAAGTTCATGAGAGAATTCGAGTACTTGCACACGACTTAGTGCACAAATTACTGTCTTGATCAGAATGTCTTTATACACCAGAAGAAAATAATAATTTAAAAAAAAAATCATAGGATTCTTATCAAAATTCTCTCAGAAAATCTCTTGCTAAGTTTTTCTTTTGCAAATTCTTTGAAAATATAAACAGTGAGAAATTTCAAAAGAAACTGTTAGAAAATTAGTAACCTTTTTTTTCTCTAGCATAAGTTCAAAAATACCATGAGAGCAAATCAACGTAAGTGTACATATTTAGCAAAACGAAAAAATTAAAGAAGTTTTAATAACTGAACCCACTGAAAATTAATAACTTGTTCATGTCGATCAACACGTTCAACAATTGGCCAAAAAAAAAATATTCAACGCATTCAACATTTTTTTCCCAAAAAAATTATTCTATTCTTTTATTTCAATGTGGCCATTTTTTTTTAAATATTTTATGGGCCAACAGAGTTGGAGTGGTCGGATGGTCGAGTGACCTATAGAGTCTGTTTCATTGTGTCAATCATCCATTAAGGAGGCCCAATTAACTAGATGGAGCTCAAAGTCTTTTCATTTCGGCCCAATGGTTGGCAGGCTTCTAAGACTTCATTTTTATTTCAGCTTCGAACTTCCAATTTAGCTTGGGGAGCATGGAATGGACAACCAGACCAGATCAGCTGGGGCAAAAAGTAAAGTGGTGAACCGGCCTCTTTCCTAGTTCAGTTTTCCATCTACACATTTTTTTATGTTGACCCAGTTAGGATAACCCCACTAACCCAATGGGTTGGATAGGCTAACTGTTATTTTAAAAAAGAACATTAATAAATTGAATATATTCAAAAATCAAAAGAAAAAAGTTCACTTAGGTTTTGAGTCTTGACAGTGTTCACTTCTTAGACCACGAAATCCCTAGTTGAAAGAACTTTGTCTGTATCCTCCTCAATGTTTTATCGTAGACATTGTCATCATCTTGCTGCAGACCTTATTTTTGTCTTGCCATCATCTTCCCGCAGACCTCGTCAAGAACTTATCTCTTCTTGCCGTGGGGATCACTCTTTGTAGGTACTGAATCACTGATTATTTCGATTGAGAACAAAGGGAAAGTCATTATTAAATCCTCACTTTCATCTTGCAGCTAGATGTTGCCTTAGTTCTCCGAGCTTCCAAAACAATAAAATTATCTTCCTCATTAACTTGATAATAAATTACTAATAGTAACATTGATTTGCTTGATTACTACTTGTATGTGACCATGACCAAGCTCTATTATGTACTTTTGTTTATGTTTTCAAGTTTGTTTTTGTTTGTCCTATGGGATTGTTGATCGGATTGTTTGAAATTAAAAATAGAATGTTGAATATGACTTCACGAAAAGTGTTTTATTTGTGTTGATAATTGAAATTGAAGCTTGTCATTATTTTAACGTGTAGATCAGAGTTAGGTATTGAACATGAATATTGGAAATAATCATAGTAGTGATGGAAATGAAAATCCCACCTTAAATTGTAATAATCCCCCTACTAGTAGCAATGACTCAACATTTTGGGATCCATCTATGCACGGGAAAACTAACCTTATATGAGCACATGTTGCCTTAAAAAAAGAGGACAATAAAAATGTGTATATTTGCCTTTGTTGTGTATCAACCTATGGAGAAGGTGGAATAAAGAGAATGAAGCAACATCTTGCTTATGTAAGAGGTCTAGTAGTTCCTTATATAAAAGTTCCTCATGATGTATGTTATAGGATGGTAGAGTCTGTAAAAGGTAAGAGGGAAAAAAAAAAAAGCTTGTTAACATACAAGATGTTGAGGATCTTGAAATAATGATAATGACCCATTGCTCTTACTCTAATTTTGAGAAAAGTGCTAATAAGAGGCAAGCTCCTACTACTCCAATTAATAATTATTTAGCCCTTAGAAAAACTCCTAATTCCCAACCAGGCATTAAGAGTGTATTTGCAACTAAAGAAGCATAGTATAATTTGTTGATAGATTGGAAAAATAAGGAAAAATATAACTTTGAGTCCCTACACTTTGCTTGAGTTTTACTATAAGTCCTTGTACTTTTCTTTTAGTGTTCTGGGTCCCTACACTTTTATTTTCTTGGTGTTTTAGGTCCCTCTATGAGCAATGTTGTAGGGACTAGAATACCAATAAACATAAGTATAGAGACCTAGTGTCACGTCCTAAAATTTTAATGTGAACGACGTGCAATATATGTACAAATTCACATCCCCTAAAGCTTCAATTAAAAAAAGTTCTGAATTAATGTATCAAATTTTACTTTTCACATAAATCAAAATATCAACTTTTTATTAAATTTTTGCAGCACATCTCCTAAAGGTAGAGTCATCTGAAATCTCAACAACAACAAGTTTACAACATATATCTAACAATATAGAGCTTTACTCCTCGGCAGCAAGTAATTAACATAAAAAAATCAAGACCCTAACTATAATTGATGTGGAGCACTCTAAATTAGACTTCAAAAGATACTACATAAGTTTTTGAATTTTACATGAATAAGATGATATTGTCAAAAGTAATCTTCTAGTCAATTCAGCAACGAGCCCATCAGAGAATAACAAGGAGTATGAAATCAGCTATGGTATCTGAGGCCAATAAAATACTTTCCCGCAAATAACATCCCAACAATAAATAATTAAATATGAATAAAAAGAAAGGTTTGAAATAATTTTGTAAATTAAATAGATAACAATTTTCATAAAAATTTAATAAACTTCAAAATAAAATGGCTCTATAAAATTTTAAATAAAATCTTAAATCGTTGAACTATCATAACAAATGTTATTATTGCTTGATTTCAAGAAAGCACATAAATAATATAAATATTTGTAAATAATTTACTAAATAAAAATTAATGGAATATAAAATTACTAAATAATCAAATTTAAAATTTTAGGGACTCATCAGAACAATAAACAAACATGGACACAGTTCACGAGGATAAATAACCGAACACGGCTTATGCCAAGAATACAAAGGTGGACACATAGTCCACAAAGGTAAGTAACCAAACGTAGCTAAAGCCACGAAACAAACGTGGACACACAATCCACGAGGGTAATGCTAACCAAACACAAGCCACGAAAACAAACGCAGTTACGAAACCCATAAATAACAAACGTGAAAACAAAACTCACGAAAATCAAACTAGCTAGCCATTGATCATGGCACGCCAAGGGCTAATAGAACTACTGTTAGCGACCAATGTTCTGTATAAAGTCCCTTTTTAAATCCATTTTCAAATATGCAAGAAAATCATCACTTTCAAAATTCAATTTCTCTTCTGAGTATCAAACTCACATGAAATATATAAAAATACCAATATTTCTAAATATGAAAATTCACAATTAATATTTCATAAACTATTCACCAATTTCACAGTTGGTTTTATCAAATAAAGGATTGCTAGAATTTGTAAAAGCATTTTTGTCAATTTGAAAAGTATAAGTCATAATTCCAAGAAATAAAACAATTTAATGAACAAAAGTAGTTAATGCAAAAGAAATATGTATAAATATCTGTAAAATATTAAAATTAATATTTTGATAAAGAAAATCTTTAGATATATAAATTGATTAGGACGTTATCCATTTACTTGTAATACATTCAAAGCTCAAAACTCACTTTTTATACTCTAATTGAGCTATGCATCTTACAAACACCCTATAAAATATAATAAGATCTTAATGTATTTTACTTTTGAATCAACAAATTCATTTCCAAGAGAGCCTACTCAACCATAATTAACTATAATAACTTTAAAGTTTTAGGACCACAAATCACACATAAAAGTTTCTTCATAACACTCAAGCCAAAATTAACTACTCAATTAAAATTTAATTGCTTAAGCTTTCTACCCTACATCTAATGTGTAACATTCTAAACTATACAATAGAACTTTGTAACCTTTAATTCTCTTGCCCAACAATTTCCAACATCCAAATATAATTTCTAAAATGTTAACATATCTTACAGATTATCTGCCATATAACCCTCAAGAATCCAAAACTCAAATTAGACCTCAATAACTTCTTAGATATATTCCTTCAAAAGAAAATCAATTTTTTTATAAATAAATAATGCCCAAACCAATAGCAATGTTATGGATGCATACTCAAGCAAAATTCTCCATTTTATCAAACATTTCATATGCATCAAACTTCAAATAGATACAAAGCCTCTTGCTTAATTTCCTTTCCAAAATTTCCCCATATTATTATTTAGATTAATTATGCTTCGTAAGTTTCATTCTTCTAACCAAATCAAAATAAGCTAGTTAAAATTCAAATCTACACTACTTCATTTAGCTCAAATAATCTGAAAATTTTAACTCGCCCAAATTCCTCCTTCTCTATTTGAGCATACCAGCACAAAATAAAAGAAAAAAAATCATAATCTTCATCATTGAATCACACACACAAGGACAACAAACAAGAAGGGAGAAGCTCATAAGCACTTGAAACAGAGGAAGACAATGAATGAGGGACTCAATGGCAATACCAATAGTAGTGCACGGATAGAAGAAAGGATCAGCTCTACTCCACGCAATTGACATCGGTAAGGAAAAGAGGAACAATCTTTGATATGCTATAGCAGTCAGGGAAGAAGAGCAGAAGGAGACAGTAGAAAAACCTGAACGAAGTGAAGCGTAGGTAGAAGAAGGTGGTGGCAAGTCGAATCCTTGCCACCCACGTTGATGACACTAAGAACAGAGGAGGGAGAAGGATCCGACACCCACCATCAATAAGGCAATTTCTTAGCTAACACAATAGGGGAGAAGGCCGATAGTCACTTCGTCAAGACACCTTGCAGTGGTAGAAGACGATACAACACTCACTGGTGAAGGAGGAAAGCCAAGCAAGGAGGAGAATGAAAGCTCAAATTTGGATTTCACTCTCATGTCTCTATCCTCTGTTTCTGACGGACTAATGAAAAAGAAAAGAAAATGGTCTAGGAAAGAAAAAAAATTTGATTGCTTTTAAGGTCAAAAGGGTAAATTTGCAAAGCTGAAACCGACATAAAAAAAAATCTTTCTTTTTGAAAGAGTAATCTCACCTTTTGGACCTTGTACTTGATGCATATAAATTATCAATGAAATTTCACCAAACCAACATTCTTTCTTAATAAAATAATTTTTAAAATTAATATACATATAATTAAAAATATTATTTTATATTTTAATTTTATTTAAAAATTTTGGATTATTACACCTAGAATACTAAAAGAAAAGTGCAAGGACCTCACACTCCATATGCATGATTCCCTTTCTCACTGAGAGGTATCAAATACTCAATCCACAAACCACTTTAATGTATTGAGCCCATAATATGAAAAGCAACACTGAGTACTGACATTAAGCCATAGAATATGACAAGACCACATCTCCCCCTTGGTGAACTCCCACCGAGATCATGCCTCTTACCCTTTTCTGGGTATTGACCACTTCAATACTCTAAGGTAGTATAATATTCATAATTCATCTCTTAAGCAGTTCCTTAGCCTAACTAAGCTACCAAACCTTGTTGCACTCCCTAAGTGCAACTCCTCAGTTTTATGACCACAATGCATATTAATAATTTTATTTTTATAAATAATATCATTATTAAATTGATAGTAAACATAGATGCATTATTATTAAAATAATACCCTATAAACCCTTCTAAAACATATTTTATTTGCATTCAATTGTTTAAAACATGTAATGCATATTAGATAATATTATCTACTCAAAGATAGTTAAACAAAACAATAAAAAATATAATTCTCCTGTTACCTCAACTCAACCCTTTTATACCAAAAGATACCTATTGTGCAAAAATAAGACTTGGCATGTCTTTTAACTTCCAAACAAATTCTATCAATAATCCCTATAAAACATATAAGTAATCCACATCACTTATCACGGCAAATAACATAAAAGAAAACTATAACTTATACCACATAACTTGGGTCAATAAGTTATAATCTATCTCAATGGTCGATATATTAAATCAATCATTCATATAATATCACTTAACCACCAAAACCATGCATTAGCCATCACTAAGCCAATTTTCAAACCATATAATTTTTAATCAACCAAAACTTTTACTTAGGTTACCAACTTTTATAATTAGCTCTTATAATAAAAATCAAAGCTTAATTTAAATCTTATTGGATTCAAATAACACAATTATAACTAAATCAATAGGCTCAAACCATTAAAGAGCAAAATCCAATCCCTTAGAGTTTAATTTTTGCCCTAAAACTTTCTTTTTCATCCAATTGCCCACTCAAAATATTAGAGCACCATATAGAAACTTAAAACAACCTTCCTAGGACCCAAAAAAACCAAAGCTTATAAGAACAAAGGCTTTGGGATTAAAATTCAAAATTTACCTCTTCTAAAAACTCAAGAAAACCAAGAGGGAAGGAATAGAATTGAAGTAGAAAGTTTACTTATCATATACCCGAGCTCACAATAGCCTTAAAGCCTCTCGGACCCCCTCTCTAACTCCCTCTCTTCCTCCTCTCTTCTTCCTCTCTCTTCCTCATGCTCTTTGTTTTGTTTATTGCTCTTTGTTTCTTTGTTTCATTTCAACACTTCTGCATGCTGTTTGTGCTCTTAAAAAAACTGATCACAATGCTTTGGAGAAATTTACAAAGAAGGGCCTAACATTTTTAATTATAGCACAAAAGCCTACTTAAACTTTCACTGAGAAAAATTCAAACTTTAGACCTTTATCAAATTATTCTTAATTTAATTTAATTATAGATATTTTATTTTAATTAAATTTGAGTCTTAAATTTTCAGGATGTTATAACATAATAACTTTTATATTTATTCCCATGCATATTGATACTTGGACTAACCATTTCATTTATAACATATTATTGAAAGTTATCCAAAGTAAAAATATGAGTGAGCATGAAGAGGAAGTCATTAAAGTTATCATTGTAGCCTCTCCTAATATTTACTTGACATTAAGAAGAGTTAACCTAATCACCACATTCATAGATCAAACTATAATAAAAAATATTGTTTGAAAAGCTTGGGACCCAAGAGTTGATTTTCAAAAACATCAAATCCTTAACATATCAAAGCAATACACAATGGAAATCTAACATATGCAATCATCATACTCATTGTGTAATGCCCTTACTAACATTACTATACGCTCTACTACAATCAATTCTGATCATTTACTTTAAAAACTTTAGGATCCTAAGAAAATATTTCCAAAATCATTTCATAAATTATTCAAGTTGTAACACCCTACACACAGCGAAAGCAATAAGCATAAATGCATCCAAGACCAAGAAAACATGTGCCTTATAAACAAATTAAGTTAAACTTAGGATCGTGCATCGCGACTCGTGCCACATGCACTGTGGCATGTGGCACCGAGACCATAATGTAACACTCTATGTCATGCATCGTGGCATGCAGATACATGCACCATGGCTTACACACCTAAATTTGTTGTCAAAATATAGATTTCTGGCGTGAACTTCAGATGTGCGCCATTTTCACATCCAATGTCGAATTAAGGTAGTTTAAGTGCCCACACAAAACTTGTTTCAAAATCTAACTCATGACATTAGTTTTATTTCAATCAAATATTTCTTTCAAAAGTTGGACAACCAAGTACACTTTGACCATTTTGGGTCAAAATTTGTCGCTCGAATGTCTTATAAAACTAAATGTCATTAGCCACTTTTTAGGCTTTGATCACGTCCAAATGGACAATACATACCTAATTGACCATACACATGCACAATATAATATACATATACACATTTGGCCTGTAAACTGCCCATATCACACTTTTGGACAAAATCACATTTTTCATTCTTAATGTCATACAAGGCCAAATCTTCACACACACTTCAAGTACATCTCATATTCACATATATATACCTTCATCCACTAGCCCATTCAATTATTTCACCATTTACACATATACAAAGGGCTAAAGAGCTCAAAACTAAAAAGACACAACATTTAGCACATTATGCACATATTTAGAATCCTAAGGCAACTTTTACACATTGATAACTAATAACACACAAATTCATTACACCAAATCCTTACAAAAGCTTAAATGACAGATCTCAACTTAGCTGATGTCTTTCCCCTTCAAACTACTAGTGCCAAAACTTGAAAAATATGAATAACCATGGTAAGATAAAAATCTCAATAACTAATATAGTTCATTTAATATCTATTATCACAAATAATCATAGTATAACATATATATGTATTATATTATAGTTTAAATAATCACTTTTACATATAAATTATTTTTCACACACTATTACACCTTAGCATGATCATCTATCTACCGATCCTCCAAAACTCCCTTACATGAAACCATAGACTCTATTGGATCAATCACTCATTGACATGAGCACACTTTTGATGGTAGAAATACTCGACCAAAGGTAATCTAACCCACCTACGGACCATGGCTTCCTTCTTCACATGCTTGTGATAGAGGCGTCGTTGACTCTTAACTGCACTCTAATGAGTACTAACAAGTTGCCAAACTACCCGGATGTGCTATGGTAATAGTCCCATAGTATGTTGTACCAGATTACCTATGGTAACAGCCCATATAATGCTGCACCGGATGTCCTATAGTGCCGGCTTGTTTATATAAAGTTTGTTCTCACTTCTCCGTACACACATCCTTACATATCATGGGTGAACTCCCATCCCCTATGATCATGCTCTTTTCACAATTTTTACTATTCTTTCACATTTTCATACCATATACTTTCATAACGTGTATGTGTATGTGCGCACGCGCGTATCTATTGAAATCAATATCAAATTTCATTTCACATATCAATGTTCATGCTAAAACCATTTCAATATCTAATCATGTACAAAACTCATAAAAGCAAATTTACTATTTCATATTTACTTATACACAATTATAATAGTTAATAAACACAATAAACTATATGATTACCTCAATCTTTCTGTCCAATAGAAAGGGTTACCCATGTAATTTCCTTACTCAAATCTCTCTTCACTTATTCACTTTCACACACTAAAATCTATACAAAATTGGCATCCAAAATCAATTTCAATATTGACAAAAAGTGTCAATTATCACAATTAAACGCCTAATCATTATCAATTCCATAATTCATACTCAGTCATGCGTATCACAACTAATTATCTCTCATCACAAGCTTTAACATTTACCTAACCAAAATTTCTCTCACTACTCTCTCTTTAGATTAGGCCAAATTGTGCATATAGCTTTAAAGATTTATCATTCTAATTCAAACAAGTCACAAAATATTAGTTTAGTTTTGGAGAACCTTTCTATTACTGTAGGGTAAGAAATCAACTCCTTAAAACTCTCAAATTCAATTTCTCTCTAGTTAAAACTTAGAGAAAACAGGGTAGAATTGGAGGTTAAGGCAATACAAGACTTACCTGATAAGTAACAGGTCAAAAATGTCACACTTGCTCCTGAAAACCAATGCCTTAGTAGAACCCCTTCTCTTCTCCATGCCAGACCCTCTTTCTCCTTATTTCCTTTCTGATTTTCATGAGTTTCCATGACCTTACTTATCAAAATTCTATACCATGCACTGCGGCGCATCTACCCTTTAAAGAGAAATCCTCACTATGCTCTACTTTGGACTCCATTCTTTCACTCATATTTGTTCATATAACACTCTAATGAGTCAAAGTAACATCTTACTATCCAGAACCCTAATCCGACATTAAATTACTAACTCATTTCCTTAATCAATCATTAACACAGGATTAGAAATTTAGGATGTTACACACTACATGTCAAAACACAAGAAATAAGGTTAAATTAGGGGCATGCATCGCAGCATGCGTAACATATGACGTGGCATGTGGTAGCCATGAGCACCCATCTTTGTGCTATCTGCCATGGCGTGACATCTGTGTGCCATGGTTCATATGACAATATTTGTTTTTGTCATTTAATAGTTCACAGCACAAACTTTTGGTTTTTGCTATTTCCACAAATGACACTGATCGAAGTAATTCAAGAGCCCATGTGAACTATAATGTCCACCTTGACATTACCAAAATTCATCACACAATCACAACAACCAATCATAATTAGGAGCAAGAATTTGCTCCTAATCTCACATTATATATATAAGGGTTAAAACTAATAATCTTTTGAAAATAATTGTGGAATATTTAGAATCCCATAAAAACCATTTAAATTGATAGTTTGAGCTCAAACTTAATGATTTATATAGGCATTGGAAACATGAAAAAGTTTTGGGAAGCAAACCACTTCAAAACAGGGCTAAAAATGTCATTTGTGAGTGTTCCATGCGCTGTGGCTCGTGGTCCGTTCCCCGTGGCATGTGGCACAGAAAGCCATGTTTTCTTGCTGTACCGTACACCGCGACTTGCGTGAAATGCGTCGTGGCGCACCTATCCATGACAGCAATGTTGTTATGATAGCTTTTCTGGACGAACTTCGAACGCGTGCCATTTTCACATCCGATGTCCGATTGGAGTGATTCAAGTGCCCATATGAAGCTTATTCAATAAGATAACTAATGGTAAAAGTTTCATTGTGATCTAATGCCATATGAGAATTTTAGACACTTAGATGCAAAAGTCAGTTTTTTAAAGAAATTTTCAACCATCCAAGTACCCAAAACTCATAATTTATACCATTAACCCATTGTGAGGCTTAAACCAAGTCCAATAGACCAAAAAACACTTGAGTGACCAATCAAACACAAAAAAATATACCAAACAAAAAATTTGGCCACTCAATGGCCATTTTGCTCAATATGGCCAAAATACCAAATCAACATCATATATGCTATTTGGCCTCTATTGCTGCATAATACATTACAAACACATTGTCACCACATAGATAAAACATTCCTTGTACTTGTATTAGTATTTTAGCCCATCACCACAAAAATTTTCACATATTCACCTCATATATAATATTGGGCTAAAATACACAACAACATAGTATGAAATATGTAACAGTCACACCCCCCCGAGCCCACTGCTGCGAGTGGTGGACTGGGCCGTGCCACCTCACGGCAACCACCAGCCGGCTTTCCCCATGGTAGTTCATGGGTTATTCCCCGCACCCACTGCGCTAAGGGAGCCTTCCCAGGTTCGATCCTCCAACCTCTCCCACATAGCGAAGTTGAGGCTGAACCTGGTACCATTGAGTCAGGTTGACTCAATGGTACCAGGTTCAGCCTCAACTTCGCTATGTGGGAGAGGTTGGAGGATCGAACCTGGGAAGGCTCCCTTAGCGCAGTGGGTGCGGGGAATAACCCATGAACTACCATGGGGAAAGCCGGCTGGTGGTTGCCGTGAGGTGGCACGGCCCAGTCCACCACTCGCAGCAGTGGGCTCGGGGGGGTGTGACTGTTACATAAAAGGTTAATGTAACACTAGCCTTGAGTGTTATCCAAAAATCACATAATTCAAACAAACTAAGTGTGGTTAAGGAGTTGATCCTCTAACCAACTTAAGAAATAAATCATTTAAAACCTTAAAAATAATTATAGGTTCTACCTATAGCGCACGGAAGCAAGTTAGACGAAAATGGAATAAAAAGATGCTGTCATGACAGTAATTTATTGCTGTCATGACAGCCCTCCTGGGCCAACTTCCAGGAGGCGTGTTCCGTCATTTGACCTCCGATTGAAGTGATTTTAAAGCCACACGTCACATTCAAAGGGTACTATAAGTGTACCAAATTTCAAAAATCCAACGTCGGATTAAGATTTGGACACCCGGATGCAAAAGTGCAGCTTTTTGGTAAAAACCATTTTCAAAATTGTCCAAATCCCATCCTAATGGTCACAAACCTGTGGAAACACTTTGGACACGTCAAATAAGATTAAAAACACTTGATAGAACATTCAAATGATGGAAAACCCCCATACATCAAAATTTGACCACCCGGGTGCCATTTCCTAAAATGGACCCTAAACCCCCAAAATGCACAAATCATACAAGAGTGGTCACAAATCAATCCAAATACCATGTATTTATATAAATACATATGCTAAACATTTTCACTTGGCTCAGAGCTCCTTGTGGGGCCCACGCACCCACTCTCTCTATCCAAGCTGTATGTTTTCCCATAGCACACCATTTGCAATGCAACCACTTTGCATTTGCTTATAAAATCACATATATATCAAAATAAAGATCTGCTTGTAATAGAAACTTGGTCTACTAAGTAAATCCATCAAAACCACACACCATAACCAAGTTTCCTAGCCACAAGTCTGCAAACAGACAAAAATTCATACACAAGCACACAATCCACACATATTCACACACACACACATAATCATATCCTACTGGCACCCTAATCTTAAATACATTACAATATATTTGCTCAAAAGAAAGGGGTTGCAGTTCTTTACAAATCACAAGCAAACCCCTAGCTTTGCTCTTTTCCCCGTCCACCACTGGATCCTTCGCCTGGACCTAGAATATTGAAAAGAAAGGGGTGAGACAACCACAGTCTCAGTAACAGTGAAATCTATATTGATTATTACAAAGTAAGCCATAATCAAATAAATGAATAATAAATTCAACATAGTATATAATTTAGCCATTTAAAATGCATGAATGCATGACCTAGGCCGGTATGGCCTTTCATGACCAACAGAATGCCCCCTGGCACTCTTTAACTCGCAGGTAAACCTTATACCTACTTGTACCTCCACAGGCACAAAACATAATCTAAGGCATGATCTAATCCACCGAACCGCCTATGCCCCTTCGACGTGAATCCTGAGCAGTCAAAGCTAACTCCCTCCCAGAGCCAGCCCGACTTACTCTCCATGTGAGGGCTACCTTGGCCTAGGCACTCAACCTCACACTTCATATGTCGGATTCCCTCCCCCACTGAGAGGTGTCGAACACTCAATACACTAACCACTTTAGTGCACTGAGCCCACAATACGTAAGACAACACTGAGTACTGACAGTGTGCCATAGAATATCAAAAATTCCACACCTTCTCATTGGTGAACTCCCACCGAGATCATGCCTTTTACTCTTGTCTACCTTTCCTGAGTATTGACCATTCAACACTCTAAAGTAGTATAATATTTATAAATCTCATTTCCATAAAAACATTGTTATTAAACAATTAGAAAACATATTTGCACTATAATCAAAGTAGTACCCCATAACCCCTTATAAAGCACATTTAATCTTTTAAAACATGTAATGCATGATAACTAGTAATATTTATTCAAAAATAGCTAAAACAAAGTAATAAGAAATATAAATTCCCCTGTTACCTCAACCCTTTGGTACTAAAAGGGTTCCCCTTGTACAAAATAGGGCTCGGCTTGTTCCTTACTTCTCAATAAGTTCCACCAACAATTTTCTACAACATATAAGTGATCCACATCACTTATCATGACAAATAGTATTAATGAAGACTATAACTTATACCACACAACTTAGGTCAATGAGTCATAATCCACCCTAATGGTCCATATATTAAACCAACCATTCACATAGTATCACTTAACCACCAAAACCATTTATTAGCCATCACTAGGCTAATTTTCAATTTATATAATTTTTTATCAATTAAAAACCTTCACTTAGTGTCACCAACTTTCACCATTAGCCCTTATAATGAAAACCAAACCTTAATTTAAATCTTATTGGGTTCAAATAGCAAAATTATAACTAAATCAATAAGCTTAAACCATTGAAGAGCAAAAACCCAATTTCTCAGGATTTATTTTGTGCCCAAAACACCTCTTTTCATCTAATTATCCACTCAAAATATTAGATCACTATATAGAAACTCAAAACATGCTCCCTAGGATCCAAAGAAACAAAAGCTTACAAGAATAAAGCCTTTGGAATCAAAATCCAAAAATCTCCTCTTCTAAAAATTGAAGAAAATCAAGAGAAAGAGAAGAGGATTGAAGTAGGGAGTTTACCTATCGTGTAGCCGAGCTCGCAACGGTCGCAAAGACTCCTAGATCCGAGCCTAACTCCCTCTCTTTCTCCTTTCTTCTTCCCTCTCTCTCTCTCTCTCACGTGTTTCCTTTCTTTCCTCGTTTTCTTTTCTGCGTTCTGGTCTGGTTTTTCATCTTATAAAAGCTGATTTAAAAGTTTGGGGAAAATTACAAGAAATGGCCCAACATTTTTTATTATTGCACAAAAGCCCGGGTCAACTTTGGTAATTTTTCCCATAGTTAAAAATCAAATAAAACTAAACTTTTGCTTAGTAAAATTCAAACTCTGGACCTCTATCAAATTATTCTAAATTTTAATTTAATTATAGATATTTTATTTTATTTTTATTTATTTTTTTAAATAAATTTGAGTCTTAAAATTTTTAGGATGTTACATTCTCCCCTCCTTTAAAAAGGATTTTGTCCCCAAAATCCAAGCTAATACATGAACCAAAGAGATAAACATACCTAGGGAAACAACTGTGGATATTCCTTCCTCATTTGATCCTCAGTCTCCCAGGTTGCATCTCCCGGAGCTGTCCCTTTCCAAATCACTTTTACCAACCGGATTGTCTTATTTCTAAGTTGCTTATCCTTAGCATCCACAATACGATCTGGTTCAGTCCGGTAGGTTAAATTCTCTTGAATTTCAACCTCCTCAGGTTTTATCACATGCGACGGGTCTGGCTGGTACTTCTTCAATTGTGACACATGAAACACGTTGTGTAGACCCGCTAACTGAGGCGGTAATGCCAACTGATAAGCCACCGGCCCAACTTTCTTCAAAACCTCAAAAGGACCCATATATCGAGGAGATAACTTTTTAGCCCGAATTGAGCGTCCAACGCCCGTCAATGGGGAAACTTTGAGAAAGACATGATCCCCAACCTCAAAAGACAAGTCCTTACGACGATTATCTGCATAACTTTTCTGTCTACTCTGTGCTGTAAGAAGTTTTTGTTGGATCAATTTGATTTTCTCTGTGGTCTCATCTACCACATCCGGTCCCATCATTGTCCTCTCACTCAACTCATACCAACAAAGAGGCGATCTGCATCGTCTTCCATACAATGCTTCATAAGGAGCCATTTGAATACTGGCATGATAACTGTTATTATAAGCAAACTCTGCCAGAGGTAAATGCTTATCCCAGCTTCCCTGAAGCTCTAGGGCACACGACCTCAACATATCCTCTAATGTCTGGATCGTCCGCTCAGTTTGTCCATCCGTTTGTGGATGATAAGACGTACTAAACTTCAGATCCGTGCCCATAGCCTTTTGCATAGCTTGCCATAAATTTGATGTAAATCGAGGATCACGGTCTGAAACAATATCCCTCGGTACCCCATGTAGTCGCACAATTTCCTTAATGTAGATCTCAGCATACCTATCAACCGTATAGGTGGTCTTGACCGGTAAGAAATGTGCTGACTTAGTCAAACGATCTACAATTACCCAGATAGAGTCAAAACTAGCCTGGGTCCTCGGCAAACCAGATACAAAATCCATTGAAATACTCTCCCATTTCCATTTAGGAATCTCCAAAGGCTGTAATAACCCCGATGGCTTTTGGTGCTCTATTTTGACCTTCTGACAGGTCAAACACTTACTAACATACTCTGTGACATCCTTTTTCATGCCTGGCCACCACCAATGACGCTGCATGTCATGATACATCTTAGTAGCACCGGGATGAAGGGTGTAGCTACTTCGATGTGCCTCATCCAACAATTTCTTCCGAATAGACTCATTGTTAGGAATACACACCCTATCCTTGAAAACCACATACCCATCATCACTAAACCAATAGTCCATTATCTCACCATTCTCGATGTCTTGACTTATTTTTGACAAAATCGGATCTTGAAGCTGAGCATCTCGTATCTCTTTCCAAAATTCATTAGAAATAACCATAGTATTAAGACCATTCAAAGAGAACTTAGTCATACCCAAAGAAGTTTCAACCAAAGATTCCATCAATCTATGCTCCTGAACCATTAAATAGGCTACATGTAAGGTCTTGCGACTAAGAGCATCTGCTACCACATTTGCTTTCCCGGATGATACTTAAATTCAAAATTATAATCTTTTAGAAACTCCATCCAACGTCTCTGTCTCATATTCAGCTCTTTTTGATCCACCAGGTACTTGAGACTTTTATGGTCGCTCATGACCCTGAACTCTGTTCCATAAAGATAATGACGCCAGATCTTTAACGCAAAGACCACCGCAGCCAACTCGAGATCATGTGTTGGATAATTCTCCTCATGCGGTCTAAGTTGTCTAGATGCATATGC
Source organism: Prosopis cineraria (assembly GCF_029017545.1). Lineage (NCBI taxonomy): Eukaryota > Viridiplantae > Streptophyta > Magnoliopsida > Fabales > Fabaceae > Prosopis > Prosopis cineraria. The sequence goes on from NW_026555335.1 coordinate 28,055,679, forward strand.
CACTGCTCTCTCATCTTGCATTAGAACACAACCAAGACCCTTATGAGAGGCATCAGTATACACATCATAGGGCTTTTGAGGATCCGAAATCACCAACACTGGAGCTGTTGTTAACCTTTCTTTCAACTCAAGAAAAGCTGTCTCGCACTTATCATCCCAGATAAATGGCCTATCCTTCCTTGTGAGTCTAGTCAAAGGCATAGAAATCTGAGAGAAACCTTTGATAAAACGCCGGTAGTAACCTGCTAATCCCAGAAAACTACGGATCTCAGTTATCGATTTTGGTCTCTCCCATTGCATGACTGCTTCAACTTTATATGGATCAACTGCAATACCATTTGCCGACACGATATGTCCCAAGAACCTAACCTCTCTCATCCAAAACTCGCACTTACTGAGCTTGGCATATAGCTTATGATCTCGCAGAAACCTTAGGACAGTCCTCAAGTGTCTGGCATGCTGCTCCTCATCTTTAGAGTAGATCAGTATATCGTCAATAAAAACTACCACAAACTGATCCAAGAAAGGTCGAAAAATGCGGTTCATATAGTCCATGAAAACCGCAGGCGCATTAGTCAGCCCGAATGGCATAACCAAAAACTCGTAATGACCATATCGAGTCCTGAAAGCAGTCTTTGCCACATCCTTCTCACTAACCCTCAGCTGATGGTACCCTGAACGTAAATCAATCTTAGAGAAAATCGTGGCACCAACCAACTGATCTAAGAGATCATCGATGCGAGGCAGTGGGTACTTGTTCTTCACCGTAACCTTATTCAACTGCCTGTAATCGATACACAATCTTAAACTACCATCCTTCTTCTTCACAAATAAGACAGGAGATCCCCAAGGAGAAACACTAGGTCTAATAAATCCCTTATCTAACAGCTCCTCAAGTTGCTTCTTCAACTCAGCTAACTCTGAAGGAGCCATTCTATAGGGAGCCTTTGAAATTGGCTGAGTCCCCGGTACCAGGTCAATAGAGAATTCAACCTCACGTTCTGGAGGTAATCCTGATACATCCTCAGAAAACACCTCTGGGAACTCCCTAACAACCTCAATTTCATCCACTATACCTGTCTCAGACCCTTGGGTAGCGAGCACTACCACGTAAGCCTCACATCCCTGCTCAATCAACCTTTCAACTTGTAAAGAAGAAAGAAAACAAGAATGACCAGGGTATTCTTTGATCACCTCCGGTACTTCTACCAAAGTCACTGTCTTAGTCACACAATCTAAGACAGCACCATAAGCTGTCAACCAATCCATACCAATAATTAAATCAATCCCTTGCATAGGTAATTTGATCATATTCACCCAAGTCGATCGCCCATTAAAAGTCATCTTAGTCCTACACACCACACTGGATCGACCAACCAAACCAGAAGTAGAGGAAACTTCTATATCATGGGGCAACTGGTCAACAGGCATAGCCATTCTATCTAAGCGCTCGGCAGAAATAAAAGAATGCGTCGCACCACAATCAAACAAAGCTTCTAAATCGAGGCCACAGATAGAAACCATACCAGTGATTAGATTCGATGACTTCCTAGCCTCCTCCTGAGATACTGTATACACTCTACCAGGAATCACGTTCCTCCGGTCCGAGCTCTCATGTAAATCAGGGCAGTCACGGATCAAATGGCCTAACTTTCCACACTTGTAGCAAGCAAAACAGCGACCAAAATGAACCCTACCACATCTATTGCAAGGTGACCTCGCTGTGCTTAGAATTGGGGCTTGACTGGTTTGTGAAGAACGTGCTGGAGCATTCCCAGAGAAACGAGAACCCCCAGATCTCATATTACCACCCCGATTACCTTGAAATCTTGTTGAACCCCTATTTAAATTTCGATTACCAGAAGCAGAAGAAGACCCGATTCTAAAGGAGCCACTAGAAGAAGAACCAGAGCTAAAACCCATTCTCTTGGATACACCACCAGTAGGAGCTAACCCAAAAGAAAATCGACCTCGTGTATCCCTACTCCGGCTACTCTCTGTGTCTCGGCCTCGACGAGCGGCAATCCTCAGACGATTGCACATCTCATCATATGTCGCCTCGCCTAACAAAGATAGCTGCTGGCGGTATTCTGGCCTCATCTTTTCTAATAACCTCTTTGCTTTCCACTTGCTATCATTAGAAGCCTTCAGATATGTTGAGAACTTAGACAGCTGATTGAATTTTCTTATAAAAGTCTCCTCGTCTAAGTCCCCCTGCTGAAATGCATGAAACTCTGCCTCTTTCTCATCTCTGAAAGCTGGCGGAAAGTGAAAATCATAAAATCTTTCTTTAAATTCATCCCAAGACATAGATCTTCCATCTGTGGGCTTAACAGAATCCCACCAATGCTTGGCTTCACCAACAAGCTGCATCGTAGCCAAGATAACCCTCTGCTCAGATGTACACCTCACAACAGTAAATAACTGCTCCATCCGATCCAACCACTCATCAGCTTTCCCATCAAGCATACTACCATCATATGTGGTCGGATTAGAACGAGAGAATTCCTTCCAAGGTTCGGATATGTCATCCTCTCGATTATTAGCAACTGGTGCATGAGCTCCCATAGTACTAGAAGATCCCTGCCCAGCACTTAGGTCAACATGCTGATCTGGAACAGTATGACTTCTAAGATTTTGCTGTATATCCACCATAACTTCAAGCAGCCTAGCCATGACTGCATCCGTCCCCTGTGGTGGTGGTGGAGGTGGAGGTGGAGGCGGAGGCGGAGGAGGTAGAGGTGGTGGTCGTTCCTCATTCCTCGATCTACCCCTTCCCCTTCGAGCCATATTAGAACTGAAAGGTGTACGGCCACAAGCGTACGGACCTTTCTCCCCTCCTAAAGGAACAAGCCAAAGAAAGAAAAACAATATTAGTCCAGGTTAGTGGTAGAAGGGAAAGAGCATAAAAGTAATGTATTTAAGGTGCCAAGTAGGAAAAAGGAATCATAAACCTAAAACTGATACCAAATGTAACACTAGCCTTGAGTGTTATCCAAAAATCACATAATTCAAACAAACTAAGTGTGGTTAAGGAGTTGATCCTCTAACCAACTTAAGAAATAAATCATTTAAAACCTTAAAAATAATTATAGGTTCTACCTATAGCGCACGGAAGCAAGTTAGACGAAAATGGAATAAAAAGATGCTGTCATGACAGTAATTTATTGCTGTCATGACAGCCCTCCTGGGCCAACTTCCAGGAGGCGGTGTTCCGTCATTTGACCTCCGATTGAAGTGATTTTAAAGCTCACACGTCACATTCAAAGGGTACTATAAGTGTACCAAATTTCAAAAAGATCCAACGGTCGGATTAAGATTTGGACACCCGGATGCAAAAGTGCAGCTTTTTGGTAAAAACCATTTTCAAAATTGTCCAAATCCCATCCTAATGGTCACAAACCTGTGGAAACACTTTGGACACGTCAAATAAGATTAAAAACACTTGATAGAACATTCAAATGATGGAAAACCCCCATACATCAAAATTTGATCACCCGGGTGCCATTTCCTAAAATGGACCCTAAACCCCCAAAATGCACAAATCATACAAGAGTGGTCACAAATCAATCCAAATACCATGTATTTATATAAATACATATGCTAAACATTTTACTTGGCTCAGAGCTCCTTGTGGGGCCACGCACCCACTCTCTCTATCCAAGCTGTATGTTTTCCCATAGCACACCATTTGCAATGCAACCACTTTGCATTTGCTTATAAAATCACATATATATCAAAATAAAGATCTGCTTGTAATAGAAACTTGGTCTACTAAGTAAATCCATCAAAACCACACACCATAACCAAGTTTCCTAGCCACAAGTCTGCAAACAGACAAAAATTCATACACAAGCACACAATCCACACATATTCACACACACACACATAATCATATCCTACTGGCACCCTAATCTTAAATACATTACAATATATTTGCTCAAAAGAAAGGGGTTGCAGTTCTTTACAAATCACAAGCAAACCCCTAGCTTTGCTCTTTTCCCCGTCCACCACTGGATCCTTCGCCTGGACCTAGAATATTGAAAAGAAAGGGGTGAGACAACCACAGTCTCAGTAACAGTGAAATCTATATTGATTATTACAAAGTAAGCCATAATCAAATAAATGAATAATAAATTCAACATAGTATATAATTTAGCCATTTAAAATGCATGAATGCATGACCTAGGCCGGTATGGCCTTTCATGACCAACAGAATGCCCCCTAGCACTCTTTAACTCGCAGGTAAACCTTATACCTACTTGTACCTCCACAGGCACAAAACATAATCTAAGGCATGATCTAATCCACCGAACCGCCTATGCCCCTTCGACGTGAATCCTGAGCAGTCAAAGCTAACTCCCTCCCAGAGCCAGCCCGACTTACTCTCCATGTGAGGGCTACCTTGGCCTAGGCACTCAACCTCACACTTCATATGTCGGATTCCCTCCCCCACTGAGAGGTGTCGAACACTCAATACACTAACCACTTTAGTGCACTGAGCCCACAATACGTAAGACAACACTGAGTACTGACAGTGTGCCATAGAATATCAAAATTCCACACCTTCTCATTGGTGAACTCCCACCGAGATCATGCCTTTTACTCTTGTCTACCTTTCCTGAGTATTGACCATTCAACACTCTAAAGTAGTATAATATTTATAAATCTCATTTCCATAAAAACATTGTTATTAAACAATTAGAAAACATATTTGCACTATAATCAAAGTAGTACCCCATAACCCCTTATAAAGCACATTTAATCTTTTAAAACATGTAATGCATGATAACTAGTAATATTTATTCAAAAATAGCTAAAACAAAGTAATAAGAAATATAAATTCCCCTGTTACCTCAACCCTTTGGTACTAAAAGGGTTCCCCTTGTACAAAATAGGGCTCGGCTTGTTCCTTACTTCTCAATAAGTTCCACCAACAATTTTCTACAACATATAAGTGATCCACATCACTTATTATGACAAATAGTATTAATGAAGACTATAACTTATACCACACAACTTAGGTCAATGAGTCATAATCCACCCTAATGGTCCATATATTAAACCAACCATTCACATAGTATCACTTAACCACCAAAACCATTTATTAGCCATTACTAGGCTAATTTTCAATTTATATAATTTTTTATCAATTAAAAACCTTCACTTAGTGTCACCAACTTTCACCATTAGCCCTTATAATGAAAACCAAACCTTAATTTAAATCTTATTGGGTTCAAATAGCAAAATTATAACTAAATCAATAAGCTTAAACCATTGAAGAGCAAAAACCCAATTTCTCAGGATTTATTTTGTGTCCAAAACACCTCTTTTCATCTAATTATCCACTCAAAATATTAGATCACTATATAGAAACTCAAAACATGCTCCCTAGGATCCAAAGAAACAAAAGCTTACAAGAATAAAGCCTTTGGAATCAAAATCCAAAAATCTCCTCTTCTAAAAATTGAAGAAAATCAAGAGAAAGAGAAGAGGATTGAAGTAGGGAGTTTACCTATCGTGTAGCCGAGCTCGCAACGGTCACAAAGACTCCTAGATCCGAGCCTAACTCCCTCTCTTTCTCCTTTCTTCTTCCCCTTTCTCTCTCTCTCACGTGTTTCCTTTCTTTCCTTGTTTTCTTTTCTGCGTTCTGGTCTGGTTTTTCATCTTATAAAAGCTGATTTAAAAGTTTGGGGAAAATTACAAGAAATGGCCCAACATTTTTTATTATTGCACAAAAGCCCGGGTCAACTTTGGTAATTTTTCCCATAGTTAAAAATCAAATAAAACTAAACTTTTGCTTAGTAAAATTCAAACTCTAGACCTCTATCAAATTATTCTAAATTTTAATTTAATTATAGATATTTTATTTTATTTTTATTTATTTTTTTAAATAAATTTGAGTCTTAAAATTTTTAGGATGTTACAAAATAAGTGCAACTAATCAAAATGATATGCATTCTTAGTTGGCAACATATAATATCATATAACAAGTTTATGTACACCACTCAAACCAAAATCGGGATTTATAAAAAATGTAGCAGATATGCTAACCCTTGTCCAATTCCCTCCCTAGCTCAGTCTTACTGGTAGTACCTGTAAAATGATAATCCACGGGGTGAGATAAGAATCTCAGTAACTAAGATAATCTACATTATTGATTGGCAAGCCAAGTTATAAACAAGCATTAAAATAAGTAACATAATCACATCATATAATATCACCTTAAATTTGCATGCATGATCCCTAACCATCCGGTCCTTTAATACTCCTGGTTGAACCAGTAGGCTATTTCACAGAACCAAACCACATGTATAGTCCCTAAGCTCACCATCCATGGTAGGACTACCCAGCCAAGGTGTCCTAAATCACTTCTGAACTACTGTTTCCCCTATTACAAGTAATTGGGGTGTCGTTACTCCAACACCACATCTTACGGATGCTAAAGAGCATAGTCTCCAACTCCGTACCCTTTTGGGTACAAAAGAGAGTAAGTCTCCAACACCACATCCATTTTCGGGCACTAAGGAGAGTAAGTGCTACACCTGGCATCCCGAGGTACCAGCAATGCCATATGGACTTAATCTTCACTATCTCCACTAGGGTGACCTCCCACCCTCTAATATGCCACATTTCACAACATATCTCCACTTGAACATGCATAAACAACTTTCTAAATAAATATAACAAAATCTTACCATTTACTTCAAAAATATAGAATTTTACAAACTAATACCCCACTCATTTTCTAAAATAGTTAACCTTTAAAGAATTTATGCATATATACTCAACAAATCATAGAAAAGCAACTTGAGAATAACTTATACAGGGTAATAAACAATGCAAATTATCTAGTTACCTCAACCCTTTTGTTACTAAAAAGGTTACTCGTGGTACTAATTCTCTTCTAGTAAGTCTTCCCACACCATAATCTACAACAACAAGTACTATATGTTAATTTTTAATTAACACAAGCACTATTAACTACCAATAACCTCCCAATTCTCCCACTTCTCACTCAAATTCTCAACAAAGAGGCTTGTTAAGATTAACATTTGTTCACACCATCCCTTTAAGCCTCTTTCTAACTCTATCACAATATAAAACTCAATATCTCACCATATTACACTTCAATACCCTATGATCAAGTTGGGGCTTAATCCAAAATTCACCAAACAAGAAAGTAGCTTCTTATTACCACATATCCAAGATCAATAAACCTAAATTAAACCTTTAGAGTCAATAGAAACCTTTAAAACATTGACTCATGGCTTAATCCAATCAGACTAAATTCTTACTCTTCCAAATCCCATAAAAAATGAGATGAAAAGGTAGAGGATAAAGGTAGAAAACTTACCCAAGAGTTTGGAGACTCAAATGATCTTCAAAATCCTCCTAAATTGATGCCCTAGCAGTGCCCAAAGTTGCCCCCTTCGTGCTCTAGGTTTTCCATCTAAAAAACTGTCAATTTCTGATAATTCCCAAAAATTTAAGTTGCCTGCTGTGCTGTGCACCGTAGCGCACGCCACACAAGCCGCGGCTCACGACACAGCAAGCAACAACTTGATTTTGCTCCCTCCGATGCCTCCCGACTTGATCCGACTTTCATCCTATCTCAATTTAGAGCCAAATATAACCCAAAAATCTAATTAGCCACCTAAAAATATAATTAAATAAATTAATCATATTTTTAACTAATTTATCCCTTAATTAATCTATTTTTCTAGATTTGAAGTTTTAAGATATTACACGAACCTTATTTCATAAGCTAACTAATGAGATAAGTTTGGACATAATCCAATGGTTAGATCAAAATTTAGACACTTAGGGTTCAAAAAGTTACTTTTTCTAAAAATTTGGTGCACCCAAGTGTTCAAATCAATCCCTTTATTTCATTAGACCACTCGAGGCTTAGAACCAAGTTCGAAAGAACCTTACACGCCTAATTGAACAAATTTATATCACAAATGCACATAAGTCACGATTTGGCCAATTAATAACCCATTTCCACTTCTAGCAATTATTTATAACTGAAACACACCAGTTTAGCCATTTTCACCACAAGTTCATAACAAACTCACCCCTTTTCACATTCACAACATATTTGTAACAAAATCTTAGCCTATGTTACTCATTTCACCATATAGTTCCACATAAAGGCTAACATTTACACAATCACTAAAAAATCTCAATAATTTCAACAATTTACAACTTATAACCATTTAAAATATGTAGGTAAATCCTATGGCAACTTTCATATACAAATATACGCAAGAAGAGTCGTCATTACACAAAACTTGAGAATTCCTCGCAATAGCACAACTATACCAGTCTTGACTCTTTTCCCTTACCCTGCTCAGTATTGTGACTTGTAAAAATATAACTACAGGATGAGATAATAATAACAGTAATAGAATAACTCTCTACTACTAATTATTACATGTAACTATAAGCAAGTACAATGTAATATACACATGAACATAAACGATATCATAGGATTCATTTCATCAACATCATTTTTCACCACTAATCACCTTTTCCATAAGCCATTTTCACATCAATTCTCTACCATTTGAACCTCTAAATTACCCTGACTCAAAATAATAAGTTAGCCTTAAATTAACATATACTCTTATTAGCCTTGAACTCACCTTTAGTGGTAGAATCACCTAGCCTATAAAATCCCTCACTACTAAACACAATTAACTATTAAAACTTATGGTAATTAAAGGATTAATCTATTAAGTAAATTACCAAGTTTTAGTTTTCAAACCAAGGGATCCCTAGTTTTCATAATCAAAATGAGTTTAAATTAATCATAAACTCATATACCAGATTAAAAAAAAGTTACAAAAGCATGAGATACCTCAGAGGAATGAAAAATAATGAACTCAATTGAAAAACAACTCATTCTCTTTAGAATAGGGTAATGCACCGTGGCTTTGCACGTTGCACCGTGGTGTGTTGCATGCTTTTGGCAGTAGAATTAAGGAATTTTTGACGCATCCCGATTCTCCATCTGACATTCGAATGACATGATCTAGGTGTTTATAGAAAGCATTTTTCATAAACTAGCTAATGACATAGGTTTTACTTCTAAAACAAGTCACACCAGCAAGTTGGACACCCAAACTTATTTTGATCACTTTTCACAACTTTTCACGTTAAAAGGGTATCCAAAACCCATAACAAGTGCCAATAGCCATTCTTAACACCCAGACTATACTCATTAGACCTAGTACTATCAGTACAAGATATCACACGCACATAAATACAAGCATAACACAAATGAGTCCTCAACCTCATTTTTCAAAAACATCAAGGGGAGGTAATTTTCATTGCATTGCATCAAAAATTAATCGAATCATCTTTAAAAAAATATTTCTATACTTGCACTAGTATTTTGGCCTTATCAACATATATAACTTATCACATACAATTTCTCATGGCCTAAAATACAATTTAGATATTTCCAACAACAAAATAGTCCAAGTGCAACAATATGCAACTTAAAATTGGCAACCATATTCTATTACATAAAATAAATATAAACTAGAGGCATACTGTAAGAATGAATTAATTCGTAGCCTCTTCAATCTTCTCCTTCTCTACATTAGAGCTAGAGCCTGTAAAATGTTAAATGGAAGGGGTGAGTCTAGCCACTCAATAACTAAAGTAAAACCTACCTTATGTAGTTACATATCAATTGTAAATCGACACATGTATATGAAACCAAGTTCTTAAATCGTGTTTAACCATATATCAAAACTTATCACTACACCTTTAAGCTGTTTCCATCTCACATACACTAGGTGTATTGTCATAATATATTTAGACGTATGACCATGACTCGTTATTCACACGACTTGTCACATCACAATCATGTGACACCTCATAAGTTTACATAAGGAATGATCAACTAACCTTATACCCTCCTTATTTCCTCTGACTGAAACTGTGGGCTATAACATTGAATAGGGCTTCGCCCATGTGATTGGACTACTCAAGCTCACCAATAGTACGGTGTGACCTGACCAAAGATCACATGATTCACTCTCAAGCCATAATTTCCCCTACTCTCGAATCTATGGGATTTCATATTCCTTAAGCTATTCTCCTCAATAAATTGGTAAAGAAAGCTAGGTTTTAATCCCTTGACAAACTATGAGACAGTCCCTTGATAAACTGTGAGATAAGGCTATACCCTCATGCACCGAAGGGTAACCTAAATACCATATAGATTTTTCTCTACTCCCAATTCCTAGGTGAACTCTCGCCAACTAATCATGACATGTACAAGGTCTCATTATTTTCATAAATCTCATTTTCTCAATATTATTTTCTACTTTTCAAGCATAAGATCTCACCACACCTTCTAGGGTCTTTTGCCCCATATAAGCTCACCATTACCTTGCAGGTCTATTGATGTTACAACCTGACACCTCCTTATATTACTCATTTTCACATACAGTCACTACTTTACTTAATACATGCATTTTAGTCAAACTTATTATCAATTAACCAATTTCACTTATCATTACAAAAATCACTCTTGCTACATTGACAATTCATTTGAAGCAAGTATATAAACATAACTTTTCATTACATGACACACACATTTGCCACTTACAATTCACATATATAACACATATTTAACACCATAATACAATTAATATATAACTACTCAAAGTAGAGTTCCCCTAGTTGGCTCAAACCTTTAAGAGGTCAAAGGTTTACCCTTCAATATTATAACTTACAAGTCTAAATTTTCCAAGCCAAAATGGTATCCCAAGAGCTCAATCTACAATTATCAATTCTTTGACTCATCAATATTGCCAACAATACATATTTCAACTCTCATCTTCCACTTTTAGATTACCCAATGCCCACTTTCTATAAGTTTAGGCCTACCCATTAGGTTTATTAACTCTCTTTAGTCCCTATTAACATTAACAAATTATTAAACTCCTATTAATGGCATCACACTCTTCCAACAACCCACATTTATGTCGTTTTTGCATAATAATGAGACCCAACCATCAAAAGTACCAAAACTTTATATATATATATATATATAGGTTTAGATACTCTAATATACTCCCATTAACTCCATTTGAGTTAATGGATTTAGACCCATAGCCTATATAGACCTAAAATCATCTTCCACTATTAAAACCTTAACCATAACTCATAAATGTAGAAGAAGATGGAAGGAATGGGATTTAAGGTACTTCCCTTAAGTGTTTTAATAGCTTCAAAATGTCCTAAATAGCCTCCAAATATGAACCTTAGCAGAGCTTGGCACCCCTTCCTCATTTTCTCCTTTCTCTATTTATGTCTTAGTTCGCGACTGATATGCTATAGAAATTAGCAATGCACTGTGGTGGACGCTGCATGTGCTGTGGCACATAGCATAGAGAGGCCCCTTTCTCACATCAATATGTTCGTGTGCTATGGTGGACGTGATTTATGCTGCGGCGTGTGGCACAGCAGCACTGTATCTCTATTTCTTCTCTTTTTGATGCTCAGTTAGCTTGACTTCACACCGGAACCAAAATTAAGGCTGAAACACAACAAGAACGATCATTAGACCTCCTTGGCCATACACCACTACAATTTACTGAATTATCCTAATTAAGCTTAATTAATCAAAGAATTAAAACCCAGGATGTTGCATAGTAAGGTGTTTTATTGCACTTCTGGATAATGATTTCCCCTATTACACACAATGGAATGTTGTTGACCCTAACACTGCATTGCATTAATACTAAGGAGTCTAAATCTTTAACACCATACCCCACTCAAATACTAAGAAGATAATCTCCAATACCGCACCTCAATAGGTATTAATGATATATAATTCTCCAACATCACAACTCGCTTGTCAAGATTTTTGATTAGATCATTGGATCATATCTAAACTTATCATATGACAGTTTACAGGTCGAACTTTCGACATGTGCCGTTTTCACATATGACGTTTGATGGGAGTGATTCAAGTTCTCATAAGAAGCTTATCTTATAAGTTAGTTGATGAGATAAATTTGGACACGATCTAGTCATCTAATCAAAATTTGGACACTTAAGTGTAAAAAGCCACTTTTCCTAAAAGTTTAGGGCACCAAGTCTAAAAAGACCTATTACACCTAATTGACCACATTTTATATCATACACACACATAGAACAAAATTTGATCATTCAACAGCCCATTACCACAAATATGAACTTTTCACGATAAAATGCAATAATGCATTCTTGACCATATATACCATAAAATCACATGTCTCCACAATCTTAACATATTCAAACTAAATTTTAGTCCCCTTTTAATCATTTCACCTCATATTAACACATATGGGCAAAGATTTACAAAATCACTGCAATTCTCAACAAAGCACAACTTTAAACATGCATGCAAGTCCTATGGTAACTTATATACACAATATCCATAAAATATTAGGTTCATCACAAAAACTCCGAATTCACTCTACTTTGACAACTTTAAGCTAGTCCTGACTCTTTTTCCTTTCCCGACTGACTAACTTCACCTGTAAAAATGTAACCATGAGGTGAGATAATAATCTCAGTAATAAAATAACTCTCTACTCTCAATTATCACATACAACTCTAAGCAAGTATTACATAATATTCACTTAAAACATAGCATAAAACATGAATTTCACCTCAAATCATAGCAACATATTATTTCACTACTTTCATTGTAATACCTAGAAGGTATAATATAAATAAATAAAATAAAATTTATGATAACGCATGTTAAATATATTTTATATACTTTGGGGTAAGTTTATCAAGGAAAACTAATAGTCCAGTGGCAAGTATATGTGACATTAAGTCAAGGTTCAAGGTTTGGATTCTTTATAAGCAAAAGTGAGTTTATTTTTACTTTCCAACCTTGATAAATTACCATTATGTCCCTAACACCATTATATTTTTTTGTTCCCTTCACTGACACAAATCCACATATTCACAGGAGGCGAGAGAGCAAGAGTGAGATCAAATTCAGGAAGCTTCATCCTTCATTCTTCATCTTATCCATCCACCGTGTCTGACACCGACAATTATCACTTGCCAATATTTCTTTTCCTCTCCTCTATTAACTTTTGTCGATGCACCAGAGGCCGAGAGTGAGAGAGCCTAACATCTGATCTGATGTTCCTTTCCTCCTCCGTTCAAGCAGCTATAAGAGTATATCGGGACCTCCTCCTCCTTTTCTATAGCATCAATGTAGTTCACTAACTACCTATTAAACATCCAGCTCCTCTCTCCTCTGTTCTTGCCACCTTCTATTCTTGTTATGGTATAGGAGTATAATAGAACTTCTTCTCTATTCACAGCTCTTCTTTCTCCTCTGTTAGCATCATGCTGGGTATTTCAAGGTCTCGCTATGGGAGTTGATTGCTACTGTAGAAATGTATCATTTGTTGATCATTCTTCTTCCCTTGTGTTATCATCAATCTACTCTTCTCCTTGGTGCTGTGTCACTGTCATTTAATGGTGCTATGTCATTGTCATTTGGTATGGTTTTGGGAAGCTTGACTCTTCTCATTTTCTTTGTTGTTGTGTTATGTTGGTGAGTTTGATCTCACCTCTCTTCTTTTTCTCATTGATTCTATGTGTGAATGAATGATTGGTGATTAAAATTAAGAGATTCTTTCCTTGTTCAATTGTTATGCGTGAATATGTAGAGATGGGATCCAAGCTAGATGAGAGTTATGTTATAAGAGCATTTTCCACATGATTACTTTAGCTACTGGGGGAGGAAGAAAATAGATTTAGGCTGGATTCTCTTTGGGCTTAAATTAATTTTTGATGGGAAATTGAATTGAAAAGCATAACTGTTTTGGCTTTCTTTAAGTTCAAAATTCATTTGTGTTGAAAAAGTAGGATTGAATAGTGAGAATCTTGATGCTAAAATTTAATTATTGATGTGCACAAAGTGCTTACTTAAATGTGTAGAAGAGTTGGAATGGAGAAATTAATTTATATATTTGCATCAAGAATTAGAATTAGAATTTAGTTTATTGGGTCTCTATGTTGAAACTTAAAATGATATAGATATTGTTTATGTATACATGCATATTATATGATGAAAATTAGTGAGGGGGAGGGAATTTGAAGAGAAAGGAGCTTGGCATTGTAACGTAAATATGAAGCATGTAAGGTATTTGGTAAAGTGCTTGAAAGGAGAAAGTTTTGTTATTTTATTAGTACTAATTACATTATATGATAGATAATTATTCTTCACACAAAAATTGGAATTGGAATTAAACGTTTGTGGAAAGTATGATGAATTTAATTATGAATGTTTAGAAGTTTGTTGGACAAGAGATTGAAGATTAGAATGCTTATTTGAATGGTTCAGAAAATGATATACTTAAGGTGTTTTATATAAGGTATAAGAGAAAGCCATATCCTAATGGATTAAGTAACTATGGCTAAAAATTTTATTAAGAAGTTTTTGAATACAAATGGAGGTGCATTAGGGAATTTAACTAACTTACAAATAGTCTACTAAAATTTTATTTAAAAAAAAATTTAGGATGTGTGGAGGAAGGAGAACTTGATTAGTATGGAGAAGTGAGCTTTAGCATGTCGGGGTATTGCAAGTAAGTGGATAGCGTCCCAACTAGTTTTCTAATAAAATTTCCTTTACTAAAATACTACATTTTTTATGCAAATCATTTTAATCACGATGATGTTCTTGTTGGATAATTTGTTGATTAAACTTCTTTATTTTTGAAATTACCTTTTATCACTTTTGAAATGTTAATTATTCAATAAATACAAGTTTGGACTTTGATTATGGAATTTCATTCTAAAAATTATTGAATTGCTATGGAAAAATGATTCATGCGAGTTTGACATTGAAAATGAAAATTTTATTTTGAAAGTGATAATTTTCTTGCATATTTGAAAATGGATTTAAAGGGAACTTTATATATAAAACAATGGTGCTAACGGTAGTTTCATTAGCCCTTGGCACACCATGGTTAATGACTAGCTAGTTTGATTTTTGTGAACTTTATTCTCACATTTGTTATTCATAAATATTGTACCACATTTGATTCCGTGGCTTTGAACTGCGTTTGGTTAGCATTACCCTTATGGACTGTGTGTCTACATTTGTTTCGTGGCTTCGGCTGCGCTTAGTTACTTACCCTCATGGACTGTGTGTCCACGTTTGTTTTCATGGCACAAGCCATGTTTGGTTATTTACCCTCGTGGATTGTGTGTCTAGATTTGTTAATTATTTTGATAAGTCCCTATAATTATAAATCCAATATTTGATGATTTATATTCCATTTGTTTTTATTTAGTAATTTGTTTATAAAAATAAAAATTTATTTCATTTATGTGCTCTTTTGAAATCAAGTGATATTATCATTTGCTATGATAGTTCAATGATCTACCATTTAATTTGAAATTTTATAGAGCTATTTCATTATGAAGTTTATTAAAATTTTACAAAAATTGTTGTTTCCTTAACTTACATAACTATTTCAAACTTTTCATTTTATTCATGCTCTATTAATTATTGTTAGGATATTATTCACTAAAAAATTATTGTTGGTCTTAAATATCTTAGTTGACGCTGATTTTCCTACCAACCCTTGAGGACTTTTAGTTGTGCTGGGTGGTGAATTGATTGAAATTCCTCTCTTGGATGTAATTATAAATTGCCATGTACTTATTTTTGGAGAGTCTAGTTAGATGCTCCACATAGATTATGGTTAAGGTTTTATTTTGATATATATATATATATATGTTGGTGATTGGAAAAAGTTAAGCTCTTAGTTGATATGATATTTTGTGAACATTCTTATATTGTAAAATTTTTGGGAGATCATAATTAAGGGAAGGTTTACCTAAATTTTTTATAAAAATGCTGAAGCTTTTATTATAATGATCAATATCAAGATTGTTAAAATTTCAATATAAATCTACATACATTTTGAAAATGGATTAACCATTCAAATTAAGGCTTACAGGGTATGTGATATAGTTCACACTCGTGCCAGTCACCCTCAATTTTTAGGGCGTGACATTTACAAGTCATTTCACAACAATTCACCATTAAAATAGCATGATCACTACCATCCAAACCTTTAAACCACCTAGACTCGAAACTATAAGCTCGCTTTAGACTAATGCACATGTTCATTAGCCTTAAGCTTACCTTTAATGGTAGAAATCACTTTCAAACTATGGTTTCCCCTATCACACACAATAGGGTGTCGTTGATTCCAACATCATATTGAATTGATACTAAGGAGTTTGAATCTTTAATACTGCACCTCAATAGACATTAAGGGGATAATCTCCAACACTACACCTTAATAAGTACTAAGGAGATATAATTCTTTGACACCACACCCTATCTAGCACTAAGGAGAATACTACCATATGATCTTTTACTACTTCTCCTTATAGGTGAACTCCTACCCCTATGATCATGCTTTCATACAAACCACATGTCTACATTTCAATGTACATACATATATACACATAACCCTATATTTAACCTATCTATTTAATTGAAATCCTTTTTCATAAAATAACTATGCAATGTCTCAAAGCATGCTTAGTTTAAAACAATTTCATGCACTAGACATCATACTTTCAAAAAGTTACAATAGACAATCAAATAGAGGAAGTTATTTGGTTACCTCAATCTTTCTACCACAAGAAAGGTTACTCGTGGACTTTCACTACCACTAACTTGTCTCAACAATCTCCCTTTCTCAACTTACACACGCAATATACTAATCGACACACACTTGGCACAAGTAGTCAATTGATTCATTTGACTAAAACTACTTAATTGTTAATTAAAGTTATATTTAGCCGTCCATTCCTTTCTACTTAACCAATTTAGGTTTATTACCCTTCAATCACTACTTTCTATCACTTTTAAAAATCTCATTTCACCTTTACTCTATTTTCACCCCTTTTTCCTTTGATTTAGGGCTAAAATCAAGCTTATAACTTCAATCCTTTATCGTTCAATCCTAAACCAATTACAAAGTCTTAATTTAATTCTCAATAAGCTTTTCATTACTATAAGATAAGAAATTAACCCCTTAAATTTCCCAATTCAATTTCTCTATAACTTATACTAAAAGAAATTATAGTAGAATTGAGCTAAAGACTTTATAATACTTGCTCGATAAGTAATTAGTTGGAAATCTCTTCCAAGCTCCCAAGAATAAATGCCCTAGTTGACCTTCCCTTCTTCTCTACTCCTTGAAATTCTTTGCTTCTTTCTCTCCAAATTCATGAGTTGACTCACATACTTATTAGCCACATGCTATGCCATGCGTTGTGGTATATGGCACAGTGAGGGAAATCCTCACCATGCGCACATGTATCACTCTAAGATGCGATTCTTCTACTCATATCTATTCATTAAACATCCTAAAGAGTTAAATTGTCATATTATCATCCAAATCTCTAATCATTTGCTAATTTCTAATTCAC
This sequence comes from Prosopis cineraria, assembly GCF_029017545.1. Taxonomy (NCBI): domain Eukaryota; kingdom Viridiplantae; phylum Streptophyta; class Magnoliopsida; order Fabales; family Fabaceae; genus Prosopis; species Prosopis cineraria. The sequence continues at coordinate 28,073,181 of NW_026555335.1, forward strand.
CCCTGATTAGTAACTAGTTATAGGATTATAAAATCTAGATGTTACATATAGATTGTTGTTATTATTGTATGATTGGTTTACCAAGTTGTGTATGGTCCATTTGAGTTGGTCCTAGTGGTTTCAAGGCTATTAGCACTAGGTTAGTAGGTTTGAACACCTTTATGTATATTTTGGTATGAAAATAAACATTTTTATGTCTAGGTGTGCAACTTTTACATAGTAAAGTGTATAGGTATGAGACTAATGCCAATAGTTAAGTGGCTCAAAGAGCTACTGTGGATACTTAAATCATTCAAATCAAACTTTGGATGGAGAAATGACATACTCTGGATATTTAGTTGGAGGAGCTGTCATGATAGTAGAACTATATGATAGCAAGAGTGTGCCGCGGCGTAAGGTAGGTGCATTGTGGTGCACTACACAGAGAGGGATGTAGTCTTTTTGTGTTATCCACCATGGTGAGTGAAACTTGCATCGTGGCATTGAGGTATTCTGTAGAAAATTTCTAGAATGCCCGTTTATTGTATTTAATAGTTATAAGGATTCCTATGCTTCTGCTATCTTGTGTTATTTGTTTTAAATTATAGTTTGAGCTCAAATGTCTTTTCAAAAAGAACTTCTTAGGATCCCAATCTTTTAAACTACTTTTCTAAATCATTGTGTTATGATAGCCTTATATAAGGAATTTAATTAATCTAGGTTTTTTTAACAATGTCATGTTAGCGTGTTGTTCTGATAATGTCAAGGTGAACATTACAATTTGGTATTAGTTTCACGTGTTTTAAGACTAGTTTACCATGACTAATGTGTTTGATTGTGTTGTGTGTTGTATTCATGTATAGAAGTTGGCATATATATTTATTACACTTACCTTCTCTTTGTATAACTATCTCATTGTTTACTCACTCTTTATGTGATTACTTCCATCCTTATGAGGGAAGAGAAGATTGCAAGAAGACAATCTGCTAGAACTACTAGTGGTAATCCATCTAATATGGATGTGGTTCTGAAAATTAATGAGTTGTCACTAGAGAATCATATTCTAGTGGCTTAGCATAACCCTTCCCTATATCATCCAGATACAGGAGAAGATTAACCGAATTACCACATCTAAAACACCAATCAATAACTAAATGTTGTTTGAAAAACTTAGGCATAACACTCATTTTACATAACCATTCAAATCACATTGCAATCAGAGTACTATGTAGCAAAAGAACTCATCCACACCTATCTCAATCATTGCATTCATCTAAACTCATAATTTCAAGCCAAAAAATAGTCCGTGTGCTAAGGCATGTAATACGTGCACTATGACATGTGGCATAAAGCCACACACTCATCCAGTTCTATGTCATGCATCATGGCATGTGACACCATGTACCATGGTGTGCCTGTCTAAATTTCTACTGTCATTTTGAGAACAAAAATGATAAATTTTCGGCATAGGCCGTTTTCACATATGAAGTTTGATTGGAGCGATTCAAGCACTCAAATGAAGCTTAGCTCATGAGCTAACTAATAAGATAGGTTTGGAGACAATTTAATGGTCTATTCAAAATTTAGAAACCCGAGTGCAAAAAGTTACTTTTTCTAAAAATTTTACACACCCAAGCGATCAACTTGATTCTTTTCTCTCATTAGACTACATAAGGCCTTAAATCAAATCCAAAAGGACCTAATACACTTGATTGACCATAATATATCATAATCATACTCATATATCAAAACTTGACACTTGTATGATTAATTTTCATATTTCACAAACTTGCACAAATTGCCATCACTTGCATAACTTGGCCCACTTAGCCTTTTTCTCAACATAATCAAATACATTTACAGTCATAACATATGTATATTACAATCTTAGCCTCAAATTACTTATTTCATCATAATTTCTCATTTAGGCTTAAGATTCACCATCAATCACAATATTTTCAACACAAACATAACCAAATCATAGCCCTTAAATTCAAATCACCACATATGCACACAATCGTGCTAAGATTTCATAAAAATCACCACTCAAGCGATACATGCAACCCTATAGCAACTCATTTACACAAATATACTCAAGTTTCTTAGTTCATTTCATTACACAACTTCGAGTTGACATGGCTTTCAACAACTTAAGTTAGCCCAGACTCTCTTCCCTTGCCTTGATCACTACCCGATCCTGTAAACATGTAACCATGAGGGTAAGATAAAAATCCTAGTAACAGAATAACTTATTCCTATTAACTATCACATACAACAATTTGAAAGTAAAGCATATTATATCATTTAAATCTCATTAAAATAGCATATATCATAAATTTCACTTAATTTACATTCGTGTTTCACATTTCACCTCTTTACTCTACTTTTCACTACTTTCTCACATATAACATTCCATAACATCTTATAGCATGATCACTACCAACCAAACATCCAAATCACCCTGACATGAAATTATAGGCTCACCTTAGACTAATGTACACTCTCATTGGCCTTGAGCTTACCTACAGTGGTAGAATCACTTGTCCAAAGATGTTCTATCACACATACGGACTATGGTTTCCCCTAATACACATAAGGGAGTGTTGTTGACTCTAACACCACATCACATAGACATTAAGAAGTCTCACATCTCTAATGCCACACCATAATAAGCACTAAGGAGATCTTTTCCAACACCGTACCTTATAAGGCACTAAGGAGAGCATTCCATATGGTCTTTATCATCACCTCTACTCGGGTAAACTCCTACCCCTATGACCATGCTTTCCAAATAATTTAAGGTTCCTCATTACCACTTTACACATTTTCTCATATATAGTATATATATTAACACATCATTTAAAAACACCCATTTCAATACTTTTATTCAATCAAAATCTATTTAATGTAACATTCACACAATGCTATAAATCACACTTAATCCAAAACAAGTTCTTGCACTATATAGCATACTCACACACGGTTATAATAAACAGTCAAACAAAGGAAATTATTCAGTTACCTCAACCCTTCTCTCACTAGAAAGGTTACCCGTGGATTTCAAACACTACTACAGCTTATCTTAAGCTTCCTTTCTCTACTCATATGTCCAATATGCCAATCTAAACACACTTAGCACATTTTAGTTATTCGGTCCATTTTTGACTAAAATCTAATATTTATTACCTAGGGCTATATTCATCCGCAAACTCTTTTTCATTTATCCATTCTAGGTCCATTACTACTCGATTACTACTTTACATTACCTCAACTGATCTTATTTCACTCAAATCATATTTTTGCCCTAACTTTTCTCTCTTTAAGGGCCAAATTGAGCCTACAGGTTCAAAGCTCTACCATTCAACTTTAAACCAATTGCAAGCTCAAATTTAACTACCGAGAACCTTTTTATTACTATTAGCCAAGAATTAAACCCCTTAAATTCCACCGATTCAATTTCCTTATAACTTATTTTTAGAGAAACTTATGTAGAATGGAAGGTAAGAGTTATACTTAGCTTACCTAATAAGTTATCAATCAGAAGTACCTTCCAATGGCCTAAAATAGCTTGCTCTAGCTCTTTACTCCTTCTTCTCTGCTTTTCTAGTGTGTTTTTAAATTTTAGTCTTTAAAAATTTTTAAAATTTTATGACTTATAAAGGCAATTTCTGGTCCTTACATCGTGATACATGTAGCACAAGCTGCAGCGCATGGCACAGTAAGATTTATTCTCAGCACGCGTACTTGCTTCGACCCGAAACACACTCCTTTCACCTATATTTGTTCATACAACATACTAATAAGTCAAATCATCAAGTAATCATTTAAATCTCTAATCCTACACTAATCACCACCCTACCTTCAATGAACCATGAATCTTGGGATTAAAAAATTTAGGATGTTACAAACATCGCATCACATCGATGTTGAGGAGTCTTAATCTCTAATATCACGTCTTAATAGGTACTAAGGAGATAATCTCCAACACCACACCTCAAAAGGCACTAAAGAGATACAATTCTCCAATACCACACCTTGTCAGGCAGTAAGGAGAGTAATGCCATATGGTCTTTCTCTACTTCTCCCTACGGGTGAACTCCCATATATATGATCATGCTTTCTTACAATCACCATATTTCCATATGTATATAAAACCACACACACACACACACACATATATATATATCGCCAAGTATGCAATTTCATAAAACTCAGTTCTTTACAATTAATGTCATGCAATAAACATTCATTTCATAAACATGCTTATTATAAAACATTTTCATACATTAATGCTCATACTTCTAAACAATTATAATAGATAATGAAACAAAGGAAGTTATTTGATTACCTCAACCCTTCTATTACTAGAAATTGTTACCCGTGGTACTTTCTCAATCACTAACTTGTCTCTACCAAATTTTCTTTCCACTCTACGCTTGAAATATGCCAATCTATACACAATTGGCATAATAATTGCAATAAACATTCATTTCATAGACATGCTTATTATAAAACATTTTCATACATTAATGCTCATACTTCCAAACAATTATAATAGATAATCAAACAGAGGAAATTATTCAATTACATCAACCCTTCTATTACTAGAAATTGTTACCCGTGGTACTTTCTCAATCGCTAACGTGTCTCTACCAAATTTTATTCCCACTCTACACTTGAAATATGCCAACCTACACACAATTGGCATAATTAGTTAATTGATTCAATTGACCAAAACTACTTAATTGCTACTTATAGCTATATTTAGCCGTATACTCATTTTCATTTAACCAATCTAGGTTCATTACCATTCCACCTTCTATCATTTCTAACAATCCCAATTTACTTTTTTCACAATTTCCAGCCCTAACCCACAGCCATTTAAGGTCAATTTGAGCTTAAAGCTTCAAAGCTCTATTGTTCAACTCTAAACCAGTCACAAAACTCTAATTTAACTTCTAAGAACCTTTTTATTACTATAGGGTAAGAAATAAACTCCTAAAATTTCTCCGATTCAATTTTTCTATAACTCATACTAAGAGAAATTAAAATAGAATTAGAGGTAAGGGCTATACAATGCTTACTCCATAAGTTACTAGTCAAAAATCTCTTTCGATGGTCCAAACTTTTTTGACCTATCAGACTATTGCTTCTTCTCTACTCCCTTTCACATTTTCTTTATTTCTTTTTTTGAAATCCAAATTGATTCATGACCTATTAATTTACTTTTTGTGCAATGCGCCACGATGCAAGTAGCATAGGCCACGATGCGTGGTATAGTAAGAAAAATTCTTACCATGCACACATGCTTTGTTTCAAAATGTGGTTCTTCCACCTGTATCTATCCATTCAACATACCAAGGAGTCAAATTATCAAATAACCATCCAAACTTCTAATCATTTACTAATTACTAATTTACCCTTGGTTAATAGCTAATTGTAAGATTAGAAAAATTAGGATGTTATAAAAGGAGGTCAAATTTTATGAATTCAAGTAAAGGAATTTGGATGAAGAAGCTTTCATCTTTAAGTTTAATCAACTATCTAAATATTTCACTTATCTCATGGGGAATGATGATTTAAAGTGGAGAGAAAAGAGATTGTTAGAGAAGATAAGGTTATAGTATCGACAACAATTAGCCTTATTTGAGATCACATCTTATGATGAGATGTGTAATAATTTGACATTGTAGTGAGAAGAGGAATGGAAGCTGAGAGTGAGAAGAGTAGGGATAGTCAAGGTAGATTCCCACAGTCGCTTGGCCCTACTAATGGAATTAGCAAGAGGTTTAGTTTTATCTTGGGTAGTTTGGGAAGAAGACTTTTTATAAGGAATCATGGTCTTGAGGTTCCTTTCAAAGGAGCAGTAGGCCGAAGAATAATGCTAGTGGTGCACATCCATCTTAGCAGGCTTCTATTATTTCAACCATTAATATGGCCAGGACCCTAAAGTGTACTAAATGTGAAAGATATCATATGGGCAAGTACTGGGCTTATTTCAAGTATGGCAAGATAGGACATATAACCAAGCATTATAAAGAAGGTAGAGTGGATAACACAAAGCAAAAATCTATTATTCTTGGGAAAGTATTCGCGTTACCCTAGAAGGAGGTCAGTACGTCTTTAAATTTGATTAGAGGTAATATCTCTCTACATGGCTATTATATAGATGCCTTTTTTTTAGTCGGACGCTATCTATTCTTACATATCTGATGATTGTATGCTGAGGTTGAAATTGTCTATTTATACCTTGCCTCAGGTGATCAATGTGTCTATATTGGTGAGAGTTTCTATTAAGACTAACCTTGCTTGTCTAGGTGTTGATGTGAAGTTTTAAAATAGGACAACTACCATTAATTTAATCTATTTACCCATGGTCAATATTGATGCAACAGTGGGTATGGACCAGTTGCTGGCAAACAATAAGACACTAGATTGTATAAGAAAGATGATATCCTTACCTGTGTACATTGCAACTACAATAAACCTATGAAGTCAAGATTTTTATCTGTGATGCAAGCAAAAAAGTATATCTAGTAGGACTGTCAAGATTACATGGTATTCTTCTCCATTCATGTTGCCTATAATAGAGGAATTGAGAGAATGGGGATAATAAATGAATTCCTTGAGGTGTTCTTTGAAGAATGTCTGGGTTATCGCTTGAGTAAGAGGTGGAGTTTTCAATTAACCTTATGCCTGGAAAAGAACCAATATCAAAGGCTCCTTATCAGATGTCCCTTTTCAAATTGGTAGAACTAAAGAAGAAGCTTGAAGAACTACTAGAGAAGGGTTTTATGAGATTGAATGTGCCTTCTTGGGGGTTACCAATACTGTTTGTTAAGAAGAAGAATGGTAGCATGAGATTGTCTATTGACTACAGATAATTGAATAAGGTAACAGTCAAGAACAAGTACCCATTACCTAAAACAGATTATCTTCTAAATTATTTGGCTAGAGCGATGGTCTTTTCAAAGATTGACCTATAATCAGGCTACTAAATATGTATTGAGATTTCTTTTCACACTAAATATGGCCACTATAAGTTTTTAGTGATACCATTTGGCTTGATGAATGCTCTAATAGTGTTTATGGACTACATGAACCAATCTTTCATCCCTACCTCAATAAGTTTATGGTAGTGTTTTTAGACAACATTTTGATCTACTCAAGAGATGATGAGGAGAACACAAAGCATGTCTACATTGTCCTGTAACTCCTAAAATATAATAAGTTGTGCACCAAGCTCAACAAGCATGAGTTTTGGCTGAGAGAAGTGAGATTTCTAGGTTATATAATGTCAGCAGAGGGAATTACAGTGGATCCATGCAAGTAGATGCCATATTGAAGTGGGAACCACCACCTTAATTACCAAAATTAGAAGCTTCTTAGGATTAATCGAGTACTACTAGAAATTTATTCAAGGGTTTTTACATATTACATCTCCATTGACCAAGTTAACTCGAAAGGATCAATCATATACATGGACTAATAATTGTGAAATGGAATTTCAAAAATTGAAGAAGAAATTAACATTTGTGCTAGTACTGATCATTCCTGATCCTCGCTTATTCTGATCCTCATTTATTGTAAGTGGTTTACATAGATGTCTTGTTGAAAGGGTTAGGATGTATTTTGATGTAAGACGAATAGGTTATGGTCTACATATCAAGACAGTTGAGACCATATAAGGAGAATTACCCATCACACAATTTGGAGTTAGTAGTAGTGGTCTTTGCCTTAAAGATCTAGCAACATTTTTTTGCATGGTTTAGTATTTGAGTTGTTCAGTGACCACAAAAGCTTGAAATACTTGGCATATAACAAACCCATTGACTTAGTTAAGGTCTTGGAGAGTTAAATCAAGTTTTCAAACCTAAGTTTATGGATTATATAGTGATTAGGAGTTTTTTGGATAGGGTTTAGATGATCCCTAAGTAGAAATTGGGAGATTAAGAGCAATGTGGATAATGAAGTGGTGTTATTTAAGTGTTTAGGTATTTAGGTGTTAAATAGAATTAATGGAGTGTGTTGGGAGAATTGATGGAGTTAAATTATGATTTTGGGTATCATGGGTACTTTAAATTGTGTTGAAAATGGGGTAATTAGTGTATGGATAAATGATTAAAAGTTTAATCTTGTAGATTAACTACTAATCGAGTATTATGTAACATCCTGAATTTTAATTTTGGAAACTAGTTGATAATTAAATTAGTAATTAACGAATAAATTGTGGTTTTAGATACAAGATTATCATGTGGTGCTGATTGATTAATGTGGATACAAGATTGAGTCAAAGAATGATAATTCAGGACATAATGTGCAAGCAGTAGTGAGAATTGTCTCACTATGCCATGCAACGCAGCATGTGTTACATGCGTCGTGCTGCATGACACAAATTTTTCTTAAAGACCACATTTCCAACTCGTGAAATTAGAATGGAAAATTAAGAGGAATATATTTGGAGAGAAGAGGGAGCTTAGCTTTACTAGGGCTTAAATTATCTAGTGATCAAGAGTTTGCTTCAACTAGTGACTTGTCTTGTAAGTATTATATAGGCTTATGCTACATTTCTACCCAAATTTCTTCAAGTTTGGTCTATAGAAAATTGAATTAGGAAGCTTTAAAGAATTAAAGTCAAACGAAAATGTTTAAAAAAGGTCTTTTAGGTGTGAAACTAAGGTTTTGTGACCACTCTAAAGTTTAATGGTTGAACCTTTAGGATATAGGCACAATTAAATGACATTATTAGGTTAAAATTGGAGAAATTGGTAAATAAAGGAGTTAGGAGGGTATTTTGATCTCTTGGATAGCCTAAAGATAAATGATTATAAAGGGTGGGTTATATGAATTCAAAAAGTGTTAATTGAGTTGTTTTATGTATTAAGGAATTTTTCTTAGCAAAACTAATGCATATGCTAGGTGTTAAAAACTATTTAGAGGATGTTCATTATGTAGATTGAGCATTTGAGGGTTTCTTAAGGAAGTTAGACTAACTTGAAAGGTTCAGTACAAATGGTAATCCTTAGTAAGAAGGGTAAAAAAGTAATTGAAGTAACCCCTTTACTTGTTGGTTTTGTGAAATTGTTCACAAGTATTTTATATAATTATGTATATTGTGCTTTATGAACGGATAGAGTAGCATAAGTTGCAAAAGGTTATGCATGCAAGTATGTCAGTGATGCTTGAAATGTATGAGAAGAGACATATACATAAACATGTGCACTTGCATCCCCGAGTGTACCTTAAACTAGGGTAAGGGATTGCAGCCCTGCTCTGTGTATGGATAAAAAGTCTTAAAGATCTTGAGCATAGAGCTTGTTCTGCCAGGAAGGATCTAGGAGAATGATCCATGAGTGTACCCTAGACTAAAGTAAGGGGTCGTGGTCCTACTTTGTGTGAGGCTAAGAATTCTTGATAGTCTAAGTGTTGAGAATACTCTGCTAGGTGGACTCAAGAGACCATCCATACTTATGATTCCCAAACTGAGACAGTAGTTTAGGGCCTTGTTTCATGAAAGACTGAAAGTCCTAGTTCAATCATAGAGCTTGCTCTATTAAGAGGAACCGGAAGTGCATGAGCATAGTTGTGATTGTGAAGAATGTCTTGTGAATGCATGCTTATATATTTTATTAAATGATGTTACTTTATCTCTTGTTTTAGATTTTACTTACTAACCGGTAATTGGGTTTTATCTAAGTTATTAGGGCATATGTCTCACTCTGTTAGCTTTATACACAGGTGAAGAGAGCACAAGAAGGTCAGGAAAGGAAATGAGGAAAGAGTAGCCTCTGTTCATAGTGGTATGACTACCTTATTATATAATGAATGTATAAATGGATTGTTAAAGATTTGAGTTGCCAACTAGGATGCATAAGTGCATATAAATGTGAATACGTGATTATGTGGCTGAGAACTTGCTTGTATATTTTGTAAGCATCTCGCCAAGTGTATCACAGTGTTAGATCTATGGGTAGGCTTAGATGCTAATCAAGCAAGTTTGTTTTATATTGTATAACTTATTCCACAAGTTTATATGTGAAATTAATATGATGAATTGTGTTGTGTGTGGATCTTGACTAAATGGTAAGGCTTGGCCCCATTTATATGAGTCAAGTATATTTTAATTCTTGACCATATGTTATAGCTTATCTCTATATGAGGAAGTCAGATGGTTGAAAGTGAAACAAGTCTATATGTGTATGTGATTATATGTATTATGCCTCATATAAGCCCACAAGTGTGTAATATGGCATTGAGATGTCAAAATGAGTACTTGATGTGGTATATATGATGTGATGTGTTAATCAAGTGTAAGTAGTCCTTTTAAACTTAGTTCAAGGCCCATAATAATCTAATGAGACAAGAAATGGGAAATTGAACACTTAGGGTGTCATTTTTGAAAGAAAAAGTGACTTTTTACACCTGGGTATCTAATTTTAGATTGAACCTTTGGATTGTGTCTAAAATTAACATTAACCCATTAGATAGAATATGTTATAAGCTTTGTGTAAGCACTTGAATTACTCTAATTAGACATCAGATATGGCATTGGTGCGAGCAGAATATTCTCTTTTGTGAACTATCATTTGATAGCAAAATTCTATCATATGCAGCACAGTGCATTATGTATCACACCACTTACATGGCATAGAGAAAGGAGCCCATGGCTCTGTACCACATGTTGCAGTGTATGGTGGTGCAAGCTGTGACGCACGGCCCTGTTTGAGATAAATAATTGTGTATTTTAATTGTTAGTTGGATGTAAGTTACACATTTGTTAGCCCTATTATTTGAACTTATTTTTCTAAGAAGTTAGAATCCTGCATTTTGAAAATAAATTGAGGGCTATTACTCTGATATTGTATTATGATTGTGTGTTAGGATGGTAAAGTTTTAGATCAATTAAGGGACTTTACAAATGTGTTAGGTAACTGACTTGCCAAAACTCTCTTCTTATGAGTTTGGATGGTTGTGTGGTAGTTATTAAGGAACACCTTAGTTTTTTGTATATATAGTATTAATATGAAATGTTTATGATTTAGAAATTATGTGAAGTGGAATGAAAATTTATGTATTTGGTGTTGTGAAGGCTAAGTGTTATTTTCAAGTATATTAATTATGTGAAATACTATAATTTTAATAGAAATGAACATTTTAATGGAAATCATATGTTTTCATTATGTGTGGATTTATTGAATATATATGTTGGCATGATTATTATGAGATGGTAGGAGTTCACCTTAACGTGTTGTAATGAACATTGTTTAGAAATCTATATGGTACACTATACCGTGGAGGCCCCAGTGAATAGTTTATATTGTTTGGAAGTCTCAATGTTATATGAGATTGATTGGGCATCGACACCCTTAGTATTCATAGATAGGGGGAATCTGTGACCCATAATAGGTAAAATAAGTGGTTGAAATCACTCTTGGCTGGGGCTACCTCCTACTAATTAATGGTAGGCTTGAGCCATTCCAATCACATGAATTTGTTCTATTGAGTTGTCAGTCTATAAAGTTGGTCAAAAGATATAAAGAGGGTATAAGGTGGTGTGTTGGTCATACATATCATTTTATGACCATATATATGGAAATATAAATTTTTATGTGTTTTAAATGTCGCTTTACATATGCACTATCTGTTCTCACACACGAGCAGTTTGATTAAAGTATTTGGTTACTAAGTTCTTAACTCACCCCGTGGTTACATATTTCAGTTAAGGCTTTTGATAGGGAAAAGGGAAGGAAGTACGACCAAACATTGAGGGGACTAGCTAGTGTTGTATAGTCCTTTCTATTTCTTTTGGTTTTGTAATGAATTATATATGTATATGGCAACTTAGGAACATTTAGTCATTTTGATGCCACTTGCATGAATTATGGTGTAATTTGTGGGTATCTCGATCTAGAATATTGTAAATTTATGATGTAATAGTTGTGAGAGGTCGTAATAGTAGTGTAAGTGTTATTTTGTGTTGACTCATGTTTTTTTGGCCATTTGGTTGATTATTGAATAGTTGTTACCCCTTATTGGATTTATGGCAAATTAGGGGTTTTCGTGGCTAGATCTTCTTTGGAATGTTGTTGTTATGGTTTGAATGTAAGTTGTTTGGTCTATTTGAGATGGTTCAAGTGGTTTCATGATTATTGGCCCTTGGTATGTGATTTTGGACACCTTGGTTGTTGTTTGAAAAGAAAAGGTACCATTTTGGGTTTGGGTATCTAACTTTCATTTGGTTTAGTATTTAGGTGTGTGACCAATGCCAATAGCAAGGTGGCTTGAAGAGCTATGTGTGGACATTTAAATTACTCAAATCAGATATTGGATGGCAAATTGGCACTCTCTGAAATGCACAAGACAAAGAGGAAATGCAGTCCCTTTGTGTTGTCCACCACGGCAAGGCAAAGCCTAGGCTGTGGTGCACAGTGCCATTTTTTGGAAATTCTTCCATTGTTTTAATATTATTATTAAGTGTTATTTTTATTCCATGCTTTCATTATCTTGTTTAAATTGTTTTAATTATAGTTTAAGCTCAAACGTATTTAAAAAAAATTCTTATGATCCTAACTTTTTAAAATTTTTGTGGCCCTTGTATTATGATAAAAAATTATGGGATTGGATTAATTTTAGTTATCATAATGTGTTCCGTGTTTAGTTTTTTTTGTGTTTGGTAATGTCGAGGATGACATTACAATTCGGTATCAGTTTCACGCATTTTGGGGCTGGTATATGTGACTGATGTGTTGTTTGTTGCATTCATGTCTAAAAGTTGGCATATATATTTGTTACACTAACCTTTCCTTTGTATAGTTGTTTAACTTGTCCACTTACTCTTTTGTGATTTCTTCCATTCTTAAGAGGAGAGAAAGGGTGGCAAGAGGAAGATCTACCATAACTAATACTAGTTGTAACCTATCTAACATCTATATGGTACCGAAGATCAATGACCTACCACTAAGAACAATATTATGGTTGGTTAGAATTTAGAGCAACCTAAGAATGAGCTATAAGGCAATAAGGCTCTACTACTAGAAATGAGGAATCTAATGCAAGAAATTTGCAATATGGTGTGGGGACAAGGCACACGCAGAAATGAAAGTGTAAGAGGAGATAGTAAAACCATTGAGAATGAACAGGAAATGTATGAGGAAGAAGTATATGAAGAGAGTACACCTAAGCAATTTAGAGCTATGGGTGGCAGTGGTTCATAAAATTCCATGGACTGAGCTTGAAAGAGCTTCACATAGTTTCATCTGCCTACTTTTGACAAGACAATCAAAAAGGATGAAGCTGAGGAGTGAATTGAATGAATTGAGACTATCTTTAAGGTGGTCCCTTGATTGGAGGAACAAAAGGTGACCTTAGCTTTTGTGTTATTTATGAAAGAGGCTAAGCATTGGGTGAAGTCAGTGAGATCGATAGGTAGAATCAAGTAGACTTTGGATGAGTTCAAGTTAAGGTTCTTTAATTTCTATTTCCTGCTGGCCTTTAAAGCTAAGAAGGAGACTAAATTTTTATGAGTTCTAGTAAGGAAACCTAGATAAAGAGGCCTTTATAATGAGTTCAACTAGCTATCTAAGTACTTTACTTATCTTATGGCAAATCATAACTCAAAGTGAAGGCAAAGAGGTTTCTTGAGAAGATAAGGCCAAAATATAGATAACAGTTGGCACTGTTTGAGATCACCACGTATGGCAAGAAGGGGTACAGAGGCAGAGACTAAAAAGAGAAGAGATAACCAAGGCAGATTCCCACAATCTCTTAGTCCTACTAGTGGGGTAAGTAAGAGGCCTTGTTTTATCTTTAGTAGTTCTAGGAGCTGTAGGAAGGAAAAGACGCTTCAAAAGGGATCTCAATTCTAAGGATCATTCCAAAAGAGCAGTAGACCTAAGAATAGTGGAGGTTCATAGCCATCTCAATAGATTCTATTATGCTTAGACTGATTCTTAGCATGGCCAAGACCTCATAGTGCACTAAGTGGGAAGATATCACATGGGCAAGTGCTGAACTTAGTTCAAGTATGGAAAGATGGCATATAGCCAAAATACTATGAAGAGGAAAAGGTGGGTACTATAGAGTAGAGATCTACTATTCCTTGAAAGGTGTTTACGTTGTCCCAGGAGGAGGCTGATGCATCTCTAAATTTGATTAAAGATAAGATCTCTTTGCATGGTTGTGAAATTGATGCATTGTTTGATTTGGGTGCTACACATTGTTGCATTTCTAATGATTGTGTGTTGAGATTGAAATTGTCTACTCATACCTTGCCTTATGTGATAAATGTGTCTATACCGATGAAAGTTTATATTGAAACTGACTGTGCTTGTTTGGGTGTTGATATAAAGTTTTAAAATAGGTTGACTACTATTGATTTGATCTGTTTGCTTATAGTTGGGACCGATGTTATAGTGAGCAAAGACTACTTGTCAACAAACAATGTGACACTAGACTGTGTAATAAAGATGATCTCTTGCCTGTATACACTGCACATATAGTGAAGCCTAGTCAATCAAGATTTTGTTTGTGATGCAAGCAAAAAAGTATATTCAACAGGTTTATCAGGCTTATATGGTGTTCTTCTTTGTTCATGCTGCCTATGATAGAGGAATTGAGATAATAAAGGTAGTTAATGAATTCCCTAAAGTCTTCTTAAAAGAAGTGTCTAGATTACCACCTGAGCAAGAAGTATAGTTTTCTATTAATCTTATGCCTAAAACAAAACCCATATCATAGGCTCCATATTAGATATCTCTACTGGATTGGTAGGACTATAGAAAAAGCCTAAGGAACTGCTAAAGAAATTTTTTATAAGATCGAATGTGTCTCCATGAGGATCACCGGTATTGTTTATGAAGAAGAAGGAAGACAGTATGAGACTTTGTATTGATTATAGACAGTAAAATAAGGTGACGGTCAAGAATAAGTATCCATTGCCCATGATTGATGATCTTCTAAATCAACTGGTTAGAGCTGCTATCTTTTTTAAGATCAATTTGAGGTCAGGCTACTATCAGTTGTGAGTCAAGGTTAAGGATGTGCTGGAAGACTACTTTTTGCACCAAATATGGCCACTATGAGTTTTTAATGATGCCATTTTGGTTGATGAATGCTCCAGTGGTGTTTATGGACTATATGAATAGAATCTTCCATCCATATCTCAACAAGTTTATGGTAGTGTTCATCAACGACATTCTAATCTATTTGAGAGATGACGAGGAGCATGTGAAGCACCTCTGTACTGTCCTACAATTTCTAAAGGACAAGTTGTACGCTAAGCTCAGTAAATGTGAATTTTGGCTAAGGGAGGTGAGATTTCTTAGTCATGTTGTATCAACAAATGGGATTGCAGTGGATCTGCACAAAGTAGATGCCATTTTGAAATGAGAACTACTTACCTTAATGATAGAGATCAGAAGTTTTTTGGGTTTTCACTAGGTACTATAGGTGCTTCATTTAAGGGTTATCATAGATTGCATCCCTATTGACTAAGTTAACTTAGAAGGTTTAGCTGTATGCGTAGACCGACAAGTGTGAAATGATATTTTAGAAGTTGAAGAAGTTGACGTTTGTGCCAATATTGATCATTCCTGACCCTCACCTACTGTATGTGGTTTATACAAATGCCTTATTGAAAGGCTTGGGTGTGTGTTAGTGTAAGATGAGCGAGTTGTGGTTTGTGCCTTAAGACAAATGAGACTACACAAAGAGAATTACTAAACTCATAACCTAGAATTGGCAGCAGTGGTCTTTGCTTTGAAGATTTGGCGACACTACTTGTACGATTCAGTGTTTGACGTATTCAATGATCATAAGAGTTTAAAGTATTTAGTGGATCAAAAGGAATTGAATATAAGATAATGTAAATAGATGGAATTACTCAAGGACTATCATTCTAAGATCAAGTACCATCCGGGTAAAGCCAATGTAGTGGCTAATGCACTAAGCTGGAACACGATGTGTAATGCCCTCAATGACAATAACATATGATCCTCTACCATAATCTACTAATTAAAATAAAGTATTCCTTGGGATCTTTTCAAAAATCATTTAATAATATAGCCAAATAATAGAACATTACATAGTGAAAGCATTATGCAATAGTACCTTAAGGTTAGTAAGAAAACATATTCCAAATCGACCAATTCAAGCTAAATCAAGGCCCATGTGCTGTGGCTTTTGCCACATGCACTATGGCATGTGGCACAATAACCTTAGCATTACTCTCTGTGTCATGTACTATAACATGTTGCTATTCATTATCACATGCACTGTGGCACATGTAATGGAATCTGTTATCAAATTTTAGATTTTAATATGAACATCGGAAGTATGCCGTTTTCCCATCCAATCTCTAGTTGGGTGGTTCAAATGCCTATATGTAGCTTATTTCAAAATCTAACTAATGACACTGGTTTGATTTAAATTTGATATCTCATTTGAAAATTAAACACCCAAGTGCCTTTTGACTGTTTTAAGTCAAAATTCACTACTTAAGCATCACCAATTAAAATCACAAGTCATTGGCCACTTTTAAGGCTTGACCATATCAAAATGAACAATATACACTTGATTGACCAATTATATATACAATATAATACATAAACACAATTGGCCTATAAGCTACACATAACATACTTTTTGGGCAAAAATCACATTTCTTTCATCAATTCATTCATATGGCCAATTCCACACATCTATCATTCATTTACTAACCCATACTATCCTTCCATCATATAGACACATATACTTAGTTTACTGGGCTAGCATTTCAAAATCACACACATACATTCACAATCACAAGTTTATGCACAAGTATTGTTTCCTATAGCAACTTATATACATAACTACTACTATTTAGTCAAATTCATTACAACAATTTTTACAAGGCTTAATCGAGAAATCTCTATTCTTAGCCTAGTTTCTTTCCTTTTGCACTATTACCACCAAAACTTGAAAAATGTAAATAACTATAGGTGAGATCAAAATCTTAATAATCAATATAGTTCATTTAATGTCTATTACCATAGATAACCATGCCAAAGTAACAAAACTAGAGTAATAGCAATTACAATTCAAAGCATGTAGGAATTTCCTCTTTTCAAAGAATTTCCACATAAATAACAGACTAGCATGATTATCTAACACCAAACCTCCAATGCTCCCTTGCATCAAACTATAAGCTCTTATGGATCAATCACTCATTGACCTAAGCACACTTTCGATGGTGGAAACACCTGGCCAAAGGTAATCTATCTCACCTATAGATTATAGTTTTCCTTATCACATACTTGTGATAGAGGTATCATTGACTCTTAATCGTACCCTAACAAGTACTAGGGAGTTTTCAGATTGCTCGGATGTCCCATGATATCAATCCTAATACATGCTATACCAGATTACTCATAGTAGCAGGTTGTATAATGCTATATCAGATGTCCTATACTACTAGCCTGACCATATTAATTTTTCATTCACATTTTCACACAAACATTCCCACATATCTTAGGTGAACTCTCACCCCTTATAATCATGCTTTTCACACAACTATCTCAATTCCACACTTTATACCATACATACATACATACATACATACATACATACATACATATATCAAATAAAGTCAAAAATCATCAAACTTTCCTTTCACAAACCTAATTTTATGCTAAAATCATTCACAATGTAAAACCATGCACAAAAACTAACAAAACCACTAATTCAAAATTATACCGTTACTTCTACACAGTTATAATAGTTAATAAATATAATAAACTATATGATTATTTCAACCCTTCTATCTAATAGAAAAGGCTGCCTATGTAATACCATTACTTAAATCTCTCTTCACTATTTACGCATCATACCTTAGAATATATACAAAATTGACAACCAAAGTCAATTTAAACGTTGACAAAAAGTTCTAATTATTGTAATTAAGCACCTAATCACTGTCATTTCCCTTAATCATATTCATTCATATGCATTAAGACCAATTATCACTCACTATAAACATCAACATTCTCACAACCAAATTCTCTCTCTAAATTAGGTTAGGTTGAGCTTATTGGTTCGAAGCTTTATCATTTCAAATCAAACCAGTCACAAAGCACTAGTTTAGTCCTAGAGGACCTTTCTATTACTATAAGGTAAGAAATCAACTGCTTAAAACTCCTAAATTTAATTTATCAATTTAAGGCAGTATGAGACTTACTCAATAAGTAACAAGTCAAAAATGTCATCCTTGCTTCCGAAAACCAAAGCCTTAGAAGAGATTGGCCTCTTCTCTACACCAAATCTCTCTTTTCCATTTTTTCCCTTTTATTTCATGAGCTGGCACACATTCTTACTTATCAGAGTTCTGCACTATGCACCGCAGCCCATCCATTCTCCACTGCAGCTCATGAAATAGTGAGGAAAATTCTCACTATGTACACACGCTCTACTTTGGGATTTCATTCTTCTGTTCATATCTACTCATATAAAATCCCAAATGAGTTAATACAACACTTCATTATTCAGAATCCTAATTCCACATTAGATCACTAATTCATTTCATAATCAATCATTAATGTAGGATTAGAAATTTGGGACGTTATATTTCTCCCCTTCTTTTAAGAACTTTGTCCCCAAAATTGAAACAACTATACACACACATGTAACCAAGGGAACAATTAAGGATATAATTACCTCATCTTAGCTTCTGTCCCCCAGGTTATGTCACCAGGAGTCATACCCTTCTAAAATACCTTCACTAGTTGAATAGTCTTGTTTCTTAGCTGCTTATTCTTCACATCTACTATTCATTCTAGTTTTAATTTATGAATCATATTCCCTTGCAATTCCACATCTTCAGGCTCAATCATATGAGATAGATCTAGGTTGTACTTCTTGAGCTGAGACACGTGAAACACATCATGAATCCTAAAAAATTATAGAGGTAATGCAATTTGATAGGCAACTAGCCCAATTCTCTCCAAGACCTCAAACGGACCCATGAATTTAAGAGTCAATTTTTTAGCTCTAATTGATATCTCAATTTCCATTACTGGCATAACTTTCAGAGATATATGGCCACCTACCAAAAACTCCAACAGTCTCCTTCATCAATTGGCATAACTCTTTTGCCTGCTTTTAGCTATTAATATCTTTTGTCATATCAACTCAATCTTTTGAGTAGTCTAGTCCATAATGTTAGGCCCTGTAATGCTTTTTTCACTCAACTCAGTCTAACACAATGGTGATCTACACTTCCTTCCACATAAAGCTTCATATGGTGCCATCTGAATACTGGAATGGTAGCTATTATTGTATGTAAACTCAGCTAATGGTAAATGGCTATCCCAATTATCATGTAGCTCCAACACACAAGAACACAGCATATCTTCTAAAGTCTGAATAGTTCTCTTAATCTGCCTGTTAGCCTGAAGATGATAAGCAATACTAAACTTTAATGTAGTACCCATAACTCTTTATAATTCTCCCCAAAATCTAGATGTAAGCCTCGAATCACAATCAAAAACTATATCCTTAGGTACTCTATGCAAATGCACAACCTTTTGAATATATGTCTCTATTAACTCCTGTAAAGAATTACTAATCCTGATGGCTAAGAAGTAAGCTAACTTCATTAATCAGTCAATAAACACCTAAATAGCATCATGCCTTGATTGAGTTCTTGGCAATCCAAAGATAAAATCCATAAAAATACTGGCCTATTTCTATTTAAGTATCTCTAATGGCTGTAATGTTCTAGCCAGCCTTTGATGCTTGATCTTAACTTTTTGACAGGTTAAACACTTTCCTAAAAACTTTGTCACCTCTCTTTTTAGGTTATCTCAATGGTACCAAGTTCAGCCTCAACTTTACTAAGTCGGAGAGGTTGGAGGATCAAAACTGGGGAGGCTCCCTTAGTACATCGGGTGTGAGGAGTGACCCATGTACTACTATAGGGAAAGCAGGTTGGGGTTATCGTGAGGTGGCACAACCCAATCCACCACTCATAGCAGTGGGCTTAAGGGGTATGATTGTGACATACCAAGACATGAGGCAGTATTAGTAGTAGCTTGGTATGAAAAGGGATATAATGGAGTTTGTGACTCGATGCTTGACCTATCAAAAAGGTTAAAATACAGCACCAAAGACTAGCAGGAATGTTGCAACCATTGTATATTCCTAAGTAGAAATGGGATAGCATTTTCTTAGATTTCATAACTGGGTTGCAGAGGACTCAGTCAAGACATGATGCCATTTGGGTTATTATTGATAGACTCACTAAATTAGCTCATTTTATGGCAATTCATATCAATAATTCTCTAGAGAAGTTGTTAGAGATCTATATTCGAGAAGTTGTGAGGTTGCATAGTCTGTCAAAGAGTATAATTTCTAATAGAGATTCAAAATTTACTTTCAAAGTCTAGGGAGCTTTGTAGCATGCTGTGGGTATTGAGTTGAGATTTAGTATTGCATATCATCCATAAATAGATAGACAAATGGAGCGGACTATGCAGACCCTAGAGGATATATTGAAAGCCTATGTATTGGAGTTGAAAGGTAGCTTGGATAAACATCTCCCTTTGGCTGAGTTTGCTTACAATAATAGTTACCACACCAGTATACAAATGGCACCCTATGAGGAGTTATATAAAAGGAAGTATAAATCACCTCTTTGTTGGATAGAATTAGGTGAAAGGAGTATGTTGGGACTAAATATTATGGATCAAACAACTTAAAACATTGAATTGATAAGGCAAAAACTGTTGACAGCTTAGAGTAAGCAGAAGAGTTACATAGACAGGCGTAGAAAGCCATTAGATTTCCTAGTGGGAGACCATGTGTTTCTAAGGGTTACACCAGTAATAGGAATCGGGAGGTCAATTAGAGCTAAGAAGTTGACTCCTTAATTCATTAGTCTTTTTGAAATTCTAGAGAAAATTGAATTAGTGGCTAATAAAATTGCTTTGCCACTGCAGTTGTCTAGTGTGTATGATATGTTCCACGTACTGCAACTTAAGAAGTACTAACTAAATCCTTTACATGTGATAGAACCAGAAGGGATTGAGCTCCAGGAGAATTTCAAATATAAAGCTAAGCCAAAACAAATCGTGGATGTGAAAGAGAAGTAATTGAGGAATAAAACTATATGATTGGTTAAAGTTTTCTGGCAAGGCATGGCTTCAAGTGATACTACCTAGGAGACAGAGGATAAGATGAGGTAGAAATATCCCCATCTATTCCCTTAGGTATTCTTGTAATTAGCTATTAATTGAGGGAAAATGGTAATTAGTATATGATTAGAGATTTGGATGGTTAGTTGATGATTTGACTTATTGGGATGTTGTATGAATAGATATAGGTAAAAGGATTGCATTTTCAATTGAAGCAAGTACGTGTGATGGGAATTGTTCTTACTGTGCCATGTGCCGCAACTTGTACTGCATACACCACGATGCATGGACCAGAAAATGATCCCTTAAGTTGTGAATTTTAGGTGATTTTTAGAAGGTATGAATTAGAAACATATAAAATGAGAAGAGAAGAAAGACAAGTCAGCTAAGGTAAGCCATTTCAGGTCGTTGAAAGGTGCTTCTAAATAGTTACTCAGCGAGTAAACTATGTATAACCCTTACCTTCCATTCTACCCAAATTTCTCTTAATATAAGTTATAGAGATATTGAATCGGTAAGATCTTAAAGGTTTGATTCTTTCCCAATAGTAATAAAAAGATTATCGAGAGTTAAATTAGAGCTTTGCAATTAGTTTAGAGCTAAATGATAGAGCTTTGAACCCATAGGCTTGATTTGACCCTAAATTAAGAGGTTTTAGGGTGAAAATCTAATTTAATTAAAATGAGACTAATTGAGGTGATGTAAAGTAGTAATCAAGTAGTAATAGTCTTAGAATAGATAAATGAAAAAGAATTTATAGCTGAATATAGCCATAAGTAGTGAAAATGTGTTTTTGGTCAAGTTAGACCAAATGTATTCAGATTGGCATATCGTTTATGTGAGTTGAGAAAGAAAGCTTGTGATAAGTTGTTGTGGTAGTTGAAATTCATGAATAACCTTTTTAGTGATAGAAGGGTTAAGATAACTGAATAACTTCCTTTATTTGATTATTTATTTTAACTGTGTGTGAGTATGCTATGTAGTGCATGAAATGATTTTCAACTAAGTATGGTTTATGGAATTTTGTGAATATTGCATGAAATAACTTTTGATCAAATAGAATTAGTGACACATGTGAATTGATATAAATTATGTATATATATGTTATGTAATGAGACATGATAAGTGGTGATTGGGAACCTATGATTGGTTCGAAAAGCATGATCATAGGGGTAGGAGTTTATCCAAGTAGAGAGGTAGTGATAAGATGATATGGCATATTCTCCTTAATGCCTAACGGGGTACGATGTTGAAGAATTATACTTCCTTAGTGTCTTTTAAGGTGTGGTGTTAGATAAGATCTCCTTAGTGCTTATTAAAGTGTAGTGTTAGAGATATTAGACTCCTTAGTGTCTGTGTGATATGGTGTCAAAGTCAACGACATCTCATTATGTATTAGGGGAAACTATAGCCCAGAAATAAGATAGAACACCTTTTGTTGGGTGCTTTTACCACTAAAGGTGAGCTCAAGGTCAATAAAAGTGTATATTAGTCTAAGGCAAGCCTATGGTTTCGTGTCAAGGTAATTTGAAGGTTTGGTCAGTAATGATCATGTTATGTGATGCTATGTGTTGCTATAAGTTGTAAATGTGGAGAAAAGTAGTTAAATAAGTGTAAAAGTGATGAAATAATTGATATAAGTGATATTTGAAATGAAATATGTGATATGTTATATTAAATGGTATATTATGCTTTACTTTCATATAGTTACATGTGATAGTTAATAGGAGTAAGTTATTCTATTACTGAAATTTTTATCTCACCCCAATGGTTACATACCTGCAAGTTACTAATCGAAGCAAACTCTAAACCTTCAGATGTGGCTTACCCTAATGGAGCTAAGTTTTTCCACCCCTCTAGGTACAATTTTTAACTCTTTCACTTTTGATTTCATGAGCTGTTCATGTCAGCTTTAAGTTATTCCTAGACAATGCACAGTGGTACAAGCAGCTCTTGCCGCGGCGTGTGGCACAATGTGTTCAATCTTACTTATGCTCATGCGTTATGTCTCGAATTATTGTTTTACCCTTCAATCCTATCAATATAATATCCAATCAACATAAAGTATCAACTCAACATCCAAACCACAATCAATTCACTAATTACTAATTGACCCTCGATTACTAACTAGTTGCTGGGATTGAAATTTAGGGTGTTATAGTTTGGCTATTTATTGTAACTATGTGTAAGTATGCTATATATTACATGAAACAAGTTTTAGACTAAGCATGTTTTATGGAATTGAGTGAATGTACATGAAAAAGGGCTTTTGATTAAATAGACAAGCAAAAACAAAAGATTTCATACTCTACATATATATATATATATATATGTTATGTGTTGTGGATACATGTATGAATGTGAAACCTATGATTAGTTCAGAATGCATGATCATAAGGGTGGGAGTTCACCCCTATAGAGAGGTAGTAATAAGATCATATGGCATATTCTCCTTAATGCCTTTTACAGTATGGTGTTGGAGAAAATCTTTTTAGTGCCTATTAAGGTGTAATGTTAGAGATATGGGACTTCTTAATGTTTGTGTGATTACAGTATTGGAGTCAACGATATCCCATTGTGTGTATTGGGAAAAATCATAGTTCGAAAGTGAGATAGAACATCTTTGGCCAGGTGATTCTACCACTAAAGGTGAGCTCAGGGCCAATGAGAGTATACATTAGTTTAAAGTGACCTTATGGTTTTGTGTGAAGGTGATTTAAAGGTTTAGTCGATAGAGATCATGCTATGTAATGCTATACATTGCTATATGCTATAAAAATAGAGAAAAGTGGTGAAGTAAGTGTAAAAGAGATGAAATGATTGATATGAGTGATATTTGAAATGAAATATGTGATACGTTATATGATATATTATGCTTTACTTTCATATAGTTGCATGTAGTAGTCAATAAGAGTGAGTTATTCTGCTATTGAGATTTTTTATCTCACTCCTATGGTTACATTTTTACAAGATAGGGCAGTGATTAGGGAAAAGGGAGAGAGACAAGACTAGCATAGTGGTGCTGTTGTTATGAAAGTCTCTAAGATTTTGTAATAAACTGAGAACTTATGTGTATATATGTATATGAGTTGTCATAAGGTTGCATGCATGTTTTGAGTAATGATTTTGTGGAATCTTAGCCCAATTGTTTATATATGTGGTAAATTGAATGAAGGGCTAAATTTAGATATGAATGTGTTGGAAACATTGTAAATGTCGATGAACCTTAAACCCATGTGTGAAATTATGATTAAGTGAGTAATTTGGGGCTAAGATTAAATAGTAAATGTGATTTTAGCTGAATATGTGTTGAAAAAAGGCCAAGTAGTCTAAGTTGTGCTAAATAATGGAAAATTGTGAAAAGTTTGAAAATGTGAAAATTGACCGTTGAAAGGTCAAATTTTGATATATATGTGTATATGTGATATATCATGGTCAATCAGGTATATTAAGTCCTTTTGGACCTAATTCAAGATCTTGTATGGTCTAATAAGAGAAAGAAATTGATTTGAGCACTTGGGTGCGCAAAATTTTTAGAAAAAGTAACTTTTTGCACCCAGGTGTCCAAATTTTAATCGAACCATTAGATCATATCCAAACCTATCTCATTAGCTTTCTCATAAGATAAGCTTCATGTGGGTACTTGAATCACTCTAATTAGACGTCGTATGTGAAAACAGCTCATGCTAAAAGTTTGCTATTTTACTGTCAAAATGACAACAAAAATTTCAAACTGACACGTCACAACGCATGGTGTCTCATGCCATAATGAATATCACAAAAAGTTAGGCGTATGGCTTTATGCCACATGTCACTGCACATGTACTACATGCTACAGTGCATAATACTAATTTCCAACCTAATTTTATGGTTTTTAAGGTATGCAATGAATGATATGAATGCAACTTTTTGTCTTTCACTGTATGATGCTTTCATATGGTATGATTTTAGTGATTTTGCAAAACAAGTTTTTGACCTAAGATTTTCAAATAAATTCTTCGATTAGTGATTGGTGTGTTTAAGTGGTGATTTTATTAATATTTTCCTGTATCAAGCGAATATGGGAGGAGGTTACACTTGTACTAGTATCTCAGCCTTCCTGTCATATTAATCACATTCTCACATATCAAGGCCAAGATACAAACACTGTATAATCATACAAGTGCAATCAAACATATGCATGCATTCCTATTAGGCAACTTATAAACATAAACCTTTATTTACATATTCATTACATAAACTGTAACAAGAGCCATATAATAGTGGTCTTGCAATTCTCGGCCTAAATCTTTCCCTTTGCTCATTTTGAAGTTTGAACCTATAAAATAGTAACCACTAGGTAAGACTGAATCCCAATAACCAAAATAATTCATAACTATCTATTAACAAGTAAAACCATAAATAAATAAATAAAACATTATTATAAATCAAATAGTAATAATACATATATATTTATATAATTAATATCATATACATGATCATACTATCCATCTAAACCTCAACTTCTACCTCTGACTGAATCTATAGGCTACCTATTATAAAAATTCTATATAAACTAATTCGAGCTCACCTTCCATAGGAGAACTACCTAGCAAAAGGTATTCTATCTCATTTCTAAACTACAAATTCCCCCCGTCACACACGTGATTGAGGTGTCCTATACTCCCACATTGTATCCTTTCGAGTACTAAGAAGCTTATAATCATGTCATAACTACCCAAATGTCCCATATTAATAACCCATCACATGTTGCTACACCAAATGTCCTATTATACTAACTTGACCATATGAATTTCATATACTATTCCACCTAGGGTGAACTCCCACCCTCTATTTTGATCATGACTTTTACAAATTTACACAATGCAAGTATTATATTTTACTTTATTTACCTCTCATTTTCAATTTAACTTTTCAAACAAAATAAAATAGTAAAAACATGTTATATTCCAAGACTAATTCATTTTATATCAATTCAAAATTATGTATCAACTGCTCAATAAACATTTGAATTACAACAATCTACAATGATTAAGTGTAATGACCCCACTTCTCTCTGCTACCATATCATCAATCATGGATAAAAATACCAATTAGACTTATTACCACAAGTACTAGAATAGAGTTTCCAAGGATTCAACCTCCTCCTTGCCTTACTCCCCTCCTAAAAATAAAAAAAGGTATAATGGGTGAGATTTTATACAAAATCTAAGTAACCAAGATATCTCAAATATCATAAATAGTAGTGGTAACTAATAAAGCATACAACCATAAATATAATTTAAAACCACATTCAAATCATCTATTAGAATTTATATCAAACATTCATTTACAAAATAAGTAATAAACAATTATTCATAGTCATGCATACTAAAGTCTCCCTTATTTCCTCTGACTGAACCCATAGGCAATTAACTATAACTCTATTTATGTAACTGAACTAGACCTGCTCTCCAAGACATGAGGGGTTGTCTAGCTAAAGGCCTTTTCACTCAAGTTGGGACCATGGGTTCTCCTTATTCAACCTTAGGGTGTCATGATGTGCCTAACCAACGCCGTCAATCTAAGTAATGAAATTGTGCAACTGCCCAACTAAGATCACTAATATAAGTAGTGAAACTAAGCACACATTTCAATATATATACAATTCACTACTAGAGTGCAACCTTAATAAGGCATACCATGGATTTTTTACAATTACAATTACTTCACTAATAGGTGAACTCTTATCTTTATGTGTGCATTTTGATTATCATATGTATATATGTACATTTATCTCATATATATATATATATAGTAGTATTGCATCCCAAAATTCATATATGTACATCATTTCTAATATTCCACCATATACAAACTTCCCCTATGACAATTCATATTACACCAACATACCTAGTAGCAACTAAATAGGCTTCACATATATAGATCATATTCACAAAGTTATACAAAGTAATATATCATAGTCCAGAATTATATTTCACAAATCAGATGCCAATTTCATTGAGAGGTAAAATAGAATAATTACTTTACCAGGTAGTGTTACAGACTATAATATATGACATAATAAGCTTCAAGTTACTTCAAACCTTTGAGAGATTAAAGGTCTTAATCTCTCTATCCCTTAGTTCTATCGTGCTTGAGCCTGAGCACTCTCTAACGCTATTTCCAACTATAGTTAGATTTAATATAGCCAACAAATTAATTAGAACTCTTTCTGAGAATTTAAATTTAAGACATGAGCCTAAGGCAAATTTTCAATATAAGATCCTAAGATTAGAGGAGTAGAAGGCATAGATTAAATCTAGGAGATTTACCTTTGATGTATCTGGCCACTAGAGTACCTCCTTGGTTGTAGATCATAAAACCATAGTAGAGCTCAAGGTTTTTCACACTTTATAGAGTGTTTTATTTTGATCCCCATGTGTTTTTCTCAATTAACATGCATATTTATAATTTTTGAAATCACATTCGCTTACCTTAGTGACCTACTCACTAGCCCCAGCAAGTTACATATTGCTTGCCACAATGAGTACATCAACTCACCTAAGTGAGTTACCCAATATGACCCCTCTATTCCAGACACTTCCCCTCTTCACCAACCCCAAATCCAAGGTCATTACTAATAGGGGACACGGAAGCAGATTGTGCTAGTTTAGGGACAGAACCCTGAAACAATAAAAACACAAGAACAAAAAGAAAGGGACGAAATTTATGACGGAAATAAAGAAAGGTATGAAGTAAACAATAGGATAATAATTAAGGAGAAGATCCTCTAAAGCACCTGCCTCTAGGAACCTCAACCTTTGAAGACACCACAAGAGTTGATCACGCTCTTGATCATGTCTGTTTCTCACATGGGATGCCACCACAAAGCACTAAGGCTCACAAGAGTTATAAACTCTAAAATAAATAATTTCATTCGACTTCTGTGTCATTTACAAGAGGGAGCATGCCTAATTTATATAGGCTCATAGAAAAGAATATTTTCTAAAATTAAAACCCTAATTTCCTAATACTAAAAGGATAAATAATATAAAATAATGATAAAATATTCAGTCACATAATTTAGGAGATGTGATCCTAAAATTATAGGATTATAAAATTTAGAAATTAATACTATAATTAATTCTAACCTTTAACTAGACTCAAAATAGAAAATCAAATCAAAAGACCATTAAAATAGGAAATAATTTAGGAGACAATCAAGAGATCATAAAAGATTTAAAATCACGCCACCCTTGACTTCTTCACTAGGGTTTCATGCCTCCTTGCTTGCAAGAGGCTCAACTTATTGTCTTCCTTGCATTGGGCTAAGGTCTGCATCTCTTGAGCTTGACTCTTCATGAGTTTGGATCTTAAATACATTATACACGTATAGATGCTCTCCTTTAGGCTTGAGAGGAGTGCCCCAATGCTCTCCAAGCTCTTGAACTTCTTACAAGACTGAACAAGGCTTGCTTCATGGCTTTAGTTCGGGCTCTTGTCATTAGACCTCCAATATATTATAATGGGCCTTTAGGTATGTTGGATTGGAAGTATTGGGCTCCTTCTATGTCACCATGCTCATGATTATCATCCTCAAGCTTCATTGCCATTAATGCTATGTCACCCGTGCCATGGGGTCCATCATTACCTTATCCCAGAGAATAGTCAAACCTTAAATTGGTCTCTTTTCCTCTAGTCACAGGGTTTGCCTAAGTTTCATTTCTCAAAATGTCACATTAAGCACTATAAGTCAATTTTAAATTGAACATAAGTATTTATTAATACAATTACACTATTTTAAGCTTCTAATCTCTTCTATTAGGAAACTTTAAATCCTAACCACCTTCTGTAAACTTTCTACAAATTCTACTAACTTGCTTATTATCAATATAGGATTTTCACACTTTAAAACCTCCTAATTAAGGCTAAAATTGAGCCAAAACCTCAAAACTCAACCAACAACCACTAAACTAGTTACAATTCCCTAATTTAACTTTTAATAACCCTTTTACAACTATTAGGGCAAAAAATAACCCCTTAAAACCTCTCGATTTAGTTTCTCAAAATATTAAAATAAGTGAAAATAGGATAAAACAAAAGAGTAGGAAAGTGCTAAGCTTATCTAGTAAATGGCAAGTCAAAAACAACTCGCTATTGCTTGAGATCACATGCCCTAGCAAAGACAAGCTCTTCTTCCTTCTCTGTTGTGATTTTTCCCTTTATCCTCTATGAAATCACGAGTTGATCCCTAAATTTAAAGTCAAAATTTTACTCCAAGCACCATGGCTTACGTAACCATAAGTAAGGTACTTCTTCCTCTAGCTCTTCCATTATGTCCCGAATTGCTTTACTTTCACTCAATTCTAATCATACCATTGTCCAATGACTAAAATGTCAATTCACTATCTGAAATCATGATTAACATAATTAGTCCAAAAAATTACTAATTTACCCTTATTTAAGAATTAGTTTTGAGTTAAGAATTTAAGGCGTTACATAAAGGTTACATTAATCAAAATTAATATGCAATGATGTATGTGATGCAACTAACTATGCGATTACTAAGTGAGGCATTCAATATTATTCTCCAAAAACATGTTATTTAAACAATCTGAACAATAAATGTATTACATGAATACACCTTATATCTCTCCATACACTATGGCCGAAACCAAGTCACCTGGCCAAAGGTGAGTTAGTCCAATCTAATAGCCATTCATTGAGTCCAATAAGAGTTTACCATGTAGTAGGTAATCCCTAGGAAAAATCTTGAAAAATACACATTTCAAAAACCCAACAAGTCATGCATATTGCAAACATTTTCAAACAAGTAAACATATCTAAACAATTTCATGCTTCCAAACAATAAATATATCAAACATAGAATATGTATACACACATACACACATTTGTTCCAACTTGACAAATAATTTTCCAAACACTACAACATACTATCCAAACACAATTTAATTTGCCAAACATGGTAAAAATTACACATAATCAATTACACACACACACCCCCCATAACACATTAATAATGATTACCTCTTGGCTTGGACAATAAGTTGTAATTTGTTTCATCCACGAGCAATCATGACAATGTAAATCTTGTCTGTACATAAAGAACTCAATTTTAAATAGCATCATTGTCCATGAGTGGTCAAGTCCTATGTAGTGCTCATCCACATGTGATCAAAGGCAAAATGGCCAATTCTCACTTCAATCCACAATTTCGGGTCCAATCCAATCTAATACCTATTTTGGACCCTAATTACCACTCTTATATATGATTCTAGACCCAATTTAAACCATGATTAAATGCCTAAACATATTATTAACATCAAATAACCTCAAAAATACAAATTTATTTCTTAATTAAACCAAAAAATAACTTCAATCCTAGTTTTAAATCCTCAATAAAACCTTAATTTCCACAATTTATTTCTTAAGTAAAAACTAAGACGTTACATGAATATACAAACCTCCTATCAAGTCTATAGGCTTTAAAAAGGTCAAACTTTAAGGGGGCCGGGGGGAAGATAACAAGACCTCTTTATCTTCTATAGTTGCTCTACATATGTGTATCTACTCTTTTATGAGATCTACTTTAAATATTTATTCTTCGTCACTTTGTGAGACAAGATTCTCAAGGATAAGAAATTCCTTTAATGAGTGATTAGGAAAGTCCTTTTCTGTAAGGAGATTGAACCATTTAGGTTATGACTCTCGGAGAATCTACAGTTGTAAGTGGCTACAAAGAGCCTATTGAAATATTTTATTTTATTTTTATAATGAAAAATCTCAGAAATAGCTCTAGCGACTTGAATGTAAGCTTACGATATAAGCCAAATCAGTATAAATTCTCTTGAACACTGTTTCCTCTTTATATTTTTTTCCCCTACTCGTGAGCTATTGTATTAACTACTAGGCTCATTGAAAAAATTTGGGTGGATTCGGACGTAAACTTGGTTTGCATCATCACTATAAGTCAAGGTTATAAATGTTATCATCAAATGTTGTTACAACTAGGACCACCTTACAGATAGTGTTGGTGGATTGAATAAGAGAGCTTATAAGTTATACCCACAGATATGATGAACCCCATCTGCGCAGCTTGGGTATTATAGAACATGAGGATCACAGGAGAGCACGTAATGCTTCGTTGGTGATGAGATTGTAGGGACCAGGTTGCCCCTTTTGTATTTATAAAATAATTGAAGAATACTCTCTCCAATTCTATATATAAGTCATCTTCTAGAAAGAATTGATGATCCATTTCTTTTCTTTCTTTTTTTTTTTCTTTTTTTACCCAAGGTATCCCCATAGTTGGCAACCATGAAATTAATCCTTCAAAGAATCTAACTGCTATTTAAGGGGTTATCTTATTCCGAGGGATGTTTTTTCATATACATCTCTAAAAATGAACCCTAGAATGATGGTGATCCTTTTTATATAAGTCACTTTACGTAAAAGGATGGACCATTAATTCTTTTCTATGAGTATATATGAAGAAATGAGAAATTTCTGCATGGACCCAATGTACCATATCATCCATGCTCTATCCCATAAAAACACGTCATGTTTCACCAGTTTAATCAAATAAAATCAAATGTATCATTATTTTAAATGGCTTTATTTTTGAAGTAGAGTGCCTCTTTATTTTTTTAATCTTTTCTATCTCTATCATCAATAATGGCAGAATGAATTTATATTTATAGTCATCTAGCATGTCATATTTTTATTAGACAAAGTATAGATAACGTGGTACACTTGATCAATGCAAGAATTTCTCATGAAAAGATGGCTTTTTAAAGATAATGATTTAATAAGGGTAAATTGAAAAAAAATTTTTTTCAAACAATATCAGTAATTTAATTACTTGTTTTTATAATTTTAGTGAGGTAGAAAATTTGTGTATGCAATCACATGCATACCGGTCTATATGTTTTTGTTTTATAGTGTTTCTAATTATAGTGTGTGTCCGATCCATACATGTGCAAGTAATTAATTGAAAAATGCCTTATAATTATTTTTAAATGAAAGGAGTAATAATTCATCTTTGTTCTTCTCAATTATATTCTAACTAGCTAATTCCCTTTCCAATGTTCTCTTAATTTATTGGTTATTATAGGGTTATACAATTGTGATCAATTTCCAGGTGACTGCAGTTCAAATTCCATGAGAAAAAAAAAAAAAGACAATAACCTTTAATATTACAGGTTACTACACCCAATACCCTTAGTTTTATAAATGATCAAAGAGACAAGTTTAGGTCGATACAAAGAATGGTCAATGATATAAGGACGTGACCTTTCTCTTGATAGCATTTTTCCGCATTTAAAGGACACATGTATGATAAGATGATAAACTCAACTGTTGCTTCTTTAGTTTGTGTTCGATGAATTAAAAAAGGTGATCAGCATTCTGTATATATCCATTCTACGTGTAGCCAGTTTGGTCAACATTCTGTACATATCCATTCTACGTGTAGCCAGTTTACACAGCTAGTTTAGGGAATACTTGCAGTACTTAACCTTGACGGGTTTTTGGTTCTCTGAAAATACCACTGATTGATGAAATAATATTGAGCTTAATTATAGTGCAATGTTTTGTTTGGGCTATCAACAGCTATCCTTCTATTGAATGTAATTCTATTCAAGGCACTGTCGAATACTAAATATGAGCACCTTTTAATGGGAATTCAAACTTAGGTTTGCCATATTGTGAAGGAATTTATAGTGCAAGTTTTCTCAAAGTATATGAAAATTAATATGGTACTTCATGCAATGCACTGTGTATTTTTGTAACCTAAAATAAAATTATTTTCAAATATTAATTAATTAATACAAATGAAAAATGTTTACATAAAATAAATTGTAATATTAACTAATAAGATGAGTTTAGAATTATAAAATAAAGACTAACGAATTCATCATAAATTCTCAAATGCCCAAAACCATGGTGACCTCCCTCTCCATACCTTTCACCTCCTTTCTTTGACTTATCCACCAATCTTCTTTGCTTTGTTTTGTTTTCACGCTTACAAGGAAGCTATGATAGTTGATCAAATCCAATACCTCATAGTTGTTGAGATATCTTCATTCTAAACCACAATATAATTTATTATTTTCACTGTGCTGATAATTATATAGTTTGTAATGTTTTTTTCATGTATAATCCATGAAAAATTAATATTATAAGGTGAATATAAAAAATTGTATGGTTTCATCTATTTTGTTAAATCTGTGAGGATAGATAAATTTTTGAAGTATCATAATTTTTATAATTTATAAATATCAACAAATAAACATATTAATATATCTTGAAAATTTAATTTTCAACTCAAACATCAATACTTTCAAATCTTGTATTGAGATATTACAATATCAAATATCATCAAGATCAAAACACAAATTTGATGGTTGAGTCATTATCTTCAAATACAAATTATATATAAATTTAAAATTTAAAATTTGGTTAATTCATTTGATGTTTATAATTCAAATAAAAATTGAAATTAAACATAGATCATTAAAATATTATTTAAAATTAAGAAATTTGGATCATATGAGTAAATTATGTTGAGCATGCTTTTCAATAAAAAAATTACAAGGAGATACCCAAGAGTCAAGATATATGAGGAGTCGAAGAAAAATTACTTTGATTTGATTTGAAGAACTATAGCAATGTATATTTAATATACCTGAAAACTTGTAAAATAATTAACAAATCATTATACAATTTACAATAAATATTTCAAAAACTAACAATTAAATTATATGAAACCATAGCTTCTGTGAAAATAAAGTATAGTAAGTTTTTCAATTCTATTGCTTATGAAAGAGAGATTTAGAAAGATGGAGGAAAATTTAGTAAAAAAATTACAAAATGCATGATTATGTGCAATTACTGAGTATCTACCATGAATATGAGATCTATCAAAAATTAAATTGCTCTTTTAATTTCTACAAGTATATAACAACCTCATTGCGCCATTGGCTGGGAATGAAAAATCATCACAAAAGATGACACAAGGGGTGAGATGGCATCGGACGAAGGGAGGAGTTGGAGAGAGCAAGAGTTTTGTGATTTTTCTTGTCTTGTTGAGGGAATGGGGCAATTGAATGATATAAGGATAAAAAAAAATCTTGTATACTTTATAACTGCTCAATGTGATCACGTGTTTGTGTACTTAGAATTTTCAAACTAAAAATAAGAAAAGGATTATGGGAAGTTATAATGATAGGAGAGTGGGAGAGATAATGGGAAAGAAGTGACAGAAAATAGGAATTAAAATAACTCATTTTAATTTTAAATATAATTTTATTATATTTAAGAAGATTTGATAGAAAATCTAATGTGCATATTAAAATTGTATATTTTGGGTGGTGGAGAAGTTGGGAAGTTATAATAATGGATAAAATTGTGGGAGAGAAAATTTAGAGATAAAGGGAAGTGGTTTCTACAATGTAAAGATAATAGTGTTATT
The DNA here is from genome assembly GCF_029017545.1 of Prosopis cineraria. Lineage (NCBI taxonomy): Eukaryota > Viridiplantae > Streptophyta > Magnoliopsida > Fabales > Fabaceae > Prosopis > Prosopis cineraria. Next base: position 28,107,798 of record NW_026555335.1, read on the forward strand.
ATCTATAAAATTTATTTTGGTATTCTGTAAAAAAAAATATTTTATAAATTAATGTTGTCATGGATAACTTATAATCACAGCATTTAAAAAAAACAAATGCATATATGTCGAGTCTCGAAGGTGGCCTGCAATTCTACTTTTGTATATAGATATATAGATTTACTTAGTTTAAAATATTATTATATTAGTCATCATAATAAATAATATATTATTTATCATTCTTATTTCTATCTTGCCATGATCTATTAGCTTTTAAAATTAAATGTTTAATGATAGGAATAAGATTATGGGGAGTTACAATGCAAAGAAGGTGGGAGAGATAATGAGAGAGGAATGAGGAAAAAGTTAATTAAAATAAATCAGTTTTTACCAGCTTGTCGATGAAATAATATTGAGCTTGATTATAGTGCAATTTTTTTTTGTTACAACTATCCTTCTATTGAAAGTAAATTTATTCAAAACACCATCGAATATTAAATATAAGCACCTTTCAATGGAAATTCAAACTTAAGTTTGCCATATCATGAAGGAACTTATAGTGCAAGCTAAGTTTTATATGAAAAAAAGGATTCAGAAAATGTGTTGGGTTCACGCAAGGTACAATGGATATTATATCGATTTAAGGCTACTTTTTATATTTATTTAATATGCAGGGAGATGATGAAACTTATGGTATTTTAAATTTGTCTTGACTATTGATTTGATATCTAAAATATAATTTTCATCATTAGTTCCTTACATTTCCTTATGTTATCATGATACTTTTCTAGCTTTTGAAAATTGGTCCTCAAATTAATTTGATATAAAAAATATATTAATAACTTGACATATATATTCTTTATGTTGAAAAATGTAAAATATTTTTAATTGAATTTCATTTTTAATAAAGTAATTACTTGTCTTCAAAGTAATACCATATTTTTATATTTATCACTATTTAATATTATTTGATATGGTGTTTCATTAGGGGAACTTCTGAAAGAAAAATGTACTAATTAACCCTTGAAACATTAAAAATGCCTTATATTTTTTAACACATAATTTTTTAAAAATATTTTATATTTTTTAATAAAATTACTATATGATTAAAATGGAAACAAATGAGCTTCTTTTTTCTTTGGACACAAAAGTCATCTTTTTGTATATTCTTCTCTTTATTTTTCATTCACAAGTCATCATTTGATTTTTCCGTCATGATAACTTTGCATGTGTACGTGTAAATCCTTTTTTACGTCCAAAATTAAATATTTTTTCATTAATGTACATTATCGTAAATTCAATATTCTATTATTCATGTCAACATATTTTAATTATGTTATCTCTTTTTAAAATAATAAAGATTACTTATTTATTTTCATGAAAGTTCAGGGATTGGATTGAGATTAAAATTAACTTTTATAGATCGATAATTGAAGAAAATTTGAGAAATCACATATGTGATTATTCCTATAATATATATATATATATATTTTACAAAGTTAAAGTTAATAAACGCAAGGAATATAGCCCAAAAAAAAAAAGCATCACCTACCAATAATAATACCAGTGATTGGAAAGTAAGTTATGCAGTATTTATTACACCAGACATTGAAAGGGACGGAAGGTGGGGTGGCAATGAAACAGTTCATTATTATTATTAAAATGGCTAATAAATCGACAAAGAAGAGATCCTAACAATGCTGTGACGAAACAAAATTCTTGAGCATCTTTACATGCGCTCAAAGCTTTTTTATTCAAACATAACTTGTTTGTCTTCTTCCATAATTTTAATGGCTGAAATGAAATCATTTTGCTGATATTTTCTTTGCTAGCTAGCAAACAAATAGTCATGTGTAGATAAATTATTTAGGCAGATTATGTTCCTCTGTGTGTGTGTGTGTATTCCACTTTTTTTCTAAATTATGTTATTATGACACTGCCCTAAAAATTTGTGCTGTTAGGACACTAATCTCATGGTTATGCTTATTTCTAGTGTCAATTATCTAATATTGGTATAAGTACGATCAATTAATTAAAATTCAAGTATCATTCAACCTCACAGATAAAAGTAGCTTTCTCAAAAATAATTTCAATTTATTTATTTATAAGACCTGAACTTAAGAGATTATCAAAACGCTATCAAATTCTTTTTTTTTTTCGGTTATTTCTTCTTCCTTTTGAAAAGTTCGAATGGTCTTTAAATCCTACACTTAATAACATTAAGAAACATGCGTCTGAAGACAGAGGTCTGAATCACACTGTTTTTCAAAAGGAGAAAAAAGGAAGTAAAAAACGATAAAGCGAAAAAGCAGAAAGCACGAAGGATGCGTATTAAACATTTTTAGTGGTTCTCATGGCTTCCACTGTTCATGACCTTTGATGTAACTACCGTCTGGAGGTTTTCCTGATTAAGTGTTTAAATTTAGCCTTTGGAGCAAAAGGTCCTGGGAAGGCCGTCTTGATGAAGGACATCCTTAACTTATTAGTTATTACAATCTGAAATGACTACCAACTTTAATATTCTATGCAGAATAGAGAAATTTAATGTAACTTAAGCGACCACTACACGTACAAATTAAGTTCAAATTTTTCGAGGCTTTATTATACTCTCCTGTTTAAAACATATAACATTTTTAATTATTTTTTCATTCTAAACTACTCTTTCAGTCTTTTTACAAGTCATTTCTACCAATCTCATTAATATCAATGCAAAAAAAAAATATAAGGAATAAAAATATATAAAATTTCAAATATGTCCCTTCATAATAAATTCAAAAAATGATATCATGTCATTTTTTCTCTCTTATGAAGAGTAACTTTAAAAATCTTTTCAATATTACTTAAAAAGCTGTATGATGACTTATAAATGGGATCAATAAACCTTCTAAAACTTTCTTTATAAATGGGACTAAAGAGAGTATAAGATATTTTTTAAAATATTCAATCTAAAATATAAGATACTTTGACAAAAATAAAATTTTATTAATAATACTTTTTTTAATATTACCGTTTTTATTATATACTTTCTCTTTAATATTCTTTTTATAAATAGAGTGTTAAAATTAAGGGGACTTTTAAAAATTTATATTTTTTTGAAAAAATAAAGTTGTAAAGTATATTTATAATGAGTTTTATTGATATATGTTGTTTTGCTTAAAAGTATCTTTTAATTTGGAACAAGATCTACTTCATAAGCATTAAGAAAAATGGTTTTAAAGATGTTTGTCTTATTAAAATGAAAAAAAAATCATATGTACTTTCCAAGAGTAGCATCTAATTATAATAAATCTATTTTCATTACCTTTATTCTGTGTTTGGATTAATGAGGATTTAAATTTGGCATTTAAATGCATAAAAATCTTTTGATTTGGATTTGATGACCCAAATTCATTTTTTTGTTATAATTTTTATAATTTCAAATTTTCTATGCACTCTAATTATTTAAAATTCTAATTACTTTGACTATCACCGATTAAAGAATAGATAAACTCATTGCTTTCAATATTTTATTTTTATTTCAAATCTTAGCTTGTCTCTCTCTTCTTCCTTTAAAATATTTTACACACTATCCAAACAAAGAAAGAATTTTAAATACATGAATTCTAAATTAATATGAGATTTTAAATCTAAAATCCAAATCCATCCATATTTCAAATGCTGCCTTAATTTCTTTCTTATATAATGTCTCTCTACTATTGTGAAAAAAATAATTTAATATTATAGATTTATTTTTTTTTTTAACAAAATGTCTTGCATTTTGAACAAACACTAATCGGTAGAAATGTGTTATATTTTGGACTGGATAGAGTAGAATCTAAAAGGAGGGTATTGCATTATTCATACCTTGTGAACAGCTTATACAATAGTGTTGCTAAGAAATTAATTAGATATACTTTCAGTTTAAGTTTGAGGAGTATACGTCGATAAATAATGACTAAAGTACATATCTTATCTCTTTTGAAATTTGAAGTTTTGTGGAAATACTTATTTGAAATTCACTTCACATGATTTTTTCCTCCAAAATTTTTAATTTATGCAAATAGCTCTTACATTGTTATTATTTCGTATGATATTCAACTGGAAAGGTTTAGTCATACCTATTATAAAATTTAGTGATCTATCTATCCGTAACTCAAAATTTAAGAAAATTATTGGTATACAAAAAAGAAAATTTTGTACAAAAATAATGGATTTCTTATTCAATTTTAATAGTTTAAGGGTAAACCTTGTATTAATCAAGTTATAAAAATTTAAAAAAAAGGTCGTCTAAATCCAAGTTCTTGAAGATATTTTGTGCAATTTATATCTTTATTTAATTTTCAAAAAATTAATATATATCCCTTTAGTCCTATTTATAAATTACTTCTAATATGGTTCACTAGAATCAAAGAAAATTTTAAAACTTATTAACTTTATTTAAAATTTTTTAACTTTACCCCTATTAAATATATAAATTTTAACAATATATTTTCTCTTTTCAATATTTAATGGAGTGTAAAAAAAATTTATGATAAAAATTAATAATATGATTTATAAATAAAATAAAAAAATTATTTACTCTCTGTTTTGTAAATAAAATTGGAGAGAGCATATATATATATAACACTATACTCCCTCCGTTCAAAAATGTAAGGTATTTTTAATCGAATCTCACCCTTCAATAAAGTAGTTGCCTACTTTTCAACTAATCTTAGCTTTCTATATTTATCTCTATTAAATACCTTACAATAAATATAAAATTATTATCAATAGAGGTACTTTTGAAAAAAGGAAAAAATTATATCTTAAAAAATTAAAAATATTTTATATTTTTTAAATATTTAAAGTATTTTTTAATAGAGAGAGTATTATTTACCGTGACATTCATGAAGACATAAAATTTCGCCCCACTAGTCCGCTGCGGAGTTGCAGGTCACTGAGGATTGTGTGGTCACTCTCATATTTTTATTTTAAAGTAATTGTCACTGTATTATCAATCTGTACAGATTTGGAAATGCAGCCAAAACACTTTCATCCTCGAAACCCTACCCATCACGCATTCACATCGCTACATAACTATAGTAGCTTTCTAAACGGCTTCACATCCTATCAGTGTTTTAGGCAGAGAAAATAAATAAAAATATATGCACCCCATACGCACATTATTAAGTATTTAAATCAGAGAAAATACAAATACTGTTTCCTATAGTTTTAACATGTTCTGATATAGGTCTCCATAATTTTTTCATTATTTACAGTCCCTCTAATTTATCATGTATGCAATATTAGTCTCTTTATTTTTTAATATGTCCAAAAAAGATGATGAAGTGATACTAACAATATTAAATATGTTAACCTATGAGCTGTAACTAACACCGTACGTAAATCTATGACGAACAGAGTTATAGTTCACCAAATTAACAGTATTATCCACCTTGTGCTATTTTAGGTTTTAGGTTTCAATCTGTTGAAGTAAAATTCCACTTCAATACAAAGATTAATAACATTAGTCACAAGTCAACATATTTGATATCATTAGTGCTACCTCATTATTCTTTTGGATGTATAAAAAAATAAAGGGACTAATATTGCATAGGAATAAACTAGATCAGGCTTATATCAAAACACGATCAATAATAATGTTTTCCTTTGAAATTACTCGGTATACATGTAACTAAGGAATAATAACTAGTAAATTTTCTGTAATGCCAATACCCAGTTTTCCAATAACAAATCAAAATCGCTTTTTATTTTCTCTGAAGCTACTTTTTCATATCTCATTCTCTTTCTTCATTACCCCGTTGGGTCCCAAAAGAATAGCCTCTTGAAAGCCTTCTTCTACTGCTATGTATTTTCCTATATATACAAGACGACGGACCAAGTTTAACTACTGTACACATGATATATAGCCCGGTATCTGAGGGGTCCTGAAAGAGAATAAACCGTGTAAAGCTACTGCTTTCAGCAAATTGTTTGAGAGCTACTGCAGCTATTAGCTTTCTTCTTCTCTTTATATTGTTCTTTCCTTGTTTTGATCTCAATCATCCATTTCTGTCTCTCTGTCCTCCTCCTTCTCTGCGTTAATTAACAAGGTTTATCAGAGACATGTCGAGCTGCAGCAATATGGACGTTGCTTCTGAGCAACTTTGCTATATCCCCTGCAAATTTTGCAACATTGTTCTTGCGGTATATATTTAATTTCAGATCTGCATGCTTTCTTTCCAGCTCTTGCTGATCCATCTGGTGATGAATCTATCTCCTATTTTTCTGATAATTGATACGTTTTACTTCCAACGCAGTGGTGCTGCTTTCTTAATTTTCCTATTTTGGGGTTTATTTCTCTCCTTTTTTCTCCTCCTAGGAGATCCTGAAAAGTGACCTGGTTTGCTGTTTTGTGAGTGAAATCGCTTAATGTTTCCAATTTCTCTCTTTCTGGGTCTTCTTAATTCCTCGTTTTTCTTACAGTCCGGTCTCAATCAATAGCTGGACTTTTCTTTATATTTACTTTTCTTTTGTAGTCAAAGAAAAGTCATTAAACCTACCTGAAAGCCCTCAAGTGCTCAAACCGAAAGACATACACTCAGAAACTTTCTCTGTCTCAGCTAACAAGGAACCTAAAGTGATCAAGATGGAGTAGCTTGTAGGGTTAATTAATTATTGTTGCTTTTGGTTATATGGCTCTTAATTAGTGTATATGCACTTTAAAACGCCAAAACAAGCATTAGTACTATTGTTGATAGCTGAATTTTTCTTCCCTTTCGAATTCCATTGTTTAATACGGTACTGCACTTTAATGGGCAGTGTTGCTTCAAAGTAGCCTTCCTTGGCTCATGTATATCAGTGAATATGATCTCAGATACTTCAACTTCTTCGTAGTTTAGGGTTTTCTTTCTTATTCCCTAAATTTCTCAAGTAAACAAACCAAGCTGCAGATTAAAACAGCCTCATCTTTTTTTTTTTTTTTTTCAAGTCTCTTCCTTTTTATGATCATGAGATAGATCTGGATCTTTTCTATCTTTTTTTTCCCCCCTTTCTGTTAACTGCTTGACTTGAGTGTTATTTCAAGGATAGATAAATGTTAACACGGGGTAATATATATATATGTGTGTGTGTGTGCAGGTTAGTGTTCCATGCAGTAGTCTTTTTGACATCGTGACCGTCCGATGTGGTCACTGCACCAATCTATGGTCCGTGAACATGGCCGCCGCATTTCAGTCACTGTCATGGCAACAAGTTCAGGTAACTTGAGTTTTCTCATATTACTTTTTGGGGGGCCTGTTTCTGTTACTAATTAATATGTAATAATCACTGTAAATAATAATTGAGCGAAGACATGCGTGTATATATATATATATATAAACATGTTCATTGATGATTTCTGAGTCTGGATCCTATATATCCTTGAGTCTGGATCCTATATATCCTTAGGTTCTTAGGGTTTTCTGGATGTTATTCTTTTGATGAGAAAATAGATGCCTTTTATCAGGCAAGGCAGTTTCTGTTTGTTTGTTTCTGTCGGCTTTAATTAATTATTGAGAAATTCGAAGCATATCTCTGATATTTTAATTAATTATTAATATATTTAAGTGTGGTTAGCTGATAAGGGTACTGAAATGAAAACCCTAGCTGTTAAAGATGTTTATAGCCTTACCTGCAGCCGCCATAAGAAAAACCTATTTTTGCTTTTTTAATGTTTGTTTGCGGTTTATAGTCCCCAGTCAGAGCCTGCCCTAATTCTTGAAGGCGGGTAAAGTAGGTTTAATTTTTCTTTAGCCACTCCATTGTTAAACAATAAATTTTGATTTGATTGGGCAACCATGTTCTTAGGTCTCAAGATCCTCGTTGGAGTATTTATATAAATATATATATTAATACATTTATCATCTGGGTAAACCTCGTTTTACCCAGGTTGTTGTTCAGAACAATAAACAAAAAGGATTTCTTTTTGGATCCCCAAATCGCAGCCCTTTATTTGAACAACTGTCGTCTGGGTTTTATGTACTTCTTACACATCTGATACGTTGCATTCTAGCCTAAAATTACAGTTCTTTAAAGTTGCTTTTGTTTCTTTCTCACCCTCAGAAAACATTTACTATCTTTTCTCGGGCAAAATGTCAATATGTAATATATTAAATAAATGGCAAAGTAAAAAGTCAAATTAATTATAACAGTGCATGATACGATTTAGACCATATAGAGGACACACAAAAATGAGTTGTTATGAAAAACTTAGATAAAATCTATTTCTTTCCTAATATGAAAATCCAAGTAAATCCATCTAATTAGTTGAACAAATAAATTTCTAATCCAGTATTTTTACTGGTTCAGTAAAATATTTTATTTATAATCAGTTTAATCATGGTCATAGTTCAACTAAATTTTTTTAATATTAATCCTTAAACTAGTTCAACAATTGGTCCAATTTTTATTAGAGAAGGTTCATCACTGTCTACTTTCAAAGGATCTAATTTGAACAGAACCTTGAAAAACAGTGTAAACAAAAAGAAAAATATATTACTTGGTTTTGTTTTTTTCCTAATTTTAACGTTTTGATTTTAATAATTTGCAGGCTTCAGGGACATCCAATCCAGAGTATAGAATCGAGACTGACTCATCTTCTATATGCAACAATAGGATTGCAGTGCGAGCTCCCACCACACGTATTGCAACTGAGGAAATGCCTGTGAATAGGCGTGAGTAATTCATTAATTCTTTAGACATTATATTTAAATGCATAATATTTCTTGAGTAATTAATATATTATTATACGTTAACTTCACTTAATTATATCTAACCTGATGAGCTGTTATTATCTTTTACAGCTCCCGAGAAGAGGCAGCGCGTACCTTCTGCGTACAATCAATTCATAAAGTAATATCAGCAGCCAATACAATCTTTTTATTTTAATTATTTCAATTATACATATAATAAAAGCATCTAATCTAATATATGATTGAAAGGTCACTGTTAACATACATGCAGAGAAGAGATTCAGAGGATCAAAGCCAACAACCCAGATATCAGTCACAGGGAAGCATTCAGTACAGCTGCAAAGAATGTAATTTATTCTCTCTCTCTCTCTCTATATATATATATATTATAATGTTTAATGTAATAATTTAATATCTTCTTTTATTTGTTCCTTAATTCCCTTTGAGGTTTCTAATATCTGGATATTATTTTCACTTTTACGTAGTGGGCACATTTCCCTCATATTCATTTCGGCTTGATGCTGGAGGCCAATAATCAAGCTAGGATGGGGAATGTAAGTATTCATGAATTTTCCAACAATTGAAATTTTAAATTTTTAAAACTGTTTGCTGAATGCAAAATTAACTCCAACTCATTTTTATGTTTTCATGTGATTAAACTCACTAACTGGTTTCTTACATTTCTTCCATTATATGCTATTTATTTAAAATATGACATGTGAAGAAAATTATTTTGTAAAACTGAATATAATCTTGTACTGTTGAATTATATTGGAAAAACATCAAAATAATTCGTTTGTTTCTTTAACTTCTTGTAAACAGAATTATAATAGAAATGGGGAAAATTAACATGCATATGCTACCACAGCATCTATAGTTATGCAGTGTAACTGAAACTATATTTTTGTTTATGTTAAAGTACATTTTTTGTTTTTTAATTTTATACAAGGATTCAGTTTGGTCTCTTATTTTTATAAAATATCTTTTTATTTATTTAACCCTAATACCATTAGTTTCAATTGATTAATTTTTATGTCGATCATTGTTATTTTAAAAAATTAAACTTAATATATCAACATTTGATAATATTTTGTCAGCATTTAAAAATTCAATGTAAGAGTTTTTTGTTGATGAAACTAATAAATGGTGTTAGGGTTAAATGATTAAAAAAATATATTATAAAATTAATGGACTAAAATGAAACATTATGTAAAGTTAAAAAAGTAAAGGTATACTTTAGCCTTTTATTTATGTTACAGAGCAAGAGATCAGTGAGTATTTTGCACGGCTTATGAAAATGAACCATATTATTTAAGGTTTTATGAATGTTATAGATTTATATTTCATTTGATGATTGTATAAATATTGAATATTTATTTTATAGGTATAAAATGCAATTGATGTAATTTTTTCCTTTTTTTTTTCCCTGGAACTATATGTGAAGTAATGTGTTCCGGAAATTCGGAGAAGCGTTTGATGTCAAGAGCTGCACCACAGTATGTTTGAACAGACAATGGCTCTAATCTTCATCATTATCTAAATTTTAGTCTGTCAAGCAAACAAACAATATGTTCTAACTTTGGTTGTCATTAAAGAGCAATTAGTTATTTTTCTTCGCCAATGACTTGTAATTTCTTAATTGCTTAGTATTAGTTCAGTGGATGCATAAATTAAAGTAATTAATTATGATGCTTTTTTCCAACCTCAATATTCTCCCAGTTTAATTTCGAGGGCTTGTTTGTTTTTATGTTCTGTTTTTATGTGTTCTTAAAACAATTCTGCATAATAGTTTTTCAGAATAAGTTTTGGAAATAAAAAAAATGAAAAAAATATGTTTGAATCATTATTTTGAAATACATATCTTTTCTTTTTAGCCAAGAAAAACATACTTAAATTGATAAAATAAAGGGTGAAAGAATAATATAATTTATTAACATCACTGTCATTAATGAAAGTATGACATTTTCTAACTTTTTTCTAATTTTGCATAACAAAAGGTAATAAAATGTCTAACAAATGTTCTGGGTTTTTCAATTCTTGAAAACAACTTTTAATTTTTTTTATTTTTCAGAATAGTTAACAAAAAACAGGTTTTTTTTCATTTTTTTTGTTTTTATGACAAAACTATTCTGAAAATAAGTAATCAAATAGGCCCCTAATTGTCCAAAGTTATATATGTGACTATATATAAATGTTGTTTCAGATCGTGAAGTCACCAAATTAAAGTAGATAAAGATAGAATTGAAGGATTATGGGATCAATGTACTCACAGTCACCAGTCATGATTATATTTGGGATTCCTTTCTAATTCATTTTCATACTCTGAATCATTAATATTCCTTGCCATCAAACTCGTACATATAGAGGTACAAGCTTGGTGTGAATAAATAATTTATTCCTTGTGTGTGTATTTTTTGCCTTAAAGGAGAGGGGGAAAAACTACTGAGATAGAAAAAAAATTTACAGGTTCAAATTCAAATCAACAACAATAACAAGTCTTATCCCATAAGGTGAGATAAAATTTGATGTGAGATAGATTAATTATTCAAACTAATATTTGAACTCAAATTAACATGAAATATAAAATTTAATGTGAGATATGTTAATTATTCCAAATAGTTAATGAACATTACACAGCGTTGATCATTACAAAGTTCCATGGCACAGAAAAATACACGAAAATATGTATAATTTGTATAACACACACACGATACAAACAAAATTTAAACTTACTTTTTCTGAACTATAATATAAGTCATTATTAATTAATTTATATTTATAAAAAATTAGTTAAAATCTTGATTTTCTAAAAAATTTTACATTTATCTAATTGTACCATTGAGTAGAAAAAATATAATATTTTAGTTATTCAAAGCACCCTCATTAATTATTTTGGTGGGGTGTATTAAAGTAAGTGCAAAACTAAAAAAATATACAAAATTTACTCAATGTCTTATATTTTTTGACCAAATGAGGTTTATAGAAAACATCATATATTTTAATTTGAGGGAGAATAATTTAAAGGCATTACCTTTTGGTTAAAGGACATTATATATATAAGGGCTAAAAGACAATTTTGTCCTTCAATTATTTGCTAAGAAGTATTTAGTATTCTAAATTTTCATATAATGTAATTTTTCTTATTTTTTAACTTTTAAAAATGGTACATTTTACACTTTATCATTAAAAAAGTTAACTTTAGCTATTAATTGAATATAAAATTATAGGAAAAGACTTAAAACTTACAAGAAAACCAATAAAATTACACATAAGTACTCTTAGGTTTTTTCATACATAATGGACTTTTAGGTTTTTTCATACTTTTTTAGGTTTTTTGGGTAATTTTTTGACTAACTAATAGTTAAATTTAATTTTTTAATAGCAAGTCAATGTACCTTTTTTAAAAAATAATTAAAAAATTACATCATATAAAAATTTAAAATATCAATATTTTTAAACAAAAAGTCAAGAGGAAAAATGTTTTCTAAACCTATATATAACCTGGAGATTTACTAAACATGGAACGGGGTTTTGGATCAATATGGCTGTTTGGTTTGCACGTTACGTAACATTTTGGAATCTTGGAGTGTATGTGGTGCAGGTGCAGCGGTAGAGAGGCTGCGTGCTTCTGACTGAGTTCTGTAGACTGAACAATGAATGGCTGCATCTGACAATTAGAATCTGAAACGTCAAAATCACATCAATTAAGCATTAAATTCTTTTCAATGTCATTTCACCTGTGACTTCCATCGATCACCCACAATTTCATCTTTGCATTGAAGTTAGTGACCATGGACGCACCTTAAAGGAATTATTGTTCTCTTCTCTGTCCTCAAAACTTACATGCAGTGGGACCTACATGCATTAGTGTAGACCATTGTATATGAGAAGTCAGATTTAATCAATTAGTTCAACTTGTGAATTGATAATTCAGTTGTTTTTTCATTTAAGTTTTTACCTAAATCAACCAGTCACTAATTCAACGTGATTCGATTAATTTAGAGTCAATTTGGCTAACTTGATCGAATTGCTAGGTCAGCTAGATCACTTTTTTACTTTTATTTTTTTAAATTTTAAAAACTAAATAAAAAATAAAAAATTTAACTTGAAAATTAAAAAAGTGAGGCAATGGAGGGCGAGGTAATTAAACCAAATTTCACTTTATGTGGTTCGAATTTTGAATAGAGAGCCTTAATTATAAGTTCAAACTTAAAATATTCAATATTCTTCTAAGTTAAATGTGCCTTAATTATTTTAATCTTTCAGTATTTATTATTATTCATTTTCTGATTATTGCATAACATTTAAGAATTATGATTGTCATTATTGATAATTTTAGTGTTAGTGATTATTAGTTTTAGACTTTTTAATGATTAAAAGGTTGTAAATTATAATTATAAAAATAAATATTTAGAAAGTTGTATTTTAATATTATGAATATTTAGAAATTTTTATTTTAATATTATAAATATTTAGAAAGTTGTATTTTAATATTGTTAGACTTTTGGGTGGTTATAATTCTATAATTATTGTTATATTTATATCTTGTATTAGAGATTAATCTTGAATTTTGTTGAATGTTTTCATGATTAATGTCTTTTTATTTAAATTTTATCATTTTAATTATAATTGATTTTCCTTCCGGGTTGACCTCCGGTTCAACCCTGATTAAACCATTAACCCGTAACTCGTTAGCTTGATTGGTTCAATGATTGGCCTAATTTTTAGTACCTTGATGTAGACAATTGCAATTTTATGAGATATATATCAAATAAATATGAATTGAGTTTTAATTACTCTCATTGATATATTAGTTTTAAATTTATTGATCAAGAGAAGAATAAGGGAAGATGAAATAAGGAGACATAAATGATAGTCACCTACATCTTGGTGAGGATGTGGGTTGCAAAATTTGTTAGAAGGAGGAGAAAGTATAATTAGACTTAGAATTTTAGGTTTAAAATATTGTTGGAGCGAAGTTGAGGGTAAGATCATGAAAATTTAGAATAGTTGATAGTGAGGGAGGATTGAGATTTTAGAATAGTTTAAATATTATGAATGATTATTTTTTTATCAAGACTTTTATTTGAAACCATTTAATTCTAATATTTTCAGTAGAATCATTTGTTTTTAAAATTTTTTAATTTTTTACTAAAATCATTTATATGGTTTAAAATAATTTTGATTTTTATGTCTTCAATTTTTTGTTTAATATTTTTAGTGAATCAAGTTGTTAAGGGTTTTATTATTATTGAAATAAATAGTTGGAGTTTGAATCTTTTCTCTTGCTATCACGCCCCAAAAATAGACATGACTAGCATGGGATATATGCACAAACATACATCTCTTAAGCTATGGTCAAGAAAACTTTAATCTAATATTGAATATTTATTTCCAAAACATAATTAGATTTATATTAAAATCTTTTAACACATTTAACAATGTCCAATTATAAGAAACGTTTAAGTATTTTTGTAAAAATTTTGGCAAAACTTCCTCCATAAATAGGACTTCTCAAAAATTTTATAAATACAATATTTCAATTAAAATATCAAATTAATCAAAAGCAAAGCTCCTTCTAGCCAGCAACAAAATATATGACCACATAAATAACCTAACTACAAGCTATGTGGAGTACCTAATAGTAAGTTTATAAAATAAGATTTCATAATTAAAACTTCACATCAAGAGAAAGTTTAATTCTTAGCTTTCCCACTTCTAGTGCATCAATATTCAGGAGGCGGTTCAGCATTAGCTACACTATCTGAGATCAAAATTATTTTCAATGAATAACCTCCCAATAACAAATCATTAAACATGAATAAAAGGAAAGTTAAAAGCAATTATGTAAATTAAAAAACACAATGATCTTCATGAAGATTTAAATAAATTCAAAATAAAAGGATTTTATATAACTTGAAATGAAATTTTGAACCACTAAATTATTATATCAAATATTGTTATCATTTGATTTCAAGGAAGCAAATAAACGAAGTGAGTAATTATAAATAAATTACTAATTAAAAACCAATGGGATATGAAATCATTAAATGATCAAATTCATTTTATAGGGACCTGTAAGAATAATTAACAAACATGAATACATAGTCCACGAGGGCAAGTAACTAGACTCAGTCGAAGCCATGAAACAAATAAGGACACACAGTCCACGAGAATAAGTGCCCAAATGTAGTTAAAGCCACAAAACAAATGTAGGTATGAGACTCATGAACAACAGACATGAGAACAGGGCTCATCAAAATCAAACTAGTTGATCATTAACTATGGCGCCAAGGGCTAACAGAACTGTCATTAGCAACAAGTGTTTTGTATATAGTTTCATTTTAAATTCACTTTCAAATATGCAAGAGAATCATCACTTCAAAGGTCTAATTTCTCTTCTCAATATCAAACTTGCATGAAACATATACAAACATTAATATTTTTCTAAATATGAAAATTCATGACTAATATCTCATAAACAGTTCATCAAATTTCATATTTGGCTTTATCAAATAAAGGACTAATAAAATTTGTAAAATCATTTTTCATCAATCTAAAAAAGTATAAGTCATGATTTCAAGAAATAAACAATTTAATTAGCGAGAATAGCTAAAGAAAAAGAAATATATAAATATCCATAAATTGTTAAAAACAATATTTTGACAAAGAAAATTTTTTAATATATAAATGGATTAGGATGTTATCTACTTACTTGATAAGCCTTCCCAACCTCTATAGCTTACTCCTTATCACTTTTATCAAGATTCTCTTCCTCTAGACACCCTATGTGAACATATTTATGCACATATGAAAATTTAAATCAATAAAGATAACCCCAATCAACCATAATAGTAAATATTCAAAAATACCAAAATCCATATCTTAAAAGGTTCTCTAGTTTCATGGTTACCTCTCTCTCTCTCACACATACACACACAAATTCCATGTCCAAGTTTTTCTATTTCAAACTCATCCCAACCACTTCTTTCACATCATCTAGTTCAAACAAAATTAATTTGACTCAAAAACTCTAACCATACAGGAGTTCTCGTGCTTCCAGCTTCAACCAATGGCAGACCACTCTTTTTGCTCTTTTCGACAATGCACAAGCCGGCTAGAGGGAGTCAAAGACTAATTGCACTCAACCATAGTAACAATACAAGAAGAAGGAAAACAAGATCATGAGCTACACAGGGGACAAATCAGAGACAAGGTACACAGAAAGGAAGAAAATGAAATCATGGCACTAGAAGAAACAGAGAAGAGCTCACAAACAACCATATTAGCTCTGGCGACCTAACTCTCAGACCCCAGCTACGTGCATGTGAACAACCAAAACAGAGAAGCAACAAAGAAGACAAGCAAAGATAGGGAAGCACAATAGATAACTTGGGCATCACACAAGACGACGAGTCTCCACTTTCACTGGCGTCCACTGAAAACGAGAGGGAAGAGATGAAGTGTAGTGGAGGACGATGGAAGAAGGGAAGGAATGATAGTAGACTGGAGGGAAATTAAAGCTCCCTCTCTCTCTCCCCCTCTCTGTGTATTTTTAGAAGGGTTTTATTGTAGTTTTATCAATAGGCTGAAGCAAAAGAAAAAAATAAGGCATATTTGCACTCTTGGCCTCATAAGATTTGAACTGATGACTTATTAGGTAAGTGGCAATATAATTGCCACTAGACAAACTCTTCTTCTTGCTAATTTATTCCAAAATTAATATAAATACACTTAAAACACAATATTATGTATTTTAATTTTTTTTACTTAAAATTTTTAGATTATTACATTCTTCCCCTTTTAGAAATTCAGTCCTCCAAATTTAAATATGCTTACCTCAATCTTTGTAAAATTTCACATATTTAGCATGCATGTCACATCCAATTCCCAAGTAGCTTCCTCTTAAGAATGGTTACCCCATAACACTTTATCAGAGCAATTTTTTTATTGCAACTTCTTTACTTGTGTATTCAAAAATAGCCACAAAAGTTTTTTCATATGATAAACTTGGGTCTATTTAAATCCCTTGAGTTACTATTACATGAGAAGGGTCGTACAAGTTTCATAACATTGATACATAAAATACTAGATGAATGTTCAATAGTTTAGGTGATATTGCCAACCTATGTATGAAACACCAAATTTCTCTAAAATCTTAAATGGATCGATATACTTTGAGCTCAACTTGTCTTTCTTCTTGAATCTTCATCACTCTCTTCATAGGAATCACCTTGAGAAACACTTTATCTCTGACTATAAATTTTAATTTTTGATGTCTATTAACACTATAAGACTTTTGTTAACTATATGCTATTATCAATCTTTCTTTAATTATTTCCACCTTCTCAATAGGTTCTTGCACAAAACTTGATCCCAAAGCTTAGTATCACAAACCTCAGACCATTTGATAAGATACCTATATCACCTGCCATATAGCGCCTTAAATAATGCCATTTGGATACTAGCTTGATAATTGATATAATGAACAAACTCCACCCATACCTGATAGTAACCTTAAGACTGATGTAAAAATCAGTCATTCCTAATTTTTAATTTTTAATTTAATTTTTTTAAAAAAATGATAATACCCTGTGGGGCCTAAAAAACTTCAAATCTTTGTTTGTTGTGCTTGGTGGCCAAGTAACTTATCAATCCACAATTTACACTTAAAGGATTTAGTATAAATTTATTGTTCCCTTAATTCAAATGGTGCCATTGCATAAGATGGAATGGAAATTGATTGAATGTCCAAAATCAAGTCAATGACAAATTCAATCTCCCAATCATGTGGTAATATAGATAATTCTTCAAGAAAAGCATTAGGAAATTTCCACACAACTAATTTGTGATTCAAACTAATGGTGGACTTATCAACATTTCATCATAGCTAATAACCCTTATGTAACACTTGCCCAGAGTATTATCTAAAAATTACACAATTTAAATAAACTAAGTGTGGTTAAGGAGTTGATTTTAAAACCAACTTAGGAAACAAATCATTTCAATCACTAAACAAATACATCATCACAAAATAAACATTTAAAACCTTTAGAAAAAAATTATAGGTTCTACCTATAGCACACGGAAGCAAGCTAGGTGAAAATAGGGTAAAAAGATGTTATCATGACAGCATTAAATTGCTACCATGACAGCCCTCTCGGGCCAACTTTTAGGAGGCATCATTCCATTGTTCGACCTCCGATTTAAGTGATTTTAAAGTTCACACATCATTTTTAATGATTATTAGTAGTGTACCAAATTTTAAAAAGATCTAACAATTGGATTAGAATTTGGGCACTCTACAAGATTGGATAAAGTTGCTGTCATGATAGCACTTCTGGACCAACTTTCAAAGTTTATAATTTCATCATCTGACCTTTGATCACAACAATTCCAAAGCCCACACATCACTTTTAAAGACTACTACTAGCATACCAAATTTTGAAAAGATCTAATAGAATGATTGAAATTCATACATGTTGCAAATTCAGCAACTTTGCTCTCATGACAGCAATAAATAACTGTCATGACAACACCTCCGGACCAATTTTTAAAGTGCACCATTTCTTTGTACGATGTCCGACTGAGGTGATTCCAAAACCCACATGAAGATTATAAAAATTTTTACTTGTGACCCAAATTTCAAGAAAATGTAATGGTCGGATCGAAATTTGAACACCCAGATGCAAAAGTGCAGCTTTTTAATAAAAACCATTTTTAAAATTGTCCAAATCTCATCTTAATGATCACAAACCTTGGGAATACTTCGAATACATCAAATAGGAGTAGGAGTACATGATAGAACATTTAAATGATAGAAAATCCCCTTATATCAAAATTTGACCACTATTTTTCAAAATGGACCCTAAGCTTTCAAAATTTACAAATCACACAAGAGTGACAAAAAACTATTATAAACACCATATACACATATGAACACACACACTAAACATTTTTACTTGACTCAGAGATCTTCATAGGGCCCACACACCCACTCTCTCTATCCAAGGTGTATGTTTGCTTTAGTATACAATTCGCAATGCAACCACTTTGCAATTGCGTGTAGAATTAAACATATTCACACACACACACACACACACACACACACACCAAAATAAACATTTTTCTTGTAATGGAAACTTGGTCTATCAAATGAATCCATCAAAACTACACACTATAACCAATTTTTCTAAACACAAGTACACCAGTAGCAAAAATTCATACACAAACACACAATCCACACATATTCACATATATTTATAGTCACATCCTACTGGCATCCTAATCTTAAATGCATTACAATATACTTGCTCAAAAGAAAAGGGAATGCTGTTCTTTACAAATCATAAGCAAATCCCTAGCTTGACTCTTTTCTCCATCTACCACTAGATCATTTGCTTGGACCTGTAAATATTATAAAGAAAGGGTGAGACAACCACAGTCTCAATGACAGAGAAATCGATATTCCTTATTATGAGGAAAGTTATAGTCAATTAAATAAAATAATAGATTCAAAATAACATATAATTAACTAATTAAAATGCTTGAATGCATGAGCTATGCTAATAAGGCCTTTCCTAACCAACAAAATGGCCCTAGCACTCTTTAGCTTATAGGCAAACCATATACCTACTGTACCTCCATAAGTATAAAATACAAATTAAGGCATGTTCTAATCCACCGAACTACCTGTGCCCATTCGATATGAATCTTGAGTAGTTGAAGCTAACCCTTTCCAGAGCCAGCCCCGCTTACTATCCATGTGAAGGTTACCTTAGCCTAGACATTCAATTTCACACTTCATATGTCAGATTTCCTCCCCTACTAAGAGGTGTTAAACACTCAATCCACTGACCACTTTAGTGCACTGAGCCCATAATACGAAAGGCAACACTAAGTACTAACAGTGAGCCATAAAATATCACAAGACCACATCTTTCATTTGGTGAACTCCCACCGAGATCATGCCTCCTACCCTTTTCTACCTTTTTCGAGTATTAACCATTTCAACACTCTAAGATAGTATAGCACTTATAATTCATTCCATAAGTGGTTCCTTAGCCTATCTAAGGTACTAAACTTATTTGCACTTTCCTAAGTACAACTCCTTATTTTTATAATCACAATATATGCTAATAATCTTATTTTCACAAATAAGATCATTATTAAATAGATAGTAAATATAGGTGCATTATTATTAAAGTAATACCCCATAAACCCTTCTAAAATATATTTTATTTGCATTCAATTGTTTAAAACATGTAATGCATCCTAGATAATATTATCTACTCAAAAAGCTAAACAAAGCAAAAAGAAATATAAATTTTCCTATTACCTTAATCCTTTTATACCAAAAGGGTTCCCCTTGTGCAAAAATTAGACTTGGTTTGTCCTTTAACTTTCAAACAACTTTCACCAACAATTCCTACAATATATAAGCGATCCATATCACTTATCATGGCAAATAACATAAAAGAAAGCTATAACTCATATTACACAACTTGGCTCAATGAGTTATAATCCATCCCAATGGTCCATATATTAAACCAACCATTTACATAGTATCACTTAACCACCAAAACCATTTATTAGCCACCATTAGGCTAATTTCCAAATCGTATAATTTTTAATCAACCAAAAGCCTTCACTTAGCATTACCAACTTTCAGTATTAGCCCTTATAATGAAAATCAAAGTTTAATTTAAATCTTATTAGATTTAAATAGCACAATTATAACTAAATTAATGGGCTCAAACCATTGAGGAGCAAAAACTCAACTTCTTGGGGTTTGACTTTTGTCCTAAAACTCCATTTTTCATCTAATTGGCCGCTTAAAACATTAGATCACCACATAGAAACTCAAAACAACCTCCCAAGGACCTAAAAAAATCAAAGCTTACGAGAATAAAGCCTTTGGGATTAAAATTTAGAAATTTCCTCTTTCAAAAATTGAAGAAAATCAAGAGAGAAGGAAGTGGATTGAAGTAGGGAGTTTACCTACCATGTAACTGAGCTCACAACAGCCGCAAAGCCTCCCAACTCTAAGCTTAACTCTCTCTCTTCCTCCTCTCTTCTTCCTCTCACTCTCATTTTCTTGCTCTTTGTTTCATTTCTGCGTTAAATTGCTCTTAAAAAACTACAAGAACCCTCTCCAAGGAGAAAATTACAAGGAAGGGCCCAATATTTTTTTATATAGCTCAGGTCAACTTTGGTAATTTTTTCATAGTTAAAAATAAAATAAAACCAAACTTTTACTTAATAAAATTCAAACTCTGAACCTCTATTAAATTATTCTTAATTGTAATTTAATTATAGATATTTTATTTTAAAATAAATCTAAGTCTTAAAATTTTCAGGATGTTACACCTTAACAACACCTCATTAGCGACTTTTAAGCTTTCAGGGTCAAATTTGATTAATAGATCTTTTTATAAAACTCTCTTGTAGTACAAAAGAAATTTCACCTAGAATGTCAAATTTCACAACCTTTAAATGGCAATCAACAGTAGCATATTAGGAAGCTAATTAGACCTTGCCTAATATCATGTTAAAATTAATCATATCCAACATCATCAAACTAACAAGGGTTTCTCTATCATCAAGAAACACCTCACAAGAATTCTATACATAAGGGACAATCAAAAATTTTCTTTCTAGAGTACTAACTACAAATGAATTACTAAGTTTGGTAGGTTCTTTACCCAACCTCTTAGTAAGATAAGCAAACATAGAAAAAATTAATTTGACTCAAAAACTCATCCTATAACCATTTCTTTCACATCATCTAGTTCAAACAAAATTAATTTGACTCAAAAACTCTCACCATACTTATCATAATTATACTTTCAATACATAAATTTTAGTCTAATTCCATTCCCCCTTCCCTCAGTAGCCATGGACAGCAGCAAAACTTAGAAAAAAATTTTCAATTTCAATCATTCATTCAGACACTCTCTCTTGCACCAAATTATCAAGAAGAGTTCAAGAATCCTCACCTTAAGAACCAACAGTAACATAGGAGGGAAAGAAAATGAAGAAACCAACAAAATAGGGAGAGGAGTTCTCGTGCTTCCAGCTTCAACCAATGGCAAACCACTCCTCTTGCTCTCTTTGGCAACGCACAAGCAAGCTAGAGGGAGTCAAAGACCAAGTGCACTCAACCACAGCAATAATAGAAGAAGAAGGAAAAGAAGATCACGAGCTGCATAGGGGACGAATCAGAGACAGGGTAGACAAAAAGGAAGAAAATGAATCATAGCACTAGAAGAAATAGAGAAGAGCTCACGAACAACTATACCAGCTCTGGCAACCTGATTCTTGGACCCCAACTATGCTCATGTGAATAATAAGAATGGAGAAACAATAAAGAAGACAAGTAGAGACAAGGAAGCACGATGGACAACCTGCACATAGAGCCAGCGAGTCTCCACTTTCACTGGTGACCACCAGAAACAAGAGGGAAGAGATGAAGTACAGTGGAGGATGACGGAAGAAGGGAAGGAATGATAGTAGACTGGAGGGAAATCAAAGCTCCCTATCTCTTCATAATTTCTAGACTTTTTGATAGAGAAAAGAAAAATATAAGGAGGGAAGAAGCATACATTTAGGTCTCTGTCTCTCTATCTCTCTCTCTTCAGAAGGTCATTATGGTAATTTTGTTAATAGGCTGAAGCAAAGAGAAAAAAAAAGGGAAATTTGCACTCTTGGCCTCATAAGACTTGAACTCATGACCTATAAGGTAAGTGGCAATATAATCTCCGCTAGACAAACTCTTCTTCTTACTAATTTATTCCAAAATTAATATTTTATATTTTATTTTTTTTTTCTACTTAAAATTTTGGGTTATTACACTTGCATATGTAATAAATTTAGTTTTTATGGTTCTAGACATTAGCAAATTAAATTGTGCTATTGGTAAAATACATGTCATTCGTGTTTATCAAAAAATAATTATGCTCTCGCTAATATGGAGTCCTATATCTGCCATTGCATATATGCCTTTGTTTTCTAAACTAGCTAGCAATTATGCGCCACATATTTTCACCCAGATTATATTGTCATCATGTCATTTAAATTAGAATCTTTTTCTTCCTAATGTTATAGAAGGAATTCAAATAAAAGACTTAGGTCTGTATAGTCCCTCAGGTTTTATATATAAATAATCAAATTTCTAGTTTTTTAAGTTTGTTTTAATTATTGATTTGGTATCTTAAATTTAATTTTTATCATTAAAGTCTTTTAAAATTTTTCTTAATTATCAATTTGATTTCTTAAATTTTTCCTCTTTATAAGTTTGATTCCTTTTTTTTAAAAAAGGAGGTAATGCTATTAAAATTTATTAACATATAATGAAATATTGGTAACAATTATGTAAATTAATAAAAAAGTGTAATTATTCAAGTAGGAAAAAAATTAAAATTTGAAAACAAAAAAAATTATTCAAGTAGCATAAAAGAATTAGATTGTCAAAAATTAGGGAGAATTTCGTTATAGGATCAAGGATATGACATAATTTTAAATTAATCTCCAAAAATTTTGAAATTATTACTGCAGAATCAAAGGATTAAATAGGGAAAATACCAAAATTCCCTTAGAATAATTTTTTCAAAAAAAAAAATCACTGTCGCTGGAGCTCCAGCGACCAAACAGTCATCGGCTAGAGCGATAATTGGACCATCACCGGCGGCTAGAGTTTTGATGGTTGATAGCAAAATTAATTCCTCAAAGGTGACCAATGGGGGTGATAAGTGCATATTTTATAATTAAATGGATATAGATTTTAGTTTGAATTTGATTATATTTATTAAGATTTCATATCTATTTAATTGATATTTATATATTTTTCCCTCATCACTTAATTATAAGATAAAAAGAAATTTTAATACAAAATCCACTCATATCTTTTTATCTCTATATTTTGCAGAGAAAAAGAATAAACCAAATAGAAGGAAAGAAGAAAAAGAGAAATAAATAAATAAATATATATATATATATATATCAAAGTCCCACATTGACAAGGAAGAAAAGAAGGAGCCTTCACTTTAACTATAAATACTCCCTCCATCAAGAGGAAAGGCATCCAATCACTTATCTGAGTACCTTAAGAATTCTCTCTGAGATATTTGGAGCTCGTAGAAGCATTCTGAAGGCTGAAAGCGAGATCATTGAGGAGTTTCATAAATTATAATTATTTCTCTTCTACTCCTTAATTTTCTCTGTGATCATTTTTCATGATTGGGGATTTTAGAACGGTTTTATTTAATTTTATTATGTGTTCTAAATTACCCAGTTGGGATAAGGATGTAGCTCAATTGGGGAGCTAGTTTTCTATTTCCTTTGTTTTGACTCTTTGCATTTATATTTATGAATATTTTTGCTTTTCCCAATTATATTTATTTTTCTTGTTCTTCATATTGATTTAATGACTGGCCACCATTTAATCAAATCTATGGGTAATCTTGATGGACTGGGAGGTGAAGAGAGAACCTAGATCTAGAGAAATAAACATAAATAACTAGGCTAGGGATAGTTCTAGAAATTTATGGTGACTTAAACTATAGTTTCATGGTTTAATTAGTTGTTTGGGTATCGTGGGAACGAATTCAATACTAATTAAAAAGGGACTAATAATTCGGGAGAATATTAGGACATTTTAGGAATAGTTGCCACTATAATTGATCCGAGTCAACTCAAAGGGTAGAAACTAGCAACCTATAAGGTGAATCCTAAATCCCAACGCTTCAAGTGATTGCGTTTTTATCATCATTATTTTCTTGATTTATTTTTATTCCTTATATTTTTATCAAAATTATCCATTTTATCCATTTTTCTCAAACTATTAATTATTTAAATTAGTAAAAGTGTAACTTCCCTGTGGGTTCGACACCTGGAATACTCTGTGTAATTTATTACTGTGATCTCGTATACTTGCGAGAGCGATCAGGGGGTTTGAACCCAAGACCCCTTGGTGCACCAAAAGCTTATTAACCACTAAGCCAATGATGCATCTTAGTTGTATGATGCCAAACATAATATATAACATAACCCAAACTTCCAAATCAAGACTAAATAATCCTATCAATACTAGCTATTACTTGTTATTTCACTAATATTAGTTGTTAATTCAATATAAAACTTATTGCCACTACCCTTTATATGTTCAGTCCTTGTAACTTGTTAAAACCTTAATTTAACTTGTTATTTCACTAATATTACTTGTTAATTCACTAGAAAAACTTGTTGACACCATCATCTACATGTTCAATCCTAGTGACTTATTAAAGCCCTAACTTAACATGTTATTTGACTAATGTTACTTGTTAATTTATTAGCAAAACTTGTTGACAGTACCCTCTACACGTTTAATCTTTGTGACTTGTTGAAATCCTAACTTAACTTTTTATTTTACTAATATTACTTGTTCATTCACTAATGATACTAGTCATCATAAGTGAATTAATAGGTTAAGTTAGGCTTTTAACAAACATTAGGATTAAATATGTAGAGGGTAGTCCCAACAAGTTTTGCTAGTAAATTAACAAGTTCCATTAGTAAAATAACAAGTTACATTAGGGTTTTAACAAGTCACAAGAATTGAATATGTAGAGGGTACTATTAACAAGTTTTGCTAGTGACTTAACGAGTTGCATTAGTAAACTAACAAACTAAGTTAGGGTTTCACAAGGATTGAACATGTAAAAGGTAGTGTTAACACATTTTTCTAGTGAATTAACAACTAATATTAGTGAAATAACAAGTTAAATTAGGGTTTTAACAAGTAATTAGGACTGACCATGTAGAAGGTAGTGTCAACAATTTTTTCTAGTGAATTAAATAGTAATATCAGTGAAATACCAAGTTAAGTTAATTTTTTAATAAATCATCAAGATTGAATAATTAAAGAGTATTGTCAACAAGTTTCTCTAGTGAATTAACAAGTTATATTAGTAAAAAAAAAGAAAAGCTACATTTGTGTTTTAACAAGTCACTAGGATTGAATATGTATAAGGTACTGTTAACAAGTTTTGCTAGTGAATAAACAAGTTGCATTAGTAAAACAAGTTAGGGTTTTAATAAGTTACAAAGATTAAACATGCAAAGGGTAGTGTTAATGCATTTTGCTAGTGAATTACAAAGTGATATTAGTGAAATAACAAGTTAAATTAGTGTTTTAACAAGTCATAAGGATTAAACATGTACAGGGTAGTGTCAACAAGTTTTTCCAGTGAATTAATAAGTAATATTAGTGAAATAACAAGTTAAGTTAGGGTTTTAATAACTTACCAAAATTGAACACGCACTACTACAGAACACCCCCTTACTTGATGGTTATTTTAGAAATTATTTAGTTGTTTTTAACCATCAAGTAATGGGATGCCATATATTTATTTGATGGTTAAAAATCATCAAATATTTTAGAGATTACTTGGTGGTTATTTCAAGATAACTGTCAAGTAATCACTTAAACATTAGCAGTACAGGTGTACTGTAGGAATATACTTGATGGTTATTTCTAAATAGCAGTCAAGTATGTATACTTATTTGATGATTATAATGAAAAAACCATCAAATATGTTACATACTGCTAAATACTATGTTACATATTGCTAAATACTGAAATAACCATCAAATAAGTATACATACTTGATGGTTATTTGAAATAACCATCAAGTAAACTTATACTTAATGTTTCTTTCTAAATAACTGTCAAGTATTTGTGATGTGCTTTTTTAAAAGTTGAAAAGCAGCCCCTTGTAAATACAAAGCAATCAAATATATATACCAGGCAGCCAATAATAAAAAACAATTGAATCATTATTTATATTAAAATTACAATCCAAATATCTTAATTTCCTTTATCTACCTATACCCTAAACTCGATGCCATAAAAAAATCTATAACTTACCTACTTTACAGGTTAAAATTTCAAAACTAATTGGCCTCAAATATAAAATTGGCCAAAAAAAATAGATGTGTATACCAAAACTAATTGGGCATAACCATTATTGCTATCCATATGTTAAACAGGGCCTAAGCTATCTATTTAAGGGTTTCCACTATATGTGCAGCTACATACCGAACATAGTAGGCATCCTCAAAGTACTGTATGCAAAGAGTTACAACAAATTCAAATTAATAGCTATCTAATAAAAGTTACTAAAATTTATAATTTAAGTGTCATTAAATTAAATATATACCTTGTTAGGTAATTTTGTAGGGGCATAAGTGATAATGTCCTTTAAGAATCTCATCAAGTAGTAGCCACAGTCATTGCTCCAATCTGGTTGGAGTGGACACTGTGAAAAAAAATCACATATCAATAAAATAATATTTAAAAGGCTATGGTTCATTGATTAAAAACTCAGCCTATTAGGTTTACCTTAATTGTGACCCATCTCTCATAAGATTCTAATGGCCTTAAGCTGGGGGACAAGGTCTTGTTGATCGCAGTATGATACAAGACCATAGCTCTAAGAAAGAAGTAAAGAATAAATGTCAGAAATTCAATATATATTGATATTAAAATAACAATTGATAAAATTCAACTTACTTATTAAAAAGTTCTACCATATCTAGCTTGTTTCTTGGTTCTCTATTAAGAGGATTAAGTTACTAAATTTTTAGAGCAACAGAGTTAACCACAATAAGCATTCAGTACCCCCTAGTAAGAAATAGCAAGTGTTATCAAATAAGTAAATATTAAAAATATTTACTTGTACCAAGAGTAGCTAGAAAGTGGCTCACCCTTGGCAGTAAGGAGCAAGAAATAAAGTATCATTTCCTACTCCCTTATCCTTGAATTGATTCGAAAGCTGCCTTGCTTGATCTTCAAGAGCTTCCTTTGTAATTCCATTATAGGCAAAGACATCGTGGGGATTAATCAGCTTAACTCTCGACTCGAGGCTGCTAGGAATCACAAATGAGATATAAAGGTGGCTTAGGTGAAAAGATAACTAGGTTAATACACGCGCGTGTACACATACACACACACATAAAATTTAAGTAATTAACTGAGCGTTATCAAAGAAATACCTCATGTAAAAACTCATTAGACTAGTACTGGCAATTTCATGCTTGAGAATTTCATTTAAAATTTCATCCCAGACAACTTCAAACAAGCCCGATCTTCCATAAAGCCCATTGTAACACTTGTCCCGAGTGTTATTCAAAAATCACACAATTCAAATAAACTAAGTGTGGTTAAGGAGTTAATCCTAAAACCAACTTAGGAAACAAACCATTTAAATTACTAAGCATATACACGATTTCAAAATAAATTTAAAACCTTTTTTTAAAAAATAATTTATAGGTTTTACCTATAGTGCATGGAAGCAACCTAGGTGAAAGTGAGGTAAAAAAATGCTATCATGACAGCATTAAATTGCTGTCATGATAGCCCTCTCGGGCCAACTTTTGGGAGGCATCGTTCTGTCATCCGATCCCTGATTGAAGAAATTTTAAAGCTCACACATCACATTCAAAGGGTACTATAAGTGTACCAAATTTCAAAAAGATCCAATAGTCGGATTAATAATTAGACATGTTAAAAGTTTGGTCATTTTTGCTGTCATGACAGCACCTCAAGACTAACTTTCGGAGTGCACCATTTCATCATCCAACCTCCGATCGGAGCGATTCTAAAGCTCGTATGTCACTTTTAAATATTATTATTAGCATACCAAATTTTGTAAAGATCCAACAAACAAATTGAATTTCGTGCATGTTGCAACATCATCATTGTTGCTATCATAACAACACTTTTGCTGTCATGACAGCTCCTCGGGACCAAATTTCGGAGTGTGCTGTTTTTTCATCTGATATCTAATCGATGTGATTCTAAAGCTCACACGAAGCTTATAAAAAGTTTTACTTGTGATCCAAATTTTAGAGAAATTCAATGGTCAGATTAAGATTTGGATACCCAAATGCAAAAGTGTAGTTTTTTTGGTAAAAACCATTTTCAAAATTGTCCAAATCTCATCCTAATGGTCACAAACCTATGGGAACACTTTGGACAAATAAATAGGACTAAAAACACTTGATAGAACACTTAAATGATAGAAAAACTCTTTATACCAAAATTTGACTACCCGGGTGCCATTTTCCGAAATGGACCCTAAACCCTCAAAATGCACAAATCACACAAGAGTGGCCAAAAACTATTCCAAATATCATATACACATATAAATACACACGCTAAACATTTTCACTTGGCTCAGAGATCTCTATGGGGTCCACACACCCACTCTCTCTATCCAAGGTGTATGTTTGCCCATAGCATACCATTTGTAATGCAACCACTTTGCATTTGTTTATGGAATCACATATATACCAAAATAAATATTTGCTTACAGTAGAAACTTAGTCTACTAAATAAATCTATTAAAACCACACACCATAACCAAGTTCCCTAGCCACAAGTCTACAAGCAAACAAAAATTCATACACAAGTCATACAATCCACACATACTCACATGCATACATATAATCACATCCTACTGGCACCCTAATCCTAAATAAGTTACAATGTACTTGCTCAAAAGAAAGGGGTTGCAATTCTTTACAAATCATAAGCAAACCCCTAGTTTAGCTCTTTTCCCTGTCCACGAATGGATCCTTCGCCTGGACCTGTAAATATTGAAAAGAAAGGGGTAAGACAACCACAGTCTCAATAACAGAGAAATCAATATTTCTTATTACAAGGAAAGCCATAGTCAAGGAAATAAATAATAGATTCAAAATAACATATAATTAACCAATTAAAATGCTTGAATGCATGAGATAGGCCAATAGAGCCTTTCCTGACCAGCAGAATGCCCCCTGACACTCTTTAGCTTATAGGTAAACCTTGTACCCACTGTACCTCTACAGACACAACATATAAACTAAGACATGATCTGATCCACCAAGCTACCTATGCCCCTTCGATGTGAATCCTGAGCAGTCAAAGCCAACTCCTTCCCAAAGATAGCTCGACTTACTCTCCATGTGAGGGCTACCTTAGCCTAGGTACTCAACCTCACACTTCATATGCCGAATCCCCTCTCCCACTAAAAGGTGTCGAACACTCAATCCACTAACCACTTTAGTGTACTGAGCCCATAATACGAAAGGCAACATTGAGTATTAACAGTGAGCCATAGAATGTCACAAGACCACATCTCCCTATTGGTGAACTCCCACCGAGATCATGCCTCCTACCCTTTTCTACCTTTCCTGAGTATTGACCACTTCAATACTCAAGGTAGTATAACACACATAAATCATCCCTTAAGCGGTTCCTTAGTCTATCTAAGGTACCAAACCTAGTTACACTTCCCTAAGTGCAACTCTTAGTATTTTTATGATTACAATGCATGCTAATAATCTTATTTCCATAAGTAACATCATTATTAAATAGATAGTAAATATAATATATTATTATTATAACAATACCTCATAAACCCTTGTAAAACACATTTTATTTGCATTCAATTTTTTAAAACATGTAATGCATGCTAGACAATATTTTCTACTAAAACATAGCTAAATAAAGTAATAAAAAGTATAAATTTCCCTGTTACCTCATCCCTTTAGTACCAAAAGGGTTCCTCTTATACAAAATAGGACTTGGCTTGTTCCTTAACTTCTCAATAAATTCCACCAATAATTCCTATAATATATAAGTGATCCATATCACTTATCATGACAAATAGTATTAATGAAGACTATAACTCATAAAACACAACTTAAGTTAATGAGTCATAATCCATCCTAATAGTCCATATATTAAACCAACCATTCACATAGTATCACTTAACCACCTAAACCATTTATTAGCCATCACTAGGCTAATTTTCAATTTTTATAATTTTTAATCAATTAAAAACTTTTACTTAGTGTCACCAACTTTCACCATTAGCCCTTATAATGAAAACCAAACCTTAATTTAAATCTTATTGAGCTCAAATAGTAAAATTATAACTAAATCAATAGGCTTAAACTATTGAGGAGCAAAACTCAATCTCTCAGGGTTTAATTTATGCCCAAAACACCTCTTTTCATCCAATTATCTACTCAAAACATTAGATCACTATATAGAAACTCAAAACATCCTCCTTAGGATTCAAAGAAATAAAAGCTTACAAGAATAAAACCTTTGGGATCAAAATTTAGAAATCCTCTATTCCAAAAATTAAAGAAAATCAAGAGGAAGGGAAGAGGATTGAAGTAAGGAGTTTACCTATCATGTAGCCGAGCTCGCAACGGTCACAAAACCTCATAGATCCACGCCTAACTCCCTCTCTTTTTCTTTTCTTCTTGCTCTCTCCCTCTCGTGCATTTTCTTTCCTTGTTTCAATTCAGCTTCTGCGTCTATTTTGGTCTTCAAAAAGCTGATATAAGACTTTAGGGAAAATTACAAGAAAGGGCCCAACATTTTTTATTATAGCACAAAAGCCCGGGTTAACTTTGGTAATTTTTTCATAGTTAAAAATAAAATAAAACCTAACTTTTGCTTAGTAAAAATTTAAACTCTGGACCTCTATCAAATTATTCTAAATTTTAATTTAATTATAGATATTTCATTTTATTTTATTTTTAATAAATTCGAATCTTAAAATTTCAGGATATTACACCCATCATCAAAACTAATGATATTCCTAATCGCCACTTGACAAGCTATCCTCATATCTATAACATATGTCTCAAGAGAGGCACGGTATTTGTATTCTATAACTGACACCAATACTGCTAGATATTGTGAAACTATGGCTGACTCTTTGGTATGGCCCAACTTACTTTTCAGCTTGCTCTTCCCTCTCAACTGCATAACAAAAAATTTAGATATTTATAATTATATTATAAAATTATAAATAGCTATTTAAATCATACCTTTTTCTTTAGAGGCAATAGGTCCTTTTCCGGCTTTAGTGTTACCATTGTTACAAGGTGGCTAGTCCATGCAACAAAGCTCCCTACTAATTCCCCCACTGTCTATGCCTTATTAGTAGGAACAAGTAATGGATAGTTTGGATTGATAGCAACAAGTAGAGAAACTTTGACACAGTTGGGCGGGAGGGGATAATTATAGATCGTGTCCCCAGGAATGTTGTACACACACCCTATTACAGCCACTCTATGTTTAAGAGTGTTTGCCAAATAGTTGCAATCGTTCTTGCTCTAATTAAACAAATAATGACAATTAGTTTCTAAAATAAAAATAATTAGACAAATTCATAAAATAAAACATATTACCTCAGGTAGTTTTCTGAGAGGACTGTGCAACTATCTTTCTAACTAGGGCTAATCTCACCCAAAGTCCTCCCAGGGACTTGCCCCTTCAACAACATGTCAATTAATGTTGCCTGGGCTAGTAGGTGCTGCTTCATAACGACTTGCTCTTCTCTCAGCTCTTGGACCTTAGACGAAGAATTTAATGTTTGCTTCTTTATCTTACCAAAATATTACTTCTTCATGACACAAAAGCTGATACCCCTGACACAACTATGGTAGTCAGTAGTTCCCAATACCCTAGCTGAGATATCCTCATCCTTAGGAAGCTTGCCCTATGAGACTTCCTGAGAGATGGAATCCTATATAGAGTAAATATGATTAGTTTGGATATTCATAATTAATTATTAAGTAATAGATAAGTATAATACTTATAATCTTTTAGTAACCTCCTTCACACAGGGGTTGTCAATAATTCCTTCTTTATTAGTGCGTGCCAATGCCTAGAGCTTATGGCCAGATATGGTAATCTCTGATCCCTCCTCCTTTACTTGTTTCTTGTAACATCCTGAATTTCTAAATCTAAAGTTTAGAGGTTAATCAAGGGTGAAAAGGAAATTAAAGTAAGATTAGAGATTCAGAGGACTAATTGGTATTTTAACTAGTTTTGTATGTTGTATGAATCGATATATGTGATAGGAGTACATTTTAGGTTGAAACAAGTGCACGTGGTGAGAATAAATCTCACTGTGCCATGTGTCACATCTTGTGCTTTGTGCACCGCAGCACATGGACTAGAATTTTCCTTCATAAATCATGAATTTTAGAAAATTTCAGAAGAAAGAAATTGAGAAACACACAAATAGAGAAAGAAGAAGGGCTGAGGAGTTAGGTTAAGTCATTTTAGAGCAGAACAAGGTGATTTGGATCGATAACTTACTAGGTAAACTATGTATAACTCTTACCTTCCATTCTACACAAATTTCTCTCA
This sequence comes from Prosopis cineraria, assembly GCF_029017545.1. NCBI lineage: Eukaryota > Viridiplantae > Streptophyta > Magnoliopsida > Fabales > Fabaceae > Prosopis > Prosopis cineraria. The sequence continues at coordinate 28,140,672 of NW_026555335.1, forward strand.
AAATGAATTATAGGGAAATTCAATTGGTGGAATTTAAGGGGTTTGATTCTTTCTTAATAGTAATAAAAAGGTTCTTGGAAGTTAGATTAGAGCTTTGTGACTGGTTTAGAGCTAAACGGTAGAGCTTTAAACCTAGAGACTTAATTTTAGGTCTTTAGAGAGAGAAAGTTAGGGTAAAATAAGTCTTGAGTGAAATTAGACCAGTTGAGGTGATGTAAAGTAGTAATTGGAAAGTTATAAACTTAGAATAGATAAATAAAAAATAGTTTATGGATGAATATAGCCCTAAATAGTAAAAATGAATTTTTGGTCAAAATGAGCTAAATGACTAAACTATGCCAAATGTGTTCAGATTGACATATTGGGTGAGTAAGTAGAGAAAGGAAGCTTGAGATAAGCTTGTATGATAGTGAAAATCCACGGGTAACCTTTCTAGTGACAGAAGGGTTGAGATAACCAAATAACTTCCTTTATTTGATTGTTTATTGTAACTGTATGTTAGTATGCTATGTAATGCATGAACTAGTTTTGAATTGAGCATGTTTTATGACATTGAGTGTTTGCGTGTGTAAAATGACTCTTGGTTGAAATGAGCACTGAAATTATGTTTTGTAATGTAAAGTGATATATATATATATATATGCTATGTATAAGAAAAAGTAAATTGTGAAAAGGAAACCTTAAATGGTTGAGAAAGAATGATCTGAGCGGTAGGAGTTCACCTGAGTATAGGAGATGATAAAGATCATATGAGAAGGTTTTCTTAGTACCCTATTAGGGTGCGGTGTTGGAAACAATTCTCCTTAATGCCTTGAAAGGTGCTATATTAGAAAAGATCTCCTGAGTGCCTATTAAGGTACTGTGTTGGAGATGAGAGATTCCTTAATATCTTTGTGATATGGGTGGGAGTCAATGACTCCCTATTGTATGTATTGGGAGAAAAATCATAGTTCGTATTGTGCGTTAAAACATCTTTGGCCGGGTGATTCTACCATTACAGGTGAGATCAAGACTAATGAGAGTGTACATTGGTTTGAGATGAGCCTATGGTTTCATGTTTGGGTGATATGGAGGACTGGTTGGTAGAGATCATGCTATTATTTTTATGATATAATGAAATATCTTGAGATAGCATGAAATCCTTCAAATTAATGAAAAGTGAAATATGAAATGTGATATGATGTAAATACTACTTTATGAGGCTTTAATGGTATACTATGTTTACTTTCATATTGTTGCATGTGATAGTCAATAGGAGTGAGTTATTCTGTTATAAGATTTTTATCTCACCCCTGTAGTTACATGTTTATAGGACTGGGAAGTGATCAGGCTAAGGGAAGAGAGTTTGGATCGGCTTAGTTGAGAAGCCGTGTACTCTGAGGTTGTGTAATGAACTGAATCGAAAGATTGTATATATCAATGTATATGAGTTGCCAAAGGTTGCATCCATATATTGAATTGATTTTTTATGAAATTAAGCCCGATTATGTGTATATGTGTTGTTTGAGACAAAAGGGCTTTGATGTGAGTATGTTTGTGTTGCAATGATTATGTGTTGGTGAATCTTAAGCCAAAAGCCAAAATTATGATGAAATGAGTAATTTAGGGGCTAGGATTGTATTTTGAATGTGATGGGTGAATCTTAAGCCAAAAGCCAAAATTATGATGAAATGAGTAATTTGGGAGCTAAGATTGTATTATGAATAGATTGCATATGTATGAGTTGAGAAGTAGTTAAGTAGGCTATGTTATGCTAAGAAATGGCATAGTTTGTGAAATTAGTAAATTGTAAACATTGGTTGTAGAGGGGTCAAATTTTGATATATAATTATGATTGTGATTAATTATGGTCAATCAAGTCTATTAGATCCTTTTAGATTTGGTTCAAGACCTAGTAGGGTCTAATGAGAGAAAGGGATTTATTTGAGCGCTTGAGTGTACAAAATTTTTAAAAAAGTAACTTTTTGCACCTAGGTGTCTAAATTTTGATTGGACTATTAGATTGTGTCCAAACCTATCTCATTAGTTAGTATACGAGCTAAGCTTCATGTGAGCGCTTGAATCACTCCAATCGGATGTCGTATGAGAAAATGATGCACACTGGAAGTTCATCATTTTGCTATCAAAATGACAGCAGAAAAACAGACAGGCGCGCCGCGGCTTATGGATGCACATGCCTCGGTGCATGTCATAGATAGAGAGAGCGTGTGGCTCTGTGCCACATGTTGTGGCATACTAACCATCTGCCGTGGTGCACGGACCAAAATACACTTATCTTTGTGTGCTCAAATGCATGCAAATGAGAGAGGAAAGCTGGTGGGTTATGTCCACTATGTATTTGGAAAGTTTATGATTTATTTCCACATTAATTGATTTTATAAAATAAGTCTTTGGCCAAAGCTTTTTAAAAAATGAAATTTGATTATTGTGAATGATGTGAGTTAATGGTAATACCATAGTCTTCTCTTATATTATGTAGATATATGAGAGGAGGTTACATTTCTGCTCAATACCTACATACCCCAACCTCCCTGCTTTATAAGGCTTTTTGTTTTTTGCTACTCTCTCCTTATTCTGAGCATTTAATTCCTTGACAAGTTAATAACAAAAAATTTTGTTAGTACATACACATACAATTAATAAATAACACCAAACTTGAAATTTAAGAAACACTAAACCTTGAATTCCTTCTCACGCCATGCGACAACAAAAGCATCCCAATCCTCTTATTTTACCAAAGGCTATGTAATAAGGGCGGAACTCAAGCTATAAATTCAGCATCAGGTTCTTTCAAAAATTTCTATGTGATGAAATATCTAAAAGATCATAGTGCTCTCCCGGCCTTTTGTAGGACAAAATCTTGCCTGCTCTCGTCAATGTCAAATCCTAACTGCAAAATAAAATAAACAACATATCATATGCATTAATTTTAAAAATAGTTTATACTAAAATATACTTAGTAAAATGTAACTTACCGCTATAGTATCCTAAATAAGAGCCCTCGTGGCCTCATTACTTTGCGCCATGATTTTACTATGATAGGCGCAATAGTTTTTGCCACCACCTCAATATAACTTATGAATTTTGAGGATTTAATTGCTTGCCCTTTCTTATTCCATTTCACATCAATTTTTTTTCCTGCAACTCTTGTCTTTGTCACCTTTTCCATTATTGTTAGGCCCCGCTGAATGTTATTGTACTCCTGCTCTAGTTTTTTCTGTGTACTGGAAACCTCAATTGAATTTGTAGCTAGAATTGATGGAGGGGTATCAATAAACTCACTATTAAAAGCCATTTATTTGTAAAGGAAGACAATTAAATCAAACATTACTTAACTTAAACAAAATTCACACAATTAATTCAAACATTAATCAACTTTCATAAAAAGAACACAATTAATCAACTTAAACAAAATTCACAAAATTAATTCAAACATTAATCAACTTAGATAAAAAGAACACAATTAATCAACTTAAAAAAAATTTTATCATTCAAGTTCTCGTATAATTTAATTATACTCAATCAAGTTACCCAACAATAATTAATAAAACAATTTTATCCTAAAAAATTTGGCAGCGTAATAGCTTAAAAAGAGAGTTTTTTAGGTTTTGAACCCTCTCTTTATTCAAAAATTTCATCATTCACAAGTTCTCATATAATACTTATACCCAATCAAATTATCCACGGCAACAATTAATATAAAAATTTTATCCTAAAAATTCAATATAACTTAATCATATCTAATCAAGTTATCCAGCAACAAAATTATCACCATCACCATAACAAGGGAAGCAAATTTTTAACAAATTCATATAATGCCCAACAGTAAATTAATTTTCATATAATCTTAAATTTAATTTCATAACTAACAAAGAATCAAAAACCAAAGCTTAAATACATTCAATCACAAATCATAGTTCTAATGAGCAAAAAATTCATATTTCAATCGTTAATTCCAATCAAATCCCTAATTACAATCAATTGACAACAATACCACAAAGAAGAAGGATAGGCCAACTTACTTAAGAGAGGCAGAGCACGAGGATGAAGAAAAAGAGCAGGGGAAGGAGGAGAGAAGACAACTCACATTTTGCACTGTTGAAAAGAAAATAGGAAAATTTCAAGTCAGATTTACCCTAAATACTGAACCCAAAAACAATTAAACAGATGAAGGAGAATTTAAACTTACATATGGAGGATGGAGAACGTACCTAAAATGCCTAAAATGAAGACTTGGATGAACGAACAATGCACGTGCCCCAAAAAATGAACCCACTAGTAAAACCCAAGAAGAATCAAGTCTAAATATGTATTTTTAGGCAATTTCAATGATGAAAAATGATTTTCGAGCACTCTGGGTGTATTTTCAAAAATGTTCAAGTTATAGAAATGTGAAAATGAAAGTTTATGGAGCATAAATTTAAAAGAAAATACTTGACAGTTATTTCATAATAACCATCAAGTATTACTTACTTGACACTTGTTATTAAATAATTGTTAAATAAAATGCAGACATACTTAATGGTTATTAATAAACAAGTGTCAAGTAATTAATTTTTTTATTTTTTCATTTAAATCATAAATTTGACACTTGTTTACAAATAACCATCATGTACACTAAAATATACTTAACAGTTATTAGCAAACAAGCATCAAATATATTTATAAAAAAAATCAAATATGAGATGCAGATATATTTGACGGTTACATCAATATAATCTTCAAATATATACTAAAAACTTGATGGTTGGTTTGAAACAACCGTCAAGTATTTAGTGCCTTTTTTATTTGTCATTTTCACTTATAACCGTCAATTACAAGGGCGCATATTTAGCTTATTCTGTTGTAGTGACGTAGAGGGTAGTGTCAATAAGTTTTGCTAGTGAATTAATAAGTAATATAGTGAAATAATAAGTTAAAGTTTTAACAAGTCACCAATGTTGAATATGTAGAGAGTAATGTCAACAAGCTAAGTTTTGCTAGTGAATTAACAAGTTGTATTAGTAAGAATAAGTTATATTGGAGTTTTAACAAGTTACTAGGATTGAATATGTAGAGGGCATTGTTGACAAGTTTTTCTAGGGAATTAACAAGTTGTATTAGTAAAATAATAAGTTAAGTTAGGGTTTTAACAAGTCACAAGGATTAAACATATAAAGGGTAGTGTCAACATGTTTTGCTAGTAAATTAATAAGTAATTTTAATGAAATAACAAGTTAAGTTAGGCTTTTAAAAGGTCACCTAGGTTAAATATGTAGAGGGTATTATTAACAAGTTTCACTAGCAAACTACCAAGTTGCATCATTAGTTTAAAAAAAAGTTACATTAGGGTTTGGCTACAAAAAATATAGTGGATTAATGACAAAAAAATAATTTTATTGCTATTCCTATTGAACATAATGTCTTATTACATTATATTTAGTTTAAGTTTTGATGATGATAAATATAAGATAGTTAATTATATGTATTAGTTGTAACATTCTAATTTTTACTCCTATAATTTAATTAATATTAGTATATGATTTATTAAGTGAATTGAAGTTAGTAAATATTTATTAGCTCTAATTTGAATTTAAGGATATTATTTCATGATAATTGGAAGTTAACATTAAATTTATTGAGCAAGGATAATTTACTTAAAAAGGGTTTAAATATTAAAGATTTGATAAAAAATGTTAATATAAATGAAGATTGATTATAAGGGGCAGAGGAAATTTTATAAAAGAAAAATAAGTTAAACGGAAATGATAGTTTTTTCGTTTTAAAAAAAAGAGAAATGAATTAGAAAGAGTCAAGAAAGGGTAAATGCGTGCCTTTTGACGTATGGCCCTATGACCCGCTTTTGTCCATCGGTCCATTTATTATATTACCACACACACACACACACACACACACACACACACACACACGAAACAAACAAATTCCTCGCTCTTCACCTCCCAGTGGCCGTCCGGAAGCGCAGAGAGAGAGAGAGAGAGAGAGAGAGAGAGGATGCGATGTCAGTGAGAGGGAGAGCTATTTTGAGGGTTAGGCTTCATAACAGGATATCTGAAGAATGATTTTAAACACTAAAAGATTTTACAAGCTAAATATCCAGAATAAATATTTTTTAAAAGTGCTGAATATTTATATTTAGAAAAACTGATTATGTTATAAGCTAAATATTTAATTTTGTTACCATAAATATTTTTTTTAAAATGTTGGGTATCCCATACTTTTAAGTGGAATGACTTTTCCCCTGAATTATTTTTTTAAAGCCCCAAAACACCCTTTCTATTAGGAAACTATTAGGTTTTACGTTTTCCATTGATGTGGATGTACGTGAGGCCCACACACAATAACAGATAAGACTTTGATTATATTTGTTGGTGCTAATTTGTCATTGAATTCTTTTTTCAAGTCTAAAGTCTTTTTTAGGAGTATTGGATATTTTGAAGTTTTATTAAAATAAAATTTTAATAAATATTATCAAAATATTAAATATTTTCATATTTAATAATTTAAATATAATGATATTCATTCAAAATTTATAAATTACTTTTTAAATATTAACAACTCAAACTAGCATTTTATAAATTCATAGATGACTTCTTATTTTTTTATATTGATCTTCAATATTTTGTTTGAGGCAGTGCCCAAATTGTTACGCCTTTTGTGCTTGTCAAACCTTATTTATATTTCTAATATTGGTTAAGTTCATTAAATTTTAGGGTCATTTTCTATAATTTTTTTGGTCAATTAATGATCTTCCTCCAAAATATTGCATTACCCAAATTTAATACTCTCTGTATGTTGCAGTGTTAGGAGTAAAATTAGAAATATAAAAAATCATGACCAATAATATGCGAACAAAAATATTTATTTAAAAGATATTGCTTATTCCATTAATGTTGTTATAAAGAAAGTTACTTAACAAGAGAAAAATGGATAGAAAAGAAAAAAAAAATCCATTCATTGGTTTGGAGGTTCATTCTCTTCAATTTTAATACAAAATTGCAAAATATAAAAAATATTACTCCCTCAATCCCAAATTATAAGACAGTTTTAGACAGAATCTCACATACCAATAAACCTTATTAAATACACTTAATAACCATATCTTTCCAAAATAAATATATAAACTTTTCAAAATACCCATTATTTAATACATTGAAAAGAGAAGGGATGGAAAATAACTATAGAGAGAGAAAGGGTAATATTAAAATTGATACATTTAATGAGACCTTAATCTATCCAAAGTGTCTTATATTTTGGGACGGAGAAACTTCTTCAAAAGTGTCCTATAATTTAGGACGGAGGGATTAAAATATTAAATTGGGTGGTGTAATGTTTTAAATAATAATATTTAAATTACTAAATGTTAAAATATCTAATATTTTAATAATATTTATTAAATTTTATTTTAACAAAATTTTAGGGTGCCTAGCTCTCTTGAAAAAAGGCTTTAAGGTGCTCAACGCTTCTTAAAAAAAAAAAGAATTCAAGAGCAAATTAGCTTAAAAGAATATAGTCAAAGTCTTATATGTCATTGTGCGTGGGCCTCACACATATGCCACGTCAATAGAAAATAGAAAAGTTAATGGTTGACTAACAGAACGATTTTTTTTGCTCTTTAAAAAAATAGTTCATGGGTAAAATTGAAATACTTGTGGAGAGATAAGTGAGATTATCCTTACTAATCTTCCTTAATCTCCAAATATCATAGTAATTTTCAAGTTTACTAAATTTGACAAATAGGATCTCAAGTTTTCAATAATTTAAAACATCTCAAAAGATCTTTACAATTGAATATTAAAGTTCATTTTGTATGCAAAAGCATGGGTTCACAAAAAGAATTAGTTCATTTGCTTAAGATTAGAAAATAGTGTAGAAAATATGGCATGCACCATGGCTCATTACACCTGCATTGTGGCTCATGAACTTTTGTGCCATGCACCGTGGCTCAGCAACTTAGGCATAATGCACTGTGGTGCATGGCATGCTTTTTGACAATAGAGTTTTATTGTCATTTGATAGCACTGGGGGTAACATTCAACGCGCCCCATTTTTTCATCTGACATCTGATTGATGTAATTTAGGTGTCTATAGAGAGTTTTCTCCTAACCTTAACTATTGGTTTTGGTTTCACGATTAAATTATCTCTCACTAAGAAGTTAGACATTCATTTCAAAATTCCCTCATTTTCACAATTTCCACATAACTTGAATGCCCAAAACTCATACTAAAAGCCAAAAGCTACAAACACCAGTCAGACCACAATCAATATATTAAAATGGACCTGTGCAATACACCACATTACTAACATTACTTATAAAACACAATTCCATTGCTCAACCCCTTAATCTCAAAAACAGAAAGCGGAGCTTTAATCTCATATTTCATCAAATAATCAACATAATTTACATGTCATACATGACTCTTACTTGCATTAATATTTTGGCTCTACTATAGATCTCACAACCAATACACATACACCCTAGGGCCCAAAATATACTATATAATTTAACAAAACTCATAGTGCAAGTAAATTACAACATGAACTGACCCTAATTGGCAATATCATATAAAAATATACACATACATACTTGAAAAGTAAAGGAGACCTACTAATAGGATATTAATCCTATACCTCAACCTGTTTTCCTCAGTCTTATCCCCTTGAGTTAATTCTTGTAATATTGAAGATAGTGGAGTGAGTACAACTACTTAGTAATCAAAATCCATCTAACTCACACTAATGTATGTTAATTAATTTAAATGCAAGTGACAAGAATAACATTTTCTAAACAGTAAACATGTTCAACTACACATTTCATAATTATCATTCATAGAGGCACATGCTCATGAGATAATGATTTAATGATACATTTTCATATAGAGATAGGGCTCAATACATGAATTGTTTTACTAGGGTCACAAAATAGATAATCATGTGCCCTTTTATTACTATATGCATGATCACACTTTCCTTATGTCCTCCTTATTTCTCTGATATAAAACCGTGGGCTACACATTGGGATTGTCCATACATTAAGACTACCATAGTTGAAACATGTATGAGGGGTTACCCAAACAAGGTTTCCAATCTCACTAATGAGTCACGGTTCACATTATAGGGTGTCATTCTCCCTAGACTAGCTTTCTCGTTGAATAAGTGGATAACTAGCTAGATTTAAGTCCCTTGTTGAGCCAATGGGATAGTCCTTCATTGAATAAGTGGGACAATATGAATCATAAATGTAGGCTAACCATCGAGCTCTAATGAAAATCTTACTATGTGGATTTAATTCTCTACTCCTCTTTCTAGGCAAACTCTCACCTCTCATGATTATGCAATGTATAAATATGCAACATTTCAAGGCATGTAATTTCTCCATGTCAAGCATGTATAACATCATCATTGTACTCATCTCATATATGAAAATTACATTAATACACATAATCAAATCATTGAACTTCTCATTTACATATTCATTGAACTCCTCAACTATACATTTCGTTGAACTCCACAAATATCACTTCATTGAACTTTAAAATTTCTATTTCATTAAACCGTTCACATATCAAGTCATTGAAATTCACCTAGCACAAAATCATTGAACTCTTTGTCAACTCATATAATCAAACTCCAAGAAATCATATCATAGCATTCCATTAACAATGTTTCATGGAATTTTGCACATACCATGTGATAGATCACATTTGTTACATACTTTTGTTTATCAGTTAGGACCCTTTTATAATGTTTTATCACCTCAAAATTCACTCATTGCATTAAATTTGAAAAATTGCCTAAGTGTCTAGGTTTAGTGCACTAGGAGTATTTTAGTCCAAAAATAAACTTTTGAGAAAATGTATAAAAAAAATTAAAAAATTTAATTTTATGTCCAGTTGATGAGTGGTCAAATCAAATTTTTAAAATTCACTTTAGTTTGGGAGTAATTAAATAAAAAGTCAACACTTTCTTAAGTATTTTGACCTAGTTTCAGTTTGCCTTTGTTTGAAAAATTTTTATATAATTTTGTGCAGACTAAAAATTAGTTATTTTAATAAATTCTCCCTTCTAATTATGAATTTAATTCTAGACTTTAATTATATTTTATAATGTCATATGATATTTAATTAAATTATGTGATTTATGTGACATAAGTGACGTGTGACTTGTGTATCAATTGGGCAAATGGAATCAAAATTTCATGGGGTCAAAGGATGATGGTTTGGACATGTAAGGGCTCTTATTTGATGGTTTAGATCAGCTAAAATTTTGGATGACACATGGGATTAATTGTACATACATTGGAATCATCTATAAGCTAATAAGAGGGTGCCACCTTACAAGTGCTACAAGGCTCTTGTTTTCCATTTATTTTCTTTTCTTATTTTTTAATTGATCTTCAAGTGATAGGGAAACACTTAGAGCATGTCCCATTCACCTCAAATTAAGCTTAACATCCCATTTCATCATCTCTTCCATTCTCTCTCTCTAGTTCATCTTGTTCTTTATTTTCTCCACCTTCTCTCTACTTTCTTCATTTTTCTAGCACCCATAACTCCATATCCAGCCATCAAACCTCCACAAAACCACCACCATTCCATTCCTCTCACTTGGATGAACCTATCCCTACCACTTGTAAGGATATTTGAAGCTTGATTCTACCATTTTCATGGAGTTCTACTTGGCTATGTCTAGTTCTTGGAGGAGTAAGATGGTTTTGATGTTTTCTAGCTAAATTCTCCATGGAATCCTAGGGAAGAGTTGATAGAAGAGGAGTTTTGAAGTCTTCATTTGGCTAAGCTCAATTTTTTCTTCATGTTATTTCAATTTTACTAGAATACTATAACTATGGTTGATTGTAGTTTAATTTGACTTTAATTTCATGGTTGGTTATAATTGTTAGTGTTGAAACAAGATTGTTGATTTGAATTTCACTTCCTTTTGTTGCTAGAAATTTCTACCACTTAGTGATTTTGCATTGTAATGTGTGATTTCATTTGGTGAATGTCTTGTATTAGCTTAGTATGTAATTGTATAGTGAATACTTGATGAGTTGCTTGAGTTTTCATAGTTTTAATCTTAGGTATAGCTTTGGGCAGTGGCAATTGGAAATGAATTTTAACAAAACACTTAGTTAATTCTTAAGTTAAGCTAGTGAGGTTACCTAAAGGGCTTATAATAGCACTTAAGGAATCGAATTAGTGAAGCTAGGTTGCTTGAGATAGTTGTTTTAAGTAAACACATTTTTCAGCCAAAGTAGAGTAGTTAAGTGAGCTGACATAATTAATTAGAGGCTAGAATTTTTTCATTAACAACACCATGAGATTTTTACTTTTAAAAAAAGGAAGTTCAATCCATTCACTTAGCTAGCATTTTAATTTCTTGCCAACTAGATAATTAGATAGTGATTAGGTGATCAAACTTTCAATTCATTGAGTGATTTATTGCACTTGATAACCTCCTTAGTTGAACTAAAACTATTCATTGGGAGATGACCTAGGTTGGCCTTATATTATATTAGGATTAATTTAGTTTTATTTTAAGGGTTGAGCGACATGTCCTATCACCATGACATTGAACTTTATAAAATCATTATAGAGAATCTTTCAAGTAATTCATGCCACATTTGTATTTCATTCAAATTCACACATTTAAATTATTAAATATAAATCAATTAACACATAAAAGCACAAGAAAAAATTCTCTCGATTATTTCAAATTTTTGAAAGGTCAAAGGTTTCACCCCTCAAATACACACTCCCAAAGCTTTCATGAAGCTTCAATAGTACCAAATATGTTCGATCACTATAAGTGGAGCCACATTACCCCAACTACCATATTTATGGTGGAATTTTTGGGTATTTAATGCCCCTGAACCACTAACACTCACAAAGCCATAAATGCTAGGTTTCATTAGCTTAATCAACCCCTATTAGCTTAATCCTTTCCATGAACACAAGTTATTTACCACTAGTATGATCATTCTACCATTTGAGCCTCCATATCACCCCAACTGAAACCATAAGCTCTTAGACCAAGTACACATTCACAATGGCCCGAGCTCACCTTTAGTGGTAGGATCACTTGGCCAAAGGTGTCCTATCCCACTTTTAAACTATGATCTCCCCCTATTACACATGAATCGGGGTGTCATTACTCTAATACTACATTACTGATGCTAAGGAGCGTCAATCTCCAACATTGTATCCTACTTAGATACTAAAGAGATAATCTCCAACACCATACCTTATGAGGTACTAAAGAGATACGTGTCATATGGACTTCTACTACTCTTTCCTATAGGTGAACTCCTATCCCTTATCTTGATCATACTCACACATCTCATATATAACACATATTCATATCCAATTCTCATCAAAATTATAAAAGAATTTCACAATCAACATTGTTTGGAAATCATTTCACAATATGCAATGCTTTCAAATCACAAGTAAAAAATTTACATATCTACTCATAAACAGTTAAGTAATATAATTGAATAGTGTAAATTGTTTAGTTACCTCAATCCTTTGTCACAAAAAGGTTATTGTGGTTCAACATTAGCTCCACATGTTCTTGACACATGATAAGGCTGGAGCAATACTCAATCTACACAATTTAGCAATAATTATCAATAATCACTCTTTATAAACCCTAAATTTACTAGGTTCCAAGTACCTATAACTCTCAAATTTCTTATTTTATGACATCAACCCTTCTAAAACACTTTAACAATTCTATTTAGCATTCAAAACATACCAAAATCATCAACTAACTATTCACATTGTTAAAACCTCAAAATCTCACATAAGGTTCGTTTAAACCCTAGTCAAAAAATTTAAATCACCATAAAACCTATAAACCTATAGTTAGAGGTTTGATTTAACTCTTCAAGATTTTAACTAAGTTAATGGGTTCATCCATTACCTAAGAACAACCAAAAACAAGCCCTATAATACCCCAAAAGTAAGATATTTTGCATAATGAGGAAGAAGAGGGAATAGAAAACTTACCCAAAGATTATTCAAACTCCCAATTCTTCCAAATCACTCTTAAGGTTGAGCCCTAGAAGCCTCAAGCTCCTCCTTTGTCGTTTCCTTTAATTTCTCTTTCTCCTTTTTGATTTTAGGTTTGTTTCACAACTAATAAAATGCATAAATGTGTACTTATGCTGTGGCATATTGATGTGTCCGCCATAGTACATGAAACATAGAGTCCCTTCACAATTTAAACCATCCTCTATGCCACACCCGTTTATCTTCGATCTAGCCCTTTTCTAAGGCTGTCCAATGATCCAAAAACTATATTAGTCTCTTTTAATGTCATTAATTCAAAATTCACTTGAAATTACCATTCTACCCTAATAAACACTCAAAATTCCCTGACTAAAGACTTAGGATGTTACATAAGCAAACTCTACTAATGGTAGGTGTTTGTCCTAGCTACCAATCTACTCGATAGCACATGCTCTAAGCATATCGTCTAGTGACTGATTTGTTCTCTCAATTTGACCGCTCGTCTGAGGATGAACAATAGTATTGAATTTCATTTTTGTCCCCATGGCTTGATTCAAAGCCTTCCATAAGTTTGATGTGAACCTTAGAATTTCAATTTTGTCCCCATGGCTTGATTTAATTTTTTAGTTAATCTGTTTTCTTTTTGAATAACAGTTATTTAGAAAGAACCGTTGTATAGTCTCTAAAAAAATTCAAAAAGAAAATAGACTATATAGCAATTCTTTCTAAATAAATGTTATATAATCTTTAGACTATACATTGGTTATTTTAAATAACCACTATATAGTCTCTCTTTTTGAATCCTGCCTATAATAGTTTTTTTATAAATGCTACATAGAAAGTACTATATATAACCTTTTTTTTAGTAGTTCATAGAAGAAGCTAAATGTGACTCTATAAGCCAATTACTTATTGTTTGGCAGTCTTGCTGAACATAAAGGTAAGCTTGCTATGCTGAAGGAGGATGTAGAAAAGAAGAAAATTTTTTTGGCATTCAATGCCTCCTGGTATGACTTTGATTTTGAATCTTATGACAGTGAGGAATATTTAGATAAAGAAAAGGCAATATTTGTCAAGAAATTTGGCAAATTCTTTAGGAAAAAGAAATTCAATAGAAGATTTCCAAAGAAGGAAAATAAAGAGAAGGAAATAACATGCTTTGTATATAGGGCACAAGTATGATGAGAAGAAATTCAAAGTTTATATCTCTTCTATATAAGGAGATAGTAATGAGGAATCAGAAGCTGAGGAAGTCATCCTTTGCTTAATGGCAAGAGGAGATGATTTGAGACAAATGATTCTAATAAGACTCTATATTTGAATTTATAGTTGATGAATTGAAAATTCTTTTAAAGAGTTTTATAGTGAGTCTCTTCAGCTTCAAAAATCTTTAGTTTCAACTAAGAAGAGAGACTTGCATCTTTTGAAAAAGAAAATGAATTGTTGAAAACTAAGAATGAGTCTTTGAAAAAGAAATTATCTGATAAAGGTAGAGAAAATTTAATCATGGTTTTAAGTTAATAAAGAAGTGTTTTTGATAAAGATGGTTTGGGTTATAAACCAAAGTTGAAGCAAAAATATTATAAGAACTTCTTTGTGCCTGCCAATATGACTAACTCTGAAATAGAAATAAGAGCTACAGAAATGGAAGCATGAATGCTACATTCACATCTTAGAAATGTCCTAAGTTAATAGCATTCAAAATCCATTTATAATTTGTGTAACCTCTATTTTAATCCTTTTATTTTCATTTGGCCATGGTATTATAAATAGGGCTCAGTTTTTAGTGTAATTGCAGCAATCTTCACAAATAAAATGAGAGTTCTTTCATTCAGTTTTGAGCCATTTTGGTATCAAAGCTGGTCTAGAGAGTGAGAGAGTGAGGTATAGTCGAGGGATTACGTCGAAGAAGAGAGAGATTCAAAGGAGGAGTTTCTGATGTCTTTGCATTTTGCAATCCAGGCATTTTTTTAGAAACTAACATCACCATCATGCTTAGGAGGTTCCCCATCACCAAAAATGTTGTCACGTGCCACTGCCAGAAGAACACGTGTCGTCCCACTGGTCCACACGCTGCACACTCCTGCTAAAGGTTAAAGACAATGATGTCATCTGCCACATCACCCCTCTGATCAGTTAACGTTAGATCAGCCCATTTAAGATCTACCATATGTTTACATAGCCATGTCATCCTACCTAGTCAGCCCAATTTTCCAAAAATTGCAGTTGACCCCAAACCTTTCTATATTTCCATTTTAACCCCTCAACTTTTTGAAATTCTACTATGACCCCTCAAGTTTTTGAAATTCCATTTTGTCCCTAAAAATTCTAAACTTGCACTTTGATCCCTTAACTTTACATAAATTTCATTTTGACCCTATATACTTTTCCAAAATCACACTTTGACCCCTATACTTTTTAAAATTTTCATTTTTACCCTTATATTTCCCTAAACCCCCATTTTCCCCCTAAACGTTCCAAAATTCTCATCCTACCCCAATATCCTTTCAACCTTTTCATTTTACTCCTATATCTTTCCAACATTTCCTATTTGCCCTCAAATTCAACAAAATTTCCATTTACCATGATTTTCCCCATAAATTCCTTATCTTAACCCTTACACCTAACAAAATGCCTCTAGGACATAGGAATGTGCATGAGATTGAGATGGAAGAGATGAGATGTAGGATACATAAGTTGGAAGCTACTGTGAAAATATAGCGAACTCTATTAGACAATAATAGAGAAAACCCAGAAGGAGATTCAGGAAGCAGTGGTTTGTCATCCACTAATAATCACCGCTGTCCTCAACAACAACAATTCTATCCTAATGACATTAAGGTAGACATTCTTGAATTTAAGGGAAGACTCTAGCCAGACGAGTTCGTAGAATGGCTTCAAATTATTGAACATGTATTTGAATATAAGGAGGTTCTAATGCACAGAAAAGTCAAGATTGTTGCCCTCAAACTCAAGAAATATGCCTCCATTTGGTGGGAAAACCTCAGACAAAAGCGAGAATGTGAGGGGAAGCATAAGATTGAACTTGAGAAAAAATGAGATGTTAGCTCACCAGGAAATTTCTACTAGATCATTACTACCAGGATAACTTTTTCTAGCTATAAAATCTTCAACAGAGGTCTTTGTCTATAGAAGAGTATACCAGAGAATTTGAACTACACATGATGAAGTGTGACATTCAAGAGAAGGAGGAGCAAACAATAGCATGATACCTTGTAGGCTTAAACACAAACATCAGCCGTCCAGTCTAGCTTTAATAATATTAGACTTTGGATGATGTAATCTATCTAACCATGCGTGTTGAGAAGTAGACGCCTAAGAGATCATCTTTCTAGCCCACTTCCTCCAGGGGTTATTCAAATGCTTGCAAGGTAGAGTTTTAGTAGACCAACCCCTCAAGCAAACTGTAATTTAGAGCTATGAGAAAGCCACAACCGAATGGCACTAAGGATTTTGGCTCTAAAGCAATTAAATGCTTTAAATGCCAAGGATTTAGCCACTTTGCTGTGGATTGTCCTACCCAAGTGTTGTCACCATTAGGGAAAGGGAAGTCTGTGAAGCACTATAAGAAGATGAGGAGGAGATTGAGTCTTATGAAATTAATCTAGTATATAGTGAAGAAGTTACAGCTATAGATCAGGGTAAAGCATTGGTTATTAGATGAAGTATGCATACAATTATAGTTAAGGAAGAACCTTGGCTATGTGATACAACATTTTTCACACCCGTTGCACAGCCTAAGGAAAAGTTTGTAATGTCATTATTGATAATAAAAGCTGTGAAAATGTAGTGTCTAACTATATGGTCAAGAAATTGAAGTTGCTAACGCAAGACCATTTACATCCTTACAAGTTTTACTAGCTTAATAAGGAGAATGAGGTAAAATTCTCTAAATAATGCCTTGTGACCTTTTTTTATTAGGAATAGATATTATGATGAAGTTTTATGTGATGTCATTCTTATGGATACATGCCACCTTCTTTTGGGGAGACCATGGCAATATGATCAACATGTTATGCATAACAGGTGTGCAAACACCTATTCTTTCATGAAGAATGGTGTCAAGTTCATATTAGTTCCTCTACTACCGAATGAGATTAGCCAATCTTTGAGAGAATATAAGCCATTAGTGTCTTTGATGACTAATGAGGAATTCAAGGTGATAAAGTTTGAAGTCTAAATGATGAGCTTCATTCTAGTACTTGAGGTGAACGATGAGTCTGCCAATCCAGTAAGAGTGATTCCTTTATCGTCTAAATGTCCAAATGTGATATCTAAGGAGATACCATTAGGGTTGCCACCTATACGAGACATATAGCATGCCGTTGACTTTGTTTCAGGAGCAATCATTCCTAACAAGCCTACCTACAGGATGAGTCCCCAAGAACATGCCAAAGTCCAATAGCAAGTTAAAAAACTATTGAAGAAAGGGTTAGTTTGAGAAAGTATCAACCTTTATGCCATACTTGTTCTCCTAGTACCTAAGAAGGATGGGAGTTGGAAAATGTGCATTGACTGCCAAGCTGTCAAGAAGATCACTATTAAGTATCAATCTTCCATACCCTGGCTCAATGATATGCTAGACTAGTTGCATGGTGCCACTACCTTTTCAAATTTGACCTTCATAGTGGATACTAGCAAATCAAAATTCAACCAGGAGATAGTAGAAGACCACTTTTAAGACCAGAGATGACTCATTTGAGTGGAATGTGATGACTTTTGGGTTGACAAATGCCCTAGTATGTTTATGCACCTAATGAATCAGGTATTAAAACTCTTTATTGGCAAATTTATTGTGGTGTACTTTGACAACATACTTATTTACAGTAAGAGTCAAGAAGAACATTTGAGCACTTGAGTAAGTCTTGCAAGCCTTATGAGAATAGAAGCTTTATGCTAATATCAAGAAGTGTACCTTCCTCACCAGTAAAATTGTGTAATTGGGTTACATTATTACTATAGAGGGTGTTTGAGTTGATCCAAGCAAAGTTGCAGTCATTGACAGCTAGCCAATTCCAAATCCTTCTCAGAGGTTCAAAGCTTTCATGGATTAGCTTCTTTCTAAAGGAGGTTTATCTATAATTTTAGTTTTATTGTTGCACCACTTATAGATTGTACTAAAGGAGAAAAATTTTAATGCACAAAGTTAGCTTAGAAAAGCTTTGAGGAGCTTAAGAAGTTAACTAAAGCTCCTATTTTATCTCTTCCTAATTTTGACTAAATGTTTGAAGTTAGCTATGATACTTTCAATATTAGCATTGGTGCTGTCTTAGGTTAGGAGGAACATCCTATTGCCTTTTTCAATGAAAAGCTCAGTAATAGTAAGCTTAGGTATTCTACCTATGATAAAGAACTTTATGCCCTTGTTTGAGCTCTCCAATATTGGATTCACTATCTCTTAAATAAAGAGTTCATACTTTTTTAATCATGAGGCTCTTAAGTATTTAAATTCTTAGTAAAAGATCAACCACAAGCATGCTCGTTGGAGTGAAATCTTACAGTCTTATCCATTCCTTATTAAGCATAAGGCTAGAACTTTAAACTCTATAGCTGATGCTCTTAGCTATTGACATGTGCTACTGACAACAATGCAGACCAAAGTTATTAAGTTTGACCTTGTCAAAGATATGTATCAGAATGATCCAGATTTTTAAGGAGCGTGGGAAGTGACTAAAGAACAATATTTCCACCAGTACTACAGGCATGAAGGGCTCTTATTTCATGAAAAGACCTTATGTATTCCCCAGCGTTCATTATGGGAAGCAATAATTTAGGAAGCGCATGATAGTGAATTAGCTAGACATTTCAGATGGGATAAAATAGTTGACCTAGTAAAGGAGAACTTTTACTAGCCTTAACTTGATCAGGATGTTAATAGGCATATACAGAGATGCACAATTTACCACTTGGCCAAGTCTAAGGTCAGAATACTTGGTTCTACATGCCTTTGCCAATTTTAGAAGCACCTTGGAAAGATATGAGCATGGATTTTGTTCTGGGTTTACCATGGACTCAGAGGCAAAAAGATTCTATTATAGTAGTTATGGATCATTTTTAAAAATGGCCCATTTCATTCCATACCAAAAGACCAACGATGCTATTCAAGTAGCAAATTTATACTTTAAAGAGATTGTTTGTCTTCATGGCATTCCCAAGACTATCACTTCTTATTGTGATGTGAAATTTCTCAACTACTTTTGGTATATGCTATAGAAAAAGATAGGAACTAAGCTCCAGTTTAGTAGTGCTAATCATCCCCAAACAAATGGTTAAACTAAAGCTATAAATAGGATTCTTAGTAATCTTCTTCATAGCTTCATGGGAAAAAATTTAAAGTAGTCAGATCTCATTCTTGCTCAAGTTAAATTTGCCTACAATAACTCTACCAACTAAGTAATTGGGAAGTATCCATTTGAAGTTGTTTACGATATCGTCCCCTTAGTTTGCTAGACTTGATCCCTTCACTGGGCAAGTAGCAATATTATTTTGATGCTGACTAAAGGGCTAAGGAAATCAAGAAGCTACATGAACAAGTTCGTGAATGCATACAGAAGTAAAACTTGAGATACAAAACTCAACGTGACAAGCATCAAAAATATTAAACTTTTAACATGGGAGACTTGGTTTGGATACATCTACAAAAGGAGTAATTTCCTAAATAGCTAAACGTTAAGTTGTCCCTAAGAGCTAATGGTCCATCTAAGATTGTATAAAAGATTAATAACAATGCTTATAAGGTGGAATTACCTGGTCCTTATAGAGTGTCTATACCTTCAATGTTGCTGATCTATCCTCTTACATTGACAATGATGCCAAATTCAACTGGAGGGTGGGTTCCATCAAACTTGGGGAAGATGAAATAAAAAAGAGAGTTGTAAAAACAAAAGCATGAATGCTGCATTCATGTCTTAGAAATGTCTTGAGTTAATAGCATTTAAAATCTATTTGTAACTTGTGTAACCTCCATTTTAATCCTTCTATTTTTGTTTAGCCATAGAAGAATAAATAAGGCACAATTTTCAGTGTAATTGCAACAAATCTTCACAGAATAAAATGAGAGTTCTTTCATTTGATTATGAGCCATACTCACTCAATTCCACTTATAACAAAAGGGACATATGACTAAATTATGCCACTATAAGAAGAATGGGTTAGGTAAAATATGAAGTAGGTTTCAAACAGGTCCACCAACCTTCCAAGATTCAAATAGATTTGGATACCTAAGAAAACTTAATATTATTATAGCGCTTAAGAAGGACTACTAGAGGAAAGTGTTACCTGGATAATGTTTGCTCTAAGTGTATGAATGGTGACAACTCTATACTCATATACATTGCTGAAATAGATGAAGGAATTGTCACTTTTTGCAACAATGATAAGGGAAGAATTATTGATGTAGGTAAGATTGGTAAGGAATCCTCAACTATACTTTGTGTTGATAATGTTTATATAGTTGATGGTTTGGGCCACAACCTACTAAATATAAGTCAATTATATAACAAAGGTTATGAAACAGTATTTAACTAAGCAAGATGTATTATGAGACATGAAAAGATATCAAAAATCATCTTGGGAGAAGAGTTCGAAATGTCTACACCATTGATTTAGATGATGATGCTTCTATGAACAATGAATACTCAATTACTATAAGTGATGAAAGCTGACCATTGCATAGAAGATAAGCATATGTGAACATGAAGCAGCTAGATAAGCTGGTGAAGAATGACCTTAATATTGGCCTACCAAAGGTAAAATTTGAGGTAGACAATATTTGTGATTCTTGCATGAAAGGAAAGAAAGTCAAGACCACCTTCTAAAGCAAAAATGCGGTGACTACTTCCATACCTCTTAAGTTACTGCACATGGACTTGGTTGGTCCAATTAGAATAAAAGGCCTTGGTAGTAATCTTTATACCTTTATAATTGTTGACGATTTTTCAAGATTCATCTAGAACATCTTCATGTCTCATAAGGATCAAGTCTTTGAATTTTTTATTGCCTTTGCTACAAAGGTCCAAAATGAAAAGGACTTGAAAATTGTTAAAATTAGAACTGACCATGATGGATAATTTGACAATTCTAGCTTTGTTGAGTATTGTGAGGTATAGAGAATTAGTCATTAATTCTCAACATCAAGGACTCCCTAATAAAATGGAGTGGTAGAAATGAAAGCTAGAACTTAAAGGAAAGAGCATGATCTATGCTAAACAACAAGGAGCATTGGGCAAAAGTAATGAGCATAGCATGCTACATTACCAATAAAGCATATATGACACCAATGTTAGGCAAGACTCTATATGAGCTCTACAAGAGAAGAAAGCCTACTTTCTCTTGTTTATATATTTTTGGCTGTAAGTGTCTTGTGCCTAATAATGAAAAAGATAATTTAGATATATTTGATTCTAAAAATGATAAAGCTATCTTTTGTGTTACTCCAATATAATCAAAGCTTTTAAAATTTTGAACAAAAGAATATTAACCATTGAAGAATCTATTTATAGAGACTTTATATTAAAAATAAGTTTGTTTTAGATGGGTTAGATATTTTATATGAAAAGATCAATTTATAGAGACTTTATTAAAAACAAACATATTCTTTAATATTCGTACTTGATTATATGTTTCAAAAGTGAGGTTTAGTAATTACTTTTAAATTGGTTCGAGAATTATAAATTATAAAATTAATTAAAAAATTTATCCTAGGTATTTTGTTTTGATTTATTGCAATTACCTAAAGTATTATTAATAATATCAAAATATATCAATCTAAATATTTGTTTTACTTCATTAAAACAGATTAAAATGTTAATATTCTTAATTAAAATGTTTTACTTAATTAAAATCTAAACATACTATCATATAACCAATTAATATTTTTGTTAATATTTTGAATTTTTTTATTTGTATAATCTGATTGTTTGTGCTTTTTTTTTTTAGTGGAAAAGGACGAAAATATATTACTCAAAACAAGACTGTACAAAGGGGCTTAAAAGCCAAGGAAAAAATAAACAAAGAGAAGGAAATTACATCAGAGAGTTAAGCCTAAAGAAAGAATTTAAAGTATGATTAGTAACTGTCCTAACATATGAGAAGATAGCATCCACAGTGAAAGATTCATCATTAAAAATTCTACAGTTTCTAACTTGCCACAGTTTCCAACACAAAATACTAATCCCAATCTTCCAGGAGGTATCAAGGCGAGTTGTTTAAGACAGTGCGTGATCCAAGAAACAAAGTCACTCTTATAAAAATCATTAATCAAGTCAGCAGGCAGTACTTTCCTCCAGACATTTACAGCTAAAGGGCATTCTTTGAGAACATGGCTTATATCTTCAACAGATGCATTGCAGAGAGAGCATCGTGTATCTTGTGTCATCCTTCTTCGAGATCGTTCATAGTCAGCAACTTGTTTTTCAACATGAGCCAGAGGAAATTTCTAGCTCGTTGGGCCACAGGAAGCTTCCATACCTGGTTCCATATTCCTTGTGCATCATTCCAATTCATCAATTGTGAGTCCACATATGCTGATTTGATAGTGAAACATCCTGAAGCATTGAGGTCCCATATATAGCTCTTCTTTTTGTTCTCCCTTAGAGAAATACTGGCAATACTATCAAGAACATTATCACGAAGTAAGTGCCGGAACAAAGTCCAGTTCTAGTATCCATGTTGACCAGTATAATCTGTCACTGACTTGAGGCAATCCTGTTCTGAAATCTCGGCAAAAGATAGATTCTTCAGAGGACCAAAATCACCAACCCAATAGCCATGCCAAAATTTGAGTTCTTGACCATCTCCTGGTTGTTATTTGATATGAACCACAGTGTCCTGCCAAATTTTTGCTATGTTTCTCCAGAAATAAGAGCAATGCTTCCGACCAATATCATTTGGTAGTCTCTCAGTAATATGATATTTACCTCTGAGGATTTGAACCCATAAGAGATTTGGTTCAGCAACAAGTTTGTAAATTAACTTAGCTAAAAATGCATCATTCTGTGCTTCAAGATCAATGAGCCCACAACCTCCATGTTTCAAGGGTTGGCAAAGGTCCTCCCATTTGATTAAACTAATTCCTTGACGTTTTCTAGAGTAGCCCCAGATAAATTTCCTAAGTAGTTGCTTGATTGCTGAACATATGGAGGATGGGAGTTTTGTACTTTGCATAGAGTAGAAAGGTATGGACGTGAGCACAGACTTGGCCAGGGTAATGCGTCCAGCCAAAGAGAGGTTCTGACTCTTCCATCCAGCCAACTTCTGGTGTAGTCTCTCTAAGATGTAGTTAAATGTGCTCTTTATGACTCTTCCAATAATTAATGGGACACCCAGATATTGGCCTAAAGAGACTGTTTGCTTAAACCCCATCCTATCACAAATTTTTCTCCTAGTTGTAGTGTCAACATTTCTAGAAAAATAAATTTGAGTTTTAGATTGACTTATCTTTTGGCCCGAAGAGGCACAAAATTGGTTGAGTAACAACATATCTTTTTAAAAATTTGATTATTGTTTTGATAATTTTTTTAATCAAATAATCCAACTGCATTCGATTGAATTGCTTTTGACGACAACTAATCATTTCATAATATAATTATTCTTTTATTCTAAAAATTCATATATTTCTAATTATCATGAAAATTTAATTGTATACTTGAATTATATTCATGTTGAACTTAAGATTAGTAAATATTTGGATTTAAAATTAAAATATATAACCAAGATAAGCTAAAGGTACAAAAAATTATCATAGTAACGTATCTTTGATAAAACTAATGATTTTGCCAAATTAATCATATCTTCCAGAAGTATTTATAACTTTGATAATATTGTAATTTAATTTGGATATGTTAATAATATTGTTCAATATATTCAATAAGTTTGGATTGCCAATATAATGTACTTAATAATAAAAAAGACTTTAGGTTTAAATTTTGAATTTTAAGCTAGACCCATTAAAAATTAATATATAGTAATTAGATTAAATTGTTAATTTTAATTTGAATTTTCCTTCTACCTAGATATTTTGTTAATTATAAATAAGTGGTATTAGCTTCTATTTTATTCCAATCAAGATTGTGAGAATCACAAGTTTATAAGTCATGAGAGGAGAGATGTGTCAATAAAAATTTAGTAGTGAACAAATAAAATTAGCTATAAATATGTTAATCTAAATTAAATAGTCAATAAAAATACTAAAATAAAAAATAATTATAAATAAAATATTTAAAATTAAATGTCCTTATGGTATTAAATTCAATTCCATGCGTTTTGTTTTCAAAATATTTTAAAAGGAAATATTTTTAAATCCATGCAATTAAAACTAATTACACAAATTTATATACTCCCTCTGTTATAAAATGTAAGGCATTTTTTGAAGAGTTGGATGTTAAAAAATGTAAGAAAGTTTTAGTCTTTTGAAGTGTAATCATTGACTTTTTTTTTAAAAGTGCCTCTATTGATAAAAACTTTATATTCATTGTAGGGTATTGAATAGGGATAAATATGAAAAAGTATGGTTAGTTTGAAAATAGGTAACTACCTTATTGAGAGTAGATTCGGTTAAAAATGCCTTATATTTTTAAATAGAGGGAGTAACCATTAAGAATTTAAGTAGCCTTTGAAATTTCCTCGATCCTCCATAATCCAATTTCATTTGAATTGAATATAAAACCTGATTACTAAAAAGTATTATGAGATCTAATTATTTTAAATCCTAAATTTTAATTTCATTTGCATTTATAATTTTTAAAATTAAATAAACTTTTTTTCAACATGTTACTGAATCATTATATCGTCATGTAAAATTTAATTATTCAAAAATTAAATGAGTATAACATATATTATTTTCATATTAATTTCAATTTGAACATAATAAATATCTAAATATAGTTTTTGGCTATATTTCAATCCCATCAATACATTTAAAGTATATAATCTAAACAAAAAAAAATTAACCATATTATTCCATATTATATAATTAGATATTAGACAATAAAAAATACACTTATTGAAGAAGTAAATTATTATAAGATCTAATTATTTTATTTGTATCTTCTATCATTTAATTCATATTGTTTTTCACATGACTACAATTACACAAGGCCATGAGACTAATTTGTTCAACTTTGATTAAAAATAGCGTTGGAAAAATGGGCCAACTCATCAGTTATGGGTTGATATGTGTGGATTGAAAAGGCATGCTCTCTAATGGGCCATGATTTTCTCAACCCAACTCATCAACCTGTCACATATTTTTTTTTAAAAGCTTATATTTATGCTTGCTTAAATATATTATTTTTAAAATTTATTTTTATCATCTTTAACATAAATAATAATAATCAAATTTTATTATCATCAAGTAAGAAATAAAAGAAAAAAGTTTAACAAGTAAAAATAGGATGAGGAAGGAGAAGAAAAATCAATAAAAACACTTTTCACTTTTCAAATCCTTCTATAGGGTATTGTTGTAATTGATAAATATGATAAAGATGGAAGTTGTGTGCCAAAGGATGGGATATAGAAGTGGTGGTTGAAAATAATTTAGTAATAAAAATTTCAAAATTAATCACAATACCATGTATGTGTTTTTTTTATCGAAAACTCTACGTGCACTTTTATTTCAGAAAACAAAAATATGCATATATAACACTAAAAAAACTAATAGCCCTATGATATCCAAAACTCATTCCTTCATCAATAATGGTGTGCTAGAAGGAATGAATAATTGAACAAAAAAATTTAAAATAAAAAATTATAACCTGGAATTTGCTTGTGGATCGTAATATAAATTAAAAAAATTGATAAAAAAATTTGAAAACAAAAATTAAGAATGATTTTCTTAACAATATCTATAATTTTATATTTTAGAAATTGGGCTATATTAGCTCCTTCCTTAGTTGTGATTGAAGTAGTAAATAGGTATATGTTATCATTGCTCCCTAAAAAGAAAGTTGTGTACTAAACTCTAATAGTGTTGTAAAAGATGATGGAACATGAATTCACTTGTAACCTACACTTTAAAGATTTTTTAAATTCAATTGCAATGTTAGGCCTCCTAAATCATAAAATAAGGCTCAAAGTGGGTGCCCTGATTATTTTAATGTGAAACATTGATAAATTTATGGAGTTGTGCAATGGTATAGTTGCATAATTACACAATTTAAAAACATGTTATTGAGATCCAAGCAATGTCTAAATCAAATGTAAGGGCAAAAGTATGTATATTGCATATTGCTATGTGTCTATTTGATTCTAGGTTACCATTTACTATGAGAAGGAGGCAATTTTTATTACATTGGCCTTTGTAATGATATCATTAATAAGAGCTAAGACTGGAACTTGTGTCATGTTAGTTTTTACTTGTCTTGTCCTATTTTCACTCAACCAATTATACGTCGTGGTTTCTTCTGTTCAAAGGAGGAAAGGTATGTTAAAAATATTGGTTCATAGGAATGACTTCAATAATTTAACCTAAATAACTATGAATTTTTGTTAATCTATTTTTGATTATACATACCTATTCACACAGTATGCTTTTAGGTTTTATTATTTGTTATACTCTAATATGCATATTTAATATGGAAGGGTCTACTATAAGTTATTTTTTCAGAAAAAATCTTTCTATAAAGTTAACACTTATTTTAAAAATATTGTTGCATATGATATGTGCATCGTACGGATACTTTATTAGTTTTTCTTAATATGTGGACAAATACTTCTAATTTGGATTTCAAGTTATTTATCTCTTATTTTAAATAAATATTATTAAAATTTAGTTTCAATTTTCTTGTATAAAGTTGGTAAATGACCAACCTATGTATACATTTATACTTACAGTCATATCATTTCAATATGTAAAATTTAATGTATGTTAATTTATTAACAACTATTCCAAATCGATCATGGTTTGACTAATGAATTGTAAACCACTATCTTGACCTATGCCATCATTGATCCAATTTTTAAAACCTTGGTTCCACTAAATATCCAAACCAAACTTATGATTGGTTCCTAGTCTAATTGACCAAACTGGCCCAGTCTTGTTTGATTTAAAAAAAATGCTATGGACAAATAATTTTGTCTCTAATGAAAATTGGAAATTGGAAATTAAAATAATAATATAAATGCACGTGTCTATTTTAATATTGAAAATGAAAAGTAAAAAAAATTAAAATAATATTCTTTCAAAGACGATGACATATGGATGAGTTATGAAGTTCATTTTCAAATCCATTGTAATTCAAATTTTATCATGAAAATAATGATAAAAATCATATAATAAAGGACAAATGATAAAGAGTAAAATTTTCTAACCTTCTCTTTATTTCACCTTAATTACATATACTCTCTCATATTTTTGAAACCTATACAAACTTCCTCGAATATGAATAGTTACAAAATACAAGCATATCTATTTGGATTAATGAGCAAAATGGGCTTGAAGTATTGCGTGAAAAGTATCATGAATCTTAACTCTTAAAATGTGTAAAATAAATCCTAAGCTTTTAAATTCATAACAAATTAAACTCTACCATTAAATTTTTTTAATATTGTTATTGTTCATTTGTTAATTAGTGCCAAAAACCTCAAACTATTATGCGAGTAGCATTTTGGACCATGAACTTTAAATTTTAAGCAAATTACTCCCATCATTTATTTATAAAACATTGACTATTATATAGACTAAATTAATCTTAGTGTGGTCTACCATGGTGAACACATTATCGGTCGTGGCGATTAACCTATAATTTTGTGAAATGACATTTTTGCCCCCCTTTTTTTTGAAATGTTTTCCAAACAATTAGTACTCATACTTCCTATACTCTATAACTCTAATTTAGTTTTATTTTAAATAATATTTATTTATTTAATGGTGAAAACTTAGGATCCTATTTGAAAAGAAGTTTAAGCATTAGAGGATTTTACAAATGATGGATGTTAAGGCCGACGATTTCATTAATGAATGTAAAACCTAAATTAATTAGTTAATTAAAAATCTCTAATATTTAAACTTCTTTTCCAATAGGATCCCAAGAATTAACCATTAAATGAATAAATATTATTCAAAATAAGACTAAATTAGACTTATAGAGTATACAGAAGTGTAAGATACTAATCGTTTGAAAAATATTGTAAAAAAGGGGCAAAAATGTCTATTTACAAAATTATGGGTCATTTGCCATGGCCAATGATGCATTTATCACGGCGGACCACATTGAGACTAATTTAATCTACATAATAGTCAACATTTTATATATAACGGTGGAGATGATTTGCTTAAAATTTTAAAGTTCAAGGTCTAGTACGCTACTCACATAATAGTTTAAGGTTTGTGATGCTAATTAATAAATGAACTATAATGACATTAAAAAAGGTTAATAGTAAGGTTTAATTTGCTATGAATTTAAAAGTATAGTCCATTATGCACATTTTAAGAGTTTAGGGTCTAAGGCGCTTTTCATGCAATACTTCAGAATCTATTTTGCTCATTAACCCTATCTATTTTGAAGGTTTCATTTCCATCCATCCAACTGTTGGTTGGTTATTAAGTAACATATGTTGGGATAAAATACCCCTCTTTGAATATAAATATTATCTAAAAATCATTTAAATTATCCAAAAAATATTGCACATATTTTTTACTTTTTTATTTGAATTTAAATGTTTTTAGTGATGTAAATGTATTTATTTAGTAATTTTTAAAAAATTAAATATATAAATTTTCTAAAGAAATATTCAAACATGAAGTTAAAAAAATTTAATGAAATAATTATTTAATATAATAAATTACTCAATATAATTTATATTTATTTTTATTTAAATCTCATTAATTTTAACACAAAATTTTAGATTATTATTTAAATATTGACATACTTAATCATGTAAAGTTTTCTAAATTCACACACACATAGAGAGGACAATTAGATCAAAAGAGAAAATTAAGGATTTTAAAATTTTCAACATAATTATAAATAAAAAATTAAGTATTTCAAATTAAAATATTTATATTTATACTTGTGTTAAAAATTGGACTAAAATGTAAATTTTGAAAATAAAAGGGGGTCCTCTGTAATTTTAGCAAAACAAAAAAGAGATGATTGTATTTTACTCAATAATAAAACTATTAGGATCTTATCATAACATCCATGGATGTGTATATGATAAGTTAAAAATCAAATATTAGGATTTTTGTCATTAATGCGGGTGATTCTTGGTTTCGCCTCTATATTGAGGCATTAGAGTGGCCTGAGCTTCTGAGCCATTGTGAAATTCAGACTAGTTTCAAGCCACAAGATGATGAAGGTTGAGTTTGTGTCCAGACAAATCATAAAGCCATCATCTCCAACACCCCAAAGCCATGCAACTTTTAAGCTATATTACAAGGACCAGATGAATATTGATGGCATGTATACTACAATTCTACTTTTCTATCCCAATATTGATCAATGCGAGGCAAACAAAGTTAGTCATCATCACAAGATTGCTGAAGAATGGTGTGAAAGGCTAAAGACGTCATTGTCTGAGACTCTGACCTACTTCTACCCTCTGGCTGGAAGAATCAAAGACAATGCAATAATTGAATGTAAAGACCAAGGTGTTGAGTTTTGCAAAGCTCGTGTTCATGGCTTCCTCGAAGACATCCTTAAACAACCCAACAATGAATCTATGAAACAGTTTATGCCAGGCGATGATGCCGGGTTAGGAAGTGGGTTTTTATTGAAAGTTCAAGTGAATTTGTTTGATTGTGGGGGAATGGTGATTGGTGTGTCTGTGTCTCACAAGATTGCTGATGCTTCAACGATTGTTTCGTTCATCAAGGCTTGGTCTTGTACTGCTTTTGGGTGCATGACTGCGGCGATGCTTCCGAAGTATAATATTTTCAGATCGTTTTATGCTTCGATGGATTCTCCGATTGCTGCATCACCTATCACGTTAGGAGACTTCATCAATTTGTGCATCACAAGAAGGTACTCCTTCTATTTTTATTTATTAAAAGAACTATCATTTTTAGTTTTTTTTTTCACATAAGTAAAATCACATTATCTAATAGGCATTTATCGCAAACTTTCTAAATTACCCTTTATAATTTTATTATTTATAGTTATAAAAAATAATTAATGAAAACTTGATTAATACAATTAATAAAGGATATTATAGTCTAATTTTTTTATTTTCAGACAAACTTAATATAATTAATTGATTTTCTTAAACTATATAATACAGCTTTTTTTTCTACAAATAAAAATGGAGAAAGTATTATATATTCTACACAACACATTCACCCCCGTTAAATATTTTTTGTTTTTTCTTTTTCTAAAACTTTTTTATCCTTTGGTTGGGAAAGTTCAAATCTTGAATTAGACCATTTCAACCCTAGAAATGAGTTTCTTTTCAAAGGCAATAAATTGTCTTGTTTTTAGGGACTCGAAATCTGTAACTTTAGGAACCTGATCTTAGCTGGTCAAGGAAACGTAAGAATTCTTTTCCTGATCATTAATTATGGAAGGAGATAAATATAAAATATATAAGACTTGTCTAAGGAAAGGCATGACAAAGGATCAAAATCCTCGAAAGATCAATTTTCAAAGTTTCCTAAGTTTGATAGCGTTTTATTAAATGAACTTTATAATTCTGCCACATAATAAATGAAACCATGTGCCTTGTTTGTATGGTTTCAATACTGTAATATTTCACGCCAAATGGTCCAAATTTTTTCTCACTTTTGTATACATTATACTGTTATATTTCCCTACATTCATATTGCCGCCTTTGAATCAAAATCAAACACATCTATCATCACCTGATTTATTCAATGGCTCAAATGCTCTCAAATGCAGAAAACTTTAGAGGATTTTAATCGATAATAGAATTAAACTTGATCTTAGCATAACCCATGGAATAAATGTAGCACAATGAAAGTATTTTGGAGTAGCATAGGATATAAAAGAACGATATAAATTATAGCTTTACCTCTTGGCTAAAAATGAGTTTCATATGTGGAAAATTGATAAAATATTATTGAACTTCACGGCTTATATTTCTCAACTTCAGCGATCATTTTATGGTAAAACCAACGTGTCTGCCTTTCTTTCCTTTTTCTCTCTATTCTTAAAATAATAATAATTATATAAAAAAAAGGAGTCGAAGGGTGACTTGAATGATACCAATATAGTTAAATATGATTAAGCTATAGATACTTTTTTTTTTCTTCAAACTAAACTTCATTAACATGGATCATACTTTCACCTCTATTTAGTTCAACCGGCGAAAATAAAATCCTTTTTTGTATTATTTTTTTCATTAACTTTTTTATGTTTTAATGAGAAATTTCAAATCTTGATGATTTCAACCCTCAGAATTAAAATTTATTTCTTTTTGAGGTGGCAAATAAACTTGTTTTTAGAGACTCAGAAATATACAACTTTAGGAATCCGAAGAGCTTCCCTAATAGAATTAGTTGTTGAGCAAATGTGATCAAGTGAACTTTTTATTTTTTGTCCTGATCATTAAATAAAATATATATGATTTAAGCTCTATTATTTTGAGGTAAAATCGACATGCCATTCTTTCTATTCTTAAAGTAAAAAGTAAAAAGGAAAATTTTAGTGATGATCCCTTAACTAGATTTAATTTCAGTCAACGCACGGAAATTCTGAAAGTTTACTATATATGTGGGGATTAACATAAAATTAAAAAGCTAACTAAAATGACCATATTATCTTTGATAAAGGTAGATGCATAAACAACTCATATACAACTGATGTATGAAAAATAAACTATTGATATAGGTAGAATTTATAACTCTCATTACACCTACATCAGTCATTCATTTTTCATACATAAGTTATTAACTTCCTTACACAAGTTGTTTCTATCCTAACTTCACCAAGGACAATAAGATCATTTTACTCATCTTTTTAATTTTATTTCAGTCCCCCCACTGAAATTAAATCTAGTCAAGGGGTACTCATTAAAATTTATCCTAAAAAAAAAATCAAAGTGTGAATTGAATCATAGTTACATAGTTATATATGATTGAGTTGTATATATATTTTTTCCTAATAAACTTCATTAACATGGAACCCATTCATATCAAATAGAAAATATATATTGTTGACGTGAGATAGCAAATTAAATTGCGTACGCAGGTTTGTGTTTGATTCCTCAAAGATCACAAAACTAAAGGCCAAAGCTGCTAACAATATAGTCGAACAACCTAGCCGAGTGGAGGCAGTATTAGCACTAATATGGAAATGTGCTATAATAGCATCAAGAACAAGCCAAGGAATAACCAAGAGACCTTCCATGGTATCCCAAGCAGTAAATCTTCGTAAAAGGACAAGGCCACCTTTACCTGAGACATCTGTCGGCAACTTCATAAGTCACGTCGTAGTGAAACTAGAAGAGACCAATGAAAGTACTGACATAGACTTAAAATGGTTGGTGCTTCAGCAGAGGAATGCTCTGGAACAATTTTCAAAGAAATGTCTCATGAAACTTCAAGACAGAGATGCTTTCTCGTTAATGAGTGAGGCAGTGAAGGAGATTGAATTGGAAAAAGAGGGTAGAGACTTCTACATGTGCTCGAGCTGGTGCAATTTTGCGTTTTATGAAGTAGATTTTGGGTGGGGAAAGCCCAAGTGGGTGAGCCTTCCTCCTCTGGAGATGAATAATTTAATTATTTTGATGGATACAAGTGATGGAAAGGGGGTCGAAGCATGGGTGAGTTTGAATCCACAAGATATGGCCTTGTTTGAGACTAACCATGAGCTGCTTGAATTTGCCTCCTTGAATCCAAATGTCATATAAAATAGGATTAAAGAATAATTTCACCCTTAAACTTTAGATCTAAAAGTGTCTAGAATCCTAAACTCATTTTTCATATAATGTTTCCCTGCAACTTTAAAAAATGGTACGATGTTACATTTACCATTAATAAAAGTTAGTTTTGATTATTTTAGTTGACAAGAAAATTACAAAAAAATGCCTCAAAATATGATCGAAAAATTACATAGAAGGACAAATTACAAACAAGGACCAAGAAAATTTCTTGGTCCTTTTCTACAATTTTTAATTCAAATAATAACAGTCAAAATTAATATTTGTCAATGGTAGGGGTAATATCACACCATTTTAAAAAGTTAAAAGGAAACAATGTACTAAAAACAAGTTTAGGATGCCAAATACTTATAGACCTGTAGTTTAGGGGCAAATTTGCCACCACTTCCTCTGCCTGGCATTCTAGCCTTGGATGCTGTGGGAGCTGGCAAGTCTGATAAGTTTACCTGGTAGTGGATGATCATCGATCGTTTGGGCGTTGGCTGATTCTTATGCATATTGCTGCATGTTTTCTTTTGAACTTGGTTTGTTGTTGACTATTGTACAGATTCTGCTTTAGATTTTCGTTTTCATTGTCGCAATACTACTGTTATTGGACTTTGGTTTTTGGAATAAAAGTTTAATTTGCATTGGGGGAAAAAAGAATCCATCTATCATATAAAATAAATACAAACGTATTGATTTTAATAAGTAGTGCATGCAGTTAGACTCCATTCAAAAATAAAAATGATAAAAGTCAAATAAAAAAAATTGTGAAAGATTAATATGTACATCCAATCATTATATATATATAATTGGGATGAAAGGCTATGTATGAATAATATGTGTCTATTTTTTGGTTTGCTACAATTTTATATTTTGGGATGTCTTTCCTATGATTTTGAACTTTTGAATTTAAGTTTGGAGTAAAGTTCAAGATGATTTATTATTTTTATATGTATATAAAATAGAATATTCATGTTTGGAGTTATATTCAAGATGATTTTTCATTTTCTATATGTATTACAAAATTAAATTTTATCTATTTGAAATTCAAATGTAATCATATTTGAATTTAAATTGATATATATATATATATATATCTACTTAAAAATTTAGAAAAAAAAAAGAACATGTGTTTAAAATTTCTGATCTGTCTTCATGATTTTTGAAAACTTCTATCTATCCTAAGGATTTGCCATAAGTAAGGTTCATATGATCAAGTGTATAGTATATATATATATAAAAATCCAAATGTAGATTAATATCTATCTATTTAAATTATTATTATTATATATATATATATATATATAAGTAAGATAACAAGCTACGTATATGCCGTGTCTTTTTGTGGATACATTAAATTGTGACACATGTTTCTTTTTCAGTACTTTAAATTGTGCCATGTGACCCTTTTTCAAATCAAATAACAAATAATCCATTTAAAAAAATGTATAATCTATAATAAATCATCAAAGGATTAGTTAGAAAAAATATTCTGGGTTTAAAAAGGACTATTCTCTTTTTATATTTATTTTAGTTCAAAACTTATATAGTTAATTAAGCAGAGTTTACAATTTATATATAAATCATATCACAAATTCAAATAAGTATTTTTTTTATATTTATTTGAGTTAAAGATTTATATAGTTAATTATGCAAAGTTTACAGTTTAGATACAGATCACACCATAAACTTGACTTATTGGTCTATTATGGTGATTTCCAAAAATTTCAATCATATAAAGTAGAGTGTGTGTATTTCAAATTCATATAGATGTTTAGTTATTGGACAATTTTTTTTTAAATTTTTTACTGTATCTCCACGATTTTGTAATCCAATTGTATGATGCAATCAGTTTATCTTATTTAATTTGAAAATATACACCACGTTGCTCCACTTAAAAAGGGAGACTGACAATTTGGTCCCAATCACTAAATTAAAGTCAATTAAGTGCCCGACAAATGTTTTTGAAAAATAAATTAAAAATATCAATTCAAATTATTACAAATTTAAGAGTTTTAATTATAAATAAGTATTTAAATATCAAATCTAATTTTTAGATTGTAACAAAAAATTTTATTTGTAACTGTTTGAATTAATATTTATAATTCATTTTATAGAAAATTTTATCAAGAACCTAATATCATTAATTCATTCCTCTGAGACCTAACTATTATTCTCCCCACTAAAAATTATGTTTAAATTCAATTGATTTAAAATTTAAAAATTTTCTGGATTTTAATAACTCCACGCACTTTACTAATTAAACTACAATTTTTTTTTTGTTTTTTTGACAAGTTTGGTTTGGAAAATAAAATTATATATATATATATATATATAATAGGAAAAATGACAGTAAATCCCTTCGAATTTTATAAATGATAGTTTGGTCCCTCAAAAGGTCATAATTCTAATAAAATTTCTAAGAACCTCTTTGTCAATAATTATTTTTAGAGAAAGATTATTTTACCCTTACTAAAAATAATAACTCCCAATTACATCTTTTGTTTAAAAAATCACAACTTTTCTTCTATAAATTGCAAGAGTTGAATAAGAAATCACAACTTATTAAATGTACTTTTTGTTACTAAAAACAAGCTACTTTTTACTTAAAGAATGACAACTTTTTCTTTATGAATCACAAAAGTTGATTAAGAAATTATAATTTATCAAGTGTAATTTCTATTATTAAAAATAAGTTCTCAAAATAATGAATCCCGTTCACAATTTTTGTTTAAAGAATCAAAACTTTTCTTCAAAAAATAGTAAGAATTGAATAAAAAATCACAACTTCTCAATAAAGATAAAATGATCTTTTCAATTTAAAATTTATTGACAAAGAAATCCCTAAAGACTTTAGTGGAGTTTTGAATTTTTGAGGGGACTAAATTGTCATTTATGTAATTTAAAAGGATTTTATTATCATTTTTCCTATATAATATGTAAAATGCCCAAGAGGGGGGATAAATTGGGCAAGTCAAAATTTTTACAGATAACAAGTAAATTAAATGAAATAGAGGAGAAAAGATATCACCAAATAATCAAGGGTGAAAAGAGAAGGTTGAACAAGTGTTTATCTTAATTTAGTCCTAACCACTTAAGCTTACATCCAGTTTCTAGGTTATATTTGAAATTTTTTAACCACTTACTCTACCAAGATCAATCCGACTCTTGGTTGTCTCAATACAATCCCAAACTAAAATCTATATCACTCTTCCTTACAAAGGTAATAATATAACCAACTTAAACTTCTTGAGCTTAAAGTCTCTATTTCTAGAATGAAAAATAGGGATGAATAGAGTATGTTCACAAAGTGAACAACTATAGCAAATACTCTCCTTAAGAGTTGATTTACAATCAATGAAGTGCAAATACAATAAATGTAATCATAGAAGGTAGCTAATGAATTGAATGTTTAAGTTCATATAATAATTCTTTTGTGTCTTTTTTCATAAATGAGCGTATTTACAATCAAGGTTGATAAATGCTGTTAGAGTGATTTTTGGTTGAGTTTCTCGCTCATGACAAGTAAGGAAATAAACAGCCATATGCATTTAATACTCTAATATAAAGTAGGTAAAAGAATATCAGCAGAGCTAAATGCAAATGGGTAGCAATGAAGGAGTAAGAGATAAAAAGTGTTTGAATCAACCAAAGTTATGTTTAGAAAGCTTCTAGATGAACAAAAGGCTAACACAGCTTACAAAAGTGGAAAGGAATGAGATAAACCTTGAATTGAAGCTCAAAGAAGTGAATACGAAAAATACAGTCTCGTAATTAATATTAGTACTGGTATAGAAGTGACAATGCCAGTATTGACAAGAACAAATATGAAAATAATAACTTAGGTCAATGCGAGTAGAGCTATTATAGTACTGGAAGTGTTCTTCATAAAAGACATTAACTCAACAAACAACCGGCACTATAAGTATTGATAAGTAGGGGAATTGAGCACACAATACTAGCAGTATTGGAAAGTACCATAATAAAACAATAATTGTCTATTCCAAAGAAAATGAGGGTGCTAATGTTTTATCTTGTATGATTTCACAAGAAAATTGATATGGGTACTGGCATGGACTAAAAAGTTCAGGCAACAATATACCTAGCACTCATCTTATGTATGCCGATAAACCTTGCTTTTTTGTAAGGCTTCTGAGAGTGATTGTAGAATTATGAAAGTACTTCTACATAGATATGGAGAAATCTCGGGACAACAAATAAACTATACAATCAGTCCTGTCTTGTGTTTAGTCCCTCTATTCCTTGTAAACAAAAAAAGCTTTTGGCTC
The DNA here is from genome assembly GCF_029017545.1 of Prosopis cineraria. Taxonomy (NCBI): domain Eukaryota; kingdom Viridiplantae; phylum Streptophyta; class Magnoliopsida; order Fabales; family Fabaceae; genus Prosopis; species Prosopis cineraria. The sequence goes on from NW_026555335.1 coordinate 28,177,811, forward strand.
ATTCTATTGGAGTTAGACACAAAAATCAGTTGGGTAAGTATTTAGGAGTCATAGTGGATAATTATAGTAATTCTCACGAAATCTTTCACGAGTTGGCAAAAAAAAAAAAAAAAACTGGAAAATAGGCTTCAATTATGGAAGGCTAGATTGTTATCATGAGGAGATTAACCTTGATAGAATCAACTATAAATTCTATATTGGTTTATCCTTTGTCCTTTTGTCGCGTTCCAAAATCCTTTTGACTAGGCTTACGATGAAAATTATATATATATATATATATATATTGGGATCATGGTGGAGAGTCTAAAACTTTTCATTTATTAAAATGGTTTGAAATTTGTTGTCCAAAAAATAGATGAGGTTTGAACATAGGAGACATTAATTTATTTAACTAGGTACTTTTTGCCAAAACCACTTGGAGAACAATAGATAGACCAAATTCTTTGTTGAGTAAAGTTTTTTGTGTTAAATATCTATAGGATAAGGATACTATGAATTTTTCTGCCAAGGCTAGTGCTTCACGGTTTGGAAATCTTTTTGCATCTAGTTAAATGGTTTTGCAAAATTTGAAATGGATAGTGGGTAATAGAAAATCTAGTTCTTTGAAGAGTCAGCTTTCATGGCTTTTGCAAAAGTCAAATCTTCCTCCTTTTGTACAAAGAATGAAGGTCATATACTATACCCTCATTTTCTTTGGAATAGACAATTAATATTTTCCTTATAGCGCCCTACCATAGCTTTACAAATTTTGCAAACACCATTATCTTTTACTAATCAAGAAGATTCCTTGGTCTGGACTATTAACTTCAATGGTAATGATTCTGTTAAGGAGGGTTATAAGTGGCTAACTGAATCTAATTGAGATCCTCCTTTCAATATTCTTTACTTTTCATGGAAAATCTTTTGGAAAATGAAATTGCCTCCTGTTGCACCCAAAAAATGCGACGTGGACGATATGAGAGCGGAGGTTCCAGCCTTCACGGTGGGAAACGGATGGAACGAGAGTTGCCACCAAAATTTTGAGGAAATCTTAAGAAACCAATTAAAAGTTCGAGAGTCGATTGAGTGTGGGGAAGGTGCTAGGCACCCCACAACACCCTATAAATATTTTTCTGAAGTTTGTTGTGCTATATTAATATAGTTTTAAAATTATTTTAATTATCCTTTTTATATTTATGTGTTTGATATAAAAATGATAAGAATTAAATGAAAAATATTTATTTATTTATGAGGGAGGACTTGACTCAGAATCTAACTTTGAAGCTTACGTACCCTGTGATGGGGATTGAAGCCCACGTAGTTCGGGCCTTAAAAATTATTGGTGAAAATATTTTTTTAAAGAGAAATTAATTATAAATAATTCACCATTTTGCAAATAAAATAATTTTGAAATTTTGATATGTGTGTTTTAAATTGCAAAAACTAATTTAATTTTAATTATTTTCTCAATTTTTGAAAAAAAAGAAAAGAAAAGGGGTTTAAATTTTTTTTATATTTTATGATTGAAAATTTAATTGCAATACTTGCAGAGCTGTATTGACTCATATGGTAATACAATTATTCTATATATCTGCATACATTCCAAAATCTTACACGATAAAAGAATTAAATTTATTTAAATATGTTTTAATTTTATTAATTTAATATACAATTTATATATATATATATATATGTAAACTCAATCATTATATCTACAGAGTCTTATTGACTCATATGATAATATGATTATCTTAAAAGTCTATGAAAATTCAAAAATCTTATATGACTAAAAGATATAATCAGTAAATATGATTACAATTTAAATACATTAATTTGATTAATTAATTTTATAAATTGTGTATTATATCATTATTTACCAAAATCATTTATTTATTATAGAAATTGAGAATCATTACATTTGCGAGAACTTATTATCCTACATGATGATGTGACTTATTTAAGTCTCTATAAAAATTCTTGAAATCTCACATGTGACTTAAATAAATTATTAATTTTGATTATAAAGAGAGAATTAATTTTAATGATGGGCCTTTAGAGTCCATATAAATATACAAGTTTTATTATCATATTTGCAAAACCTTATTGATTTACAAGCTATGAGATCATTTAAATTCCTACGAAGATTCTTAAAATCTCACATGAAAAATAAACAAACACAAATATGTTCTTTTATCATTGTTATCATCATTATAATTATTATATATCTTAGATTTAGTTAGCTACTCAACGATTAAAATCTTTTGTCAATTGTTGGTTGTTTCTTCTCTCTTTTACCCAACTATTATTCACAAAACTGTCCAAGATTATACTTATTATCACAGGGCATTGTTCTAAATAAAACACGTGATACTTGTGTTGATTCGAAAATCAAAATTAACATCTATTCACATTCAAGATAAATGGGACCGCAATGAGAATCAAGTTTCAGAATTTGGTACATAAGTATCTACACACAATGCTGCAAATTTTATTTCATTGATCATTTGACTCATTCGCTAAGGAAGGCATTATTCATAATTTGAAATAGCACAAAGTGAAAGAATTAATAAAATTTAAGTGTAATCATGAACAATCAAAGAGAATGAAATTTGAAAAAAAAGTAAACATTCCACAATCTAAATCAAATATATGCCTATCAAAGAAAGAAAACTTCCCTAAAATACACATGTTTTTACACACGAATATTCAACAAAGTCAAGTTCAAGACCACCTATATTCAACAAAGTCATGTTAAAGACAATTCTAAATGAAATTTAAACAGGATAGGGTGCAAGGTCATGCGATCACAGCATTGAGACCCTTTACAATTATTAAACCATGAGATCAACATCCTAAGAGCTTTAGTATAATCAAGCTTTTGAAATAGCATTTATTGCATCAGACGATAAAATTCAAATGACATATATAAGTAGATCCAATATCTTTCTCAAAGTATTTAATCTATACATTCAGTCCAAACATCCCATAAATCAGAACGGAACACATGTAGAGGATTTACTCAAGTGATACCAAATTATAATTAGAAACTTTCTCCAAAACTAATCCAATTTTATAGAGTAAAATACAAAATGGATCATGAAAGCCAAAAAGATTGATTCCAAACCTATTGCAGTAAATGGAAATGAGCAACTTCAATTGACTATTCTTGTTCTTCATCCTTCCTCTTTGCTTTGCTTCCTCTATCCTATTCGTTCCTCATTCTTATTCCAATAAACCACTCAATCTATCATTGTCACTCCCTCTTGGTTTTCCCTTCTGAGAATTAGATAATCTTAAGCTCTTGAACTTTTCTAAAAGAATTAGATTTTTGCTGATTCTTCATTTACCCCCAAAGATCCTCTCGTTCTTTTAGTCTGAGCTCTCTTTTTTTTAGAAAACTCTTCCCCTGATCTCGGCCTTCATTTTCTCTCATTCTTTATTTTTTTTTCTAGAAAACTCTCCCTGATCTCAGCCTCCTCTTTCTTTGAGTCTCTTTTTTCAGAAAACTCTCCCCTGATCTTGGCGTCCTCTTTCTCTAAATCTCTTTTTTTCCAAAAAAAGCTCTCTCTCTTTGACTCTCAGTCGCCTCTCCATTTCATTCAACCAAAATCCCCAGCTTTATATAGAGAATAGAAGGGATGAATCCTTCTAGAGTCATGATTACTCACCTACCATTTACTCTTCCAATCTCACACACTTTAGCCTTAGATCTTTCTCTACATCACCTTCTCTATTTTTTTTTTGCCTTTTTCCCCTTCTCCTATTGCGTTTTCTACGTGTGTGTGCGGTTTCCATCTTCGCTCATGTGTGTGACTCACCTTCATCGGCTATTCTCTGCTCTATTTCTTCCTCTTCTCTCTAGTGCTTTTGGTGTCTGTAACTTTGGTTTCTTCATCTCTATGCTGTTGATCCTTGTATGTTCTCTAGTCTTCCCTTTTTCTCTATTTTGTGTTTGCTTCTCTCTTTTGTCTTTTTCATCTGTGGTGGCTTCTTTCTTCATCTCTGCGTGTGAGGTGTATCAAAAGAAACTATTTTTTTATTCTTTATTTTTTTTTAAAAAAACTATAATTATTTTTTTTTACTTTTTAATCATGTTTATTAATTTTAAAAATTAGAAAATCAAAAGAAATATGATTTTCAATCAAGCAAGCATATCTTTTTTTTTTCAAAAGGTAACAATTTAAAGGAAGAGATTCAAAAAGTGTTGAATCTCAAAAGTTAGTTCCTAATATCTTAAATGGTTGGGATAATTTCAGAGAAATTTTTCAAAGATTTAAGAAATTTTTTTTTAATTTTTCTAAAATATAATCCTAAAAAGGATTAAATTTTATTTTTGTATTTTTATATTTTTTAATTATTTTAATGAACTAAAAGAAATAAAATCTTACTCAACAAAAGATTAAATAGGATAAAATAAAATTAAACCCTATTAATTAATTTTTTTGAAAATATAATCTTAAAAAGGATTAAATTTCATTCTTGTTTATATTTTTTTAATTATTTTAATGAACTAAAAGAAATAAAATCTTACTCAAAAAAAGATTATCTAGGATAAAATAAAATTAAACCCTATTAATTTTTTTTGAAAATATAATCCTAAAAAGGATTAAATTTCATTTTTTATATATTTTTTAGTTATTTATTATTATTTTTATTAAATTTTAAAAGAATGCCTGGACAAAGTATAATATTCACAGTTGCCCCTCTTTACTTGTTTCATATGTAAGTATATGAAAAAGTGTGTTTCTGAATTCTTACATAAGTGACAAGTAAAGATAGAACATGTATTTTGGTCGGCCATGCAATACCTATGAAAAAACCTAATTGCCCCTGACATGACAATATGATTAAATGTGAGACTATTGCATAACAAATATAATGACATGATTTTTTTTTAGCAATGTGATGCAAATGAAAATGATAAAATAACATAAAAAGAAAAATGTTGTAAATAAATGATAAATGATTCAAATAAAATATATGTTGACTAGATGCCCCTCTTCATTTGATTTCTATGTGAGAATTTCATAAAATGATATTCTTATCATAGCAATGAATGAAGAAAGAAATATGCATTTTGTTTGGAAGGGCAAGATTTTAAGCAACTAAAACAGGTTAGATTAGAAGATTTTATTTAGGAACAAAACAAAACCTCAATAGATGAATTGCCTATGTTCCAAATGACCTGGTGGATGTTTGCCTTTACGAGGCTTTAAAGAATTGTGCCAGTCAGTATTAGGCTTTGAAGGGTCCTACTGTTACAAGGCTTTAAAGAATCGTGCCAGGTAGTACTAGCTTTAAGAGTGCTTGCCATTGCAAGGCTTTAAAGAACCGTGCTAGCCAGTACTAGGCATTAAAAGTTCCTACCGTTACAGGGCTTTGAGGGTGCCTGTCGTTCTAAGGCTTTAAAGAATCGTGCTTGTCAATACTGGGCTTTGAGGGTGCCTGCCATTATAGGGTTTTAAAGAATTATGCCAACCGGTATTAGGCTTTAAGGGTGCCTGCCATTACAGGGCTTTAAAGAATTATGCCAGCCAATACTGGGCTTTGAGGGTGCTTGCCCTTACAAGGCTTTTAAACAATTATGCCAGTTGGTACTAGGCTTTGGGGTGCCTGCTGTTATAAGGCTTTTAAAGAATTATGCCATCTAATATTGGGCTTTGAGGTGCTTGCCGTTACAGGGCTTTTAAAGAATTGTGCCAGCCGTTACAAGGCTTTTAAAGAATTATGCCAATTAGTACTGGGCTTTGGGGTGCCTGCCGTTATAGGGCTTTTAAAGAATTGTGCCAGCCGATACTGGGCTTTGGGGTGCCTGTCGTTACAGGGCTTTTAAAGAATTGTGCCAGCCGGTACTGAGCTTTTAAGGTGCCTGTTGTTATAGGGCTTTGAGGGTGCCTGCCACTGCAGAGCTTTAAAGAATTATGCCAGCCGATACTGAGCTTTAAGGGTGCCTGTCATTAGAGAGCTTTGAGATGCCTACCATTATAGGGTTTTAAAGAATTATGCCAGCCAATACTGGGCTTTGAGGGTGCCTACCATTATAAAGCTTTTAAAGAATTGTGCCAACTAGTACTAGGCTTAGAGGTGCCTGCTGTTATAGGGCTTTTAAAGAATTGTGCCAACCGGTACTGGTCTTTGAGGTGCCTACCATTACAAGGCTTTTAAAGAATTGTGTTAGCCAGTACTGGGCTTTGGGGTGCCTGCTATTATAGGGCTTTTAAAGAATTGTGCCAGCCGGTACTGGGCTTTGGGGTACCTATCATTATAGGACTTTTAAAGAATTATGCCAACCAGTACTAGGCTTTAGGGTGCCTACTGTTACAAGGCTTTTAAACAATTATGCCAGCCGATACTGGGCTTTGGGGTGCATGCCGTTGCAAGGCTTTTAAAAAATTGTGCCAGCCAGTACTGGGCTTTTAGGGTGCCTGTTGTTATAGGGCTTTGAGGGTGCCTACCACTACAAGGCTTTAAAGAATTGTGCCAGCCGATACTGGGCTTTGAGATGCTTACTGTTACAGGGCTTTAAAGAATTATGCTTGCCGTTACAGGGCTTTAAGGGTGCCTACTATTATAAGGCTTTAAAGAATTGTGTCAGCCAGTATTAGGCTTTAATGGTGCCTGCCGTTATAGGGCTTTGAAGAATCATGCCAACTGGTACTGGGTTTTGAGGGTGCCTGCCATTATAGGGCTTTAAAAAATTATGCTAGCCAGTACTGGGCTTTAAGGGTGCCTGTTGTTATAGGGCTTTGAGATTCCTACCGTTATAAAGCTTTAAAGAATTGTGCCAGCTGATACTGGGCTTTAAGGGTGCCTGCTGTTACAGGGCTTTTAAAGAATTGTGCCAACTGGTACTAGGCTTTAAGGGTGCCTACCGTTATAGGGCTTTTAAAGAATTGTGCCAACTGGTACTAGGCTTTTATAGTGCTTATCATTACAAGGATTTGAGGGTGCCTACCGCTACAGGGCTTTAAAAAATTATGTCAACCGGTACTGGGGTTTGAGGGGTGTGAGAATAGGTTTTATCTCACATGAAAAATATGAGAAACTCATATGTGAGTTTGTCATTTCTTCCCTTACTTCCTTAGGTTTTTGTTTTTAATATTATTTTTGCTTCGCCCCAATCCAAATGAGGCTTATTTCTATGATAAGGAATGCAATGCAAGAATGCATACTGTATGATTTTTTTTATTATTCTATTTGCCCTTAATTAAAATAGGCATTAAAAATATTACAATATACCGTGGATGGATGATTTGCAATGCAAAAAGTTTGAACCTTTGTTCATCTCAATTTATGGGACTTCTTTTTTTTGTGATAAATGCAAAAGGTAAGATGTGTTTATTTACCCCAATGCAAATGTATGGATAATGCAAATGTATTGCAAAAATTTTTATTGGAAAGTTTAATGTTGAAAATTGTTTTAATATATATTCCTTTTTTTTTGAAAATTTTTGTGCATATCGAATAAATCATTTTGAATGCAAGGTAATACCTCCAAGTCCATTATTAAACCTTTTTTCATTTATAGGTGTAGTATCACAGTATGTTGTTGCCCCTCTTTAGAAAATTCAAATGACCAAATTCATATCACTTGATCTTGCTTTCAAGCTAATGAGATCAACTTTATGATCGAACACTGATAGCACACATGCTCTTGTTGTCACTTTACACCTTCATGATGATCTTGATACCTCAAAGGCGAACAGGTTAGAATAAATATACCAATATTCTATGTCAAGCAAATGCATCAATAAATATTCCTCCTTGAATGTGAACTTGCTGTAATACATGAGATATAAATTCGAATATGATAACATGAAAAGAGAAGAAAGATGATCTCAAAGGAAAAAAGCTAGAAAAATTCATACTCTAATGCAAAAGTTCATAGAGAAATGAGAATATCTAGGTTTGTGAGTATAATGGCTTGAGCACAAATGGGATGTGCAAATCCACTTAACCATATCTCCCTCCTTTAGCTTTTCAAAACCTAACAAGTGCTTTACTGAGTTGCCATTGATATGCATGGTGTGAGGGATGATGGAGTCAACCTTCCCAAACATAGACACTTAACTTCTTATGCCTTCCTTTCTTCTCTTAAGACATCCTTTTGTCTTGGTGAACTCTTCTTCTTCTTTTCATTGCTTTTCTTGCTCTTTGCTCTAACTTTTGCTTAGGTTGCCTTTATAGGTTTTCAACCCAACAAGCTATTCATTCCTTTTCATTTTCTGTTGGCTCTAACTTTTGCCTAGGTTGCCTTTATAGGTTTTCAACTTAGTGAGCACTTCTTTCTTTTCCATTTTAAGCAAAGTAATGCTTGACAGCATCCGTATTAATGGGCTTTGCTAACTCTTGACTGTCCATGTTAGTTAGGATTAACGCTCCTCTATAAAAGGCATGTTTGACAATATAAGGTCCCTCATAGGTCAAAGCCTATTTGCCTCTATTATCTTCTTGGTTAGGCAGTATTTTCTTCAGTACAAGATCACTAGCACTGAATTCCCGTGGGTGAAGTTTTTTATCAAAAGCTTTTTCTATTCTCTTTTGGTATAGTTGTCCATGACACATTAGAATAAGCCTTTTCTCTTCAATCATATTGAGTTGCTCAAATTAGGTTCGCACCCATTCATTTTCTTTTAAATTTGCCTTAGCCAATACTCTCAAGGATGGAATTTCCATCTCAATGGGTGTGACAGCTTCCATTCTATAAACAAGGGAGTATGGGGTTACCCCTATGGATGTGCATACAGTAGATAACCATATAAAATATAGGGAAGCATCTCATACCAATCCTTATAAGTTACTGTCATTTTTTCAATGATCTTTTTAATATTTTTATTGGCTGCTTCAACTGCTCCATTCATTTGAGGTCTATATAGAGCTGAATTATGATGCTTGATTTGGAACTTCTCATAAAAGTTTCTGACTTTCATTCCATTAAGATTGGGTCCATTATCAGTAATGATACTTTTAGGAATCCCATATTGGCATCAAATATTTGTCTTCATGAATTTAAGGAACACCTTTTGCGTGATGCTAGTAAATGAATTTGCCTCGATCCATTTTGTGAAATAGTCAATCACGACAAGGAGAAAGCGATGTCTATTTGAAGCTTTTAGATTAATTGGACTAATAATGTCAATTCCCCACATTAAGATTGGCCAAGGTGATACCAAATTATGCAATGGAATTGGAGGAGCATTTTTCCTGTTAGCATAGATCTAACATTTGTGGCATTTCTTGACATGCTCAAAGCAATCTTTCTCTATTGTTAACCAAAAATAGCCATATCTTTAAATCTGTTTGGCCATAGTATGACTATTCGACTGTGTACTGCATATGCCTTCGTGTACCTCAACCATGATTTTCTTTGCTTCTTCTGAACTCATACAGTGAAGTAAGGTACCATCATAACCCCTCTTGTATAGAATATCTTTACTGGTAAAGAATGTCATAGCCAAACAATAAAGGGTTTTCTTTTCATTCTCAGCCATTCCAGTTAGGTATGACCTCTTAGTGATATAGTCCTTAATGTCCTAGAACTAAGGATATTCTTCTTGATCTTCTTCAACATTCAGACAATATGCTGGAAAGCTTTTAGCTTCTACTTGAATGGGTTAAACATGGACTCCATAATCAAGTTGAATCATTGCTGCTAAAGTGGCTAAAGCATCAGTGAAATGATTTTTATCTTAAGTCAAGTGATGAAAGCTAACAACCTTAAATTGCTTACGCAAATCTGTTAAGAGTTCTTGATAGGGAATCAATTTTGCATCCTTTATTCTCCATTCTCCTGTTACTTGATGAATAATGAGAGTTAAATCACTAAACACCTTCATACATCATATGCTAAGGGTAATAGTTGCTCGAAGACCATTAATACAAGTTTCATATTTTGCTATGTTGTTAGTGCAATTAAATTCTAATTTAATGGCAACTAGAAATTGTTTTCCCTCTGGTGAAACGGTCACTGCTCTTACCCCATTTCCATACATGTTGGCGGCTCTATCAAAATACATTTCCTATTCTTGCTCTTCATCATTTCCCTTATCACAACCTTCTTCTATAGTGCATATGCCTTCATCAGCAAATTGAAAATCTAATGGTTGGTCATCCCTTAAAGGATTATTGGCCAAGTGATCTGCTATTGTACTACCTTTGACTGACTTTTGTATCACATGCTTTATATCATATTCTAATAGTACAACTTGCCATTTCAGTACTCTACCTGTAATTAGGGCTCTTAAAGATGTACTTGAGTAAATCTACTCGTGAGATTAGCCAAGTAGTGTAGTAAAGCATGTATTTCTTTAGCCTTCTAGTTGCCCATACTAGTCCACAAAAAGTTCATTCAATCATTAGATAACGAGCTTTACAATCATTAAACTTCTTGCTCAAGAAATAAATTAGTCTTTCCTTCTTTCCAGAATCATCATATTGACCTAGCATTGCTCTCATTGAGCGAGGTAAAGTTGCCAAGTAGAGGATTAATGAATGTTTTGGTGATGGAGGGACCAAAATTGGGGGATTTAATAAATAATCTTTGATTTTATTAAAGGCCTTTTGACAATTATCATCCTATGTCTCCTTGCAATTTTTCTTTAAAAGCTTAAACATCAGTTTGCAAGTAGCTATTAGATTAGTAATGAATCTAGCAATGTAATTCAATCGTCCTAAGAAACTTTTAACTTCTTTCTCTATTTGGGGAGGTGGCATTTCTTAAATTGCTCTAACTTTATTTGGATCTATTTCTATCCCTTTACGACTTACAATGAACCCCAACAACTTCCCAGAAAGAGCTCCAAAGATGCATTTATTAGGATTCAATCTTAGTCGGTATTCATGTAATCTTGCAAATAGCTTTCTAAGGACTTCAACATGACTCTCATTCTCTGCTAATTTAGCTACCATATCATCTACATATACTTTAATTTCTTTATGCATTATGTCATGAAATAGTGCTACCATAGCTCATTGGTAAGTTGCCTCAGTATTTTTCAAACCAAAAGGCATCACCCGATAACAATAAGTTCCCTATTGAGTTGTAAAGGTTGTTTTCTCTTCATCTCCCTCATGCATAGGGATTTGATTGTACCCTAAATAACCATCCGTAAAGGAATAGTGGTAGCTTCAAGCAGTATTATCAACCAATACATCAATGCAGGGTAGTGGAAAATCATCTTTTGGCCTTGCATTATTTAAATTATGATAATCAACACACATTCAAATCTGACCATCTTTTTTAGGAACGGGAACAATATTTGCCACCCATTATAGGTAGGTTACTACCTCCAAGAATCCTGCTTCTAATTGCTTCATTACTTCTTCTTTTATTTGTAAGCATACCCCCATATTCATTCTCCTTAACTTCTATTTCTTAAGCTCAACCTTTGGAAGCAATAGTATTTTATGAGAAGCAATGCTTGGGTCTAGCCCAGGCATATCTTTATAGGACCATGCAAACATATCTATGTATTCTTTAAATAACTCAATCATTTGTTCCCTTTCAGGATTATCTACTATTTTGAGAATTTTTTAATCCTCCTCAGTTCCCATATTAATCATCTCAATTACTTCTTTATGTGGGCATATTCCCTTATTACTCAATTCAAGCATCTTAGAAAAATTTTAGATCACATCTTCATCATCAGACTCACAATCATGTATATTAATGGCAATGATCGAAACATCTTCACAGGGTTCATTAACCTCTAGATGAGGGATGGAATCAGAAGAAACAAAATCCTTGGATGATAATAGAATGAAATAAAAATAAGGAAAAGAAAAGAAAGGGGAAAAAAATGAAATAAAGAAGATAAGGTAGAATAAGGAGATAGACATGAATGCGATTGAAATTCATCTTCATAAATTATATGCATCAAAAGTTTGCATTAGAGAATACCCAAGATCTATTACCTAAACCTGGGCTCAAAAAGTAGATAATAAAATAGCAACAACATAATTGAAATAATTAATCTAAGTTAATGACATCATTGGCCTCTTCAAACTCCCAATTTTTAGAGCTTTGCTAGAATCATCGATTACAATTGAGGCACTTATTGCATATGCTACATCTTCGTTGGAAGAGATCGTTGAGACAGTTGGTTCACATATCACCTTGGATGGGCCTGGGAAGGTTTCTTTGATATGTGGAATCTCTAGTTTACTGGCCTTTTTGCCTTTTGCCAAACTTGCTTTTTCCTTCATCTGTTCTTCTAAGGTAGGCTTATACCTTAACTCTTGGCAATTACAATTATCCAAAACCTTAATTGGACATGTAATTCCTTACAAATAAGGGCCTAAACCTTTCCTTGGCATAAATCCAAAACCTTACATGATTTTAGCAACAATAGAATTGATGTTATGAGTACTGTCACAAATAGCCTTAACTTTCACGCTTTGAAATGAAATTCCATGATCCTTCTCTACGGTCTCAATATAAGGGAGTGAGCTTGGTTTGCTCACCATGATTTCCTCCTTTCCTTTAACTACTACAATTCCCCTATTATTGATAAACTTAACCTTTTGGTGTAGGGTAGAAGGAACAACCCCAATAGAATGAATCCATGGCCTTTTTATCAGCATTACGTAGCTTGGGTCTATGTTCATAAGTTGGAAATCTACCTTAAACATGCTTGGTCCTATCTCTAGAGAGAGACAAACAGGTCCTAATACTTCCTGTTTTGATCCATCGAATGCTCTCACCACAATGTTGCTTTTATGTACACTTGAAGCTTCTAGTAACAATGATTCAAATGTGGAGAGTGGCAACACATTTAATACTAATCATCCATCAATCAATACTCTTGCTATTATAAATCCTTCACATTTCAAAGTGATATGCAAAGCTTTGGTTTGATGGACAGTAGTTTTTATAACTTCCTCTTCTGAAAAGGAAATGGTAGAGGAGGCTTTTACAACATTCATTACATTTGCTACCTTCTCAAGGGTTATATTAGGCTGCATGAAGGCTTAATTCAAAACTTCTTGCAATGCTTTATAATATGCTTTGGAATTCAAAATCAAAGAAGGTATTGAGATACGTGCTGGAGTTTTCTTCAATTGATCCATAATGTTGTAATCACTTTGCTTCATAATGAATAAAAACTCATCTTTAAATTTTTATATTTCTTTAGGATTATCTTCCTTTGGCCTATCAACATTCGCACTTTTCTCTCTTACTATCTTCTTAATGTAAGATGGTAAGTATGGCTTTCTACTTCGAGTAACACCTCCTGGATTTGCTATTTTATTACTTGTTCTAGCAATCAATGTTGAGTTTTTGTGGTTCTCCACAATGCTTTGATATCTCCAGGGGACCGCTTGATTACTTTCATAGGGAAAGGGATAAGGCATGCTTATGGTAAATGTATGATAAAAGAGACTATTTAGACTTGCTCTTTTGGGCTTAGATCTTTAATGACAAGCTTAATATACCTTTTCTCCACAATACACACTTTAGTATCTCCCTTCTTTACTAACACAATCCCTAGCACTATTATTTTTCTAACAGTTTCTTTAAATTGCTCATAACTTTCTATATCATAGCCTATTACCTCTTGATGATACTCATAATATCCAGGCCTTTGATTTAGTTATGTCAACATTATCTGTGAGGATTTCTTGCATATAGCCATACTTCCTTAAATGAGCATAGAGCTCATTCATAGGCATCATGATCCTTGCAAAGCTTTTGAAAAAATGTATCCTCTTCTTCCATAGTATTAACCCACTTTTCATAGTTTGGAAGTGGATTGGTGGTAATGGTAGAGCTTCCCCCTTCTTTAAGCTAGATATAATTAGAATCAACTAGGTCTAGCACATTCCTTTTGAATGTCACACAATCTTCTATTGAGTATCCAGGTGTACTCATGTGGTATTCACAAATGGTATTTGGATTATACCACATTGGGTAAGGTGGACCAACAAGCTTATGAGGTCATGGACCTAATAATTGGGCTACCAGAAGTTTATAGTACAATTTAGTATTTGTAACCCAAAATTGGGCAATGGGCAATTATCCCTAGATTGGAAATTTATCCTCTCTCCATCCTACCCGTGCTTGTTAGGCTTGAACCTGAATTGTGGTTGTCTTTAATTCCTTCCTTCTATTTGATAAGGGACTTGGGGACTGGTAGGAGCTTGTCTCACAGGTTGAATATAATTCACATTCCCTTCTTTCTTTTTTTTTGTTATAGTTCTTTTGTGAACTACTTTCAGCTTGAGAAGTGGCTATTTTCCCTTCTCATATGTTTGTGTCAATCCTTTCTCCAATTACCATTAAATCAGCAAAATCAGTGACATAGGTCCTATCATGTGTTGGCAAAATGGCTTAGGTAACACACGAATGAAGTATGAACAAAGTTCAGAGTTCACCATTAAAGGTTGCACTTGTGAAGCCATTGTTCTTCATCTTTGAGCATATTCTTTGAATGATTCTAATGATTTCTTGGTTATTATTTTCAATTGTTCTCTGGTTGGAGCAATATCGAGATTGAACTTATATTGTCTTATAAAAGCATCCACAAGGTATTTCTATCTTTTAGTCTTTGGTCTAGTTGTATGTACCAAGTCAATGCAGCTCCAGTTAAGGTTTTGAGAAAGAAGTTTATCAAAAACTTCTCGTCTTATGACCATATGGACATCTTTGTGTAATAAGCCCTCAAATGATAAATTGGGTTATTTGTACCATCATATTTATCAAAGCTTGGCATCTTGAATTTCTTAGGAACATCAATGACTGGGGTTTAAGATTTTAAGATTGGGTTATTTGGGTTATTTGTACCATCATATAGACATCTTCTTGATTTCTAATTGGCGTATGATTTTAAGATTGCCAACACTTGTTTCAAGAAGAGAGATGAGCATCTCATCACTTACAAAAGTGGAGCCTCAAGGTCGCATATTGATTTTCTTTTGGTTAGGAACACAGATAGAAAACTTTGTAAAAATTGTAAGGTGATCCCTGGAGATGCTGTAACGACACAACATAGGGTCCTAGTCCTTGATGTGTGTATTATGAGTAAAATCCAAAAACATCGACAAGTAGTAACACCAAGGATTAGGTGGTGGCAATTAAAAGGTGAGAAGCAAGATATTTTCAAGCGAAATCTTTTGGATAAAGGAATTTGGGATTCTCAGGGAAGTGCTAACATCATATGGGAGGATATGGCTAAAAAGATACGGGAGGTTGCAAAAGTAGTTTTGGGAGAATCGAAAGGTTCTGGTCCGAGAGATAAGGAATCTTGGTGGTGGAATAATAGTGTACAGGACAAAATCAAGTATAAGAAGAACTGTTTTAAACCCATACATTTGTGTAACAATGACGAAAATTGGGAGAGGTACCGTATGGCTAAGGAGGAAACTAAGAGAGCTGTGGGTGAAGCTCGTTCCAAAGCTTTTGAAGAATTTTATAAAACCTTGAGACGAAGGAAGGAGAGCAAAATATTTATAAGATTGCCAAGAGTAGGGAAAGAAAATCAAGAGATCTAGAATAGGTAAGGTGTATTAAGGATGAAGAGGGAAGAATTTTAGTTACAGATGATGAAATTAAAAATAGATGGGAGACTTATTTTTCTAAACTTTTCAATGATGGAGAGGATTCATCTAGTAACTTGGAGGATTTAGTAACTGGTGAAGGAGAACAAAATTTGTCATTCTATCGAAAAATACGTGATAAGGAGGTAAAGGAAGCTCTTAAGAAAATGGCAAATGGTAGAGCTAACGGACCTGATTGTATATCTATCGAAGCGTGGAAATGTTTAGGTGAAGAAGGGGTGAGATGGTTAACTAAGTTATTTAATGTGATTTTACGGTCCAAGAAAATGCCTGATGAGTGGAGGAGAAGTACATTAATTCCTATTTATAAAAATAAAGGAGATATTCAGAATTGTACTAACTATAGAGGGATTAAACTCATGAGCCACACAATGAAATTGTGGGAGAAAGTAATTAAGCACAGGTTGAGATTGGAGACAAGTATTTTTGAGAATCAATTTGGTTTTATGCTAGGTAGATCAACTACAGAGGCGATTTATCTACTAAGGGGATTAATGGAAAAGTATCGTTGTAAAGATAAAGATCTACACATGGTTTTTATTGATTTGGAAAAAGCTTATAACCGTATACCAAGAGAAGTGCTTTGGAAAGCATTGGAAAAAAAGGGAGTACGGATTGCTTATATTAAAGCCATACAAGATATGTATGAGGGGGTAAAAACTAGTATAAGAACGCCTAGTGGTCAAACAAAGAATTTTCCTATAAAGATTAGACTACATCAGGGATCATCTCTGAGTCCTTATTTGTTCAACTTGATTTTAAATATTTTGACGGAACATATTCAAGAGGAAATCCCGAAATGTATGCTCTTCGCGGATGATATAGTTCTTATAGCAGAGACAAGAGAAGAGGTTAATTACAAACTTGAGTTATGGAGGAGGACATTGGAGTCGAAAGGTTTTCGTCTGAGTAGAAGTAAGACGGAATATTTATATTGTAAATTTGGTAAAGGACTATTCAAAATAATTTGGAAGTGAAATTGGGAGATCAAATTATACCTCAAGTGGAAAAGTTTAGATATTTGGGAGCCATTATTCAAAATGATGGCGAAATCAGTGGAGATATTTCACATAGAATTCAAGCTGGGTGGTTTAATTGGAGAAAAGCTAAAGGAGTTATTTGTGACCGTAAGGTGCCTAATAAACTTAAAGAAAAGTTTTATCGTACTGCTATCAGACCGGCAATGTTATATAGTAGTGAATGCTGGGCTCTAACGGAACAGCAAGAGCATAAAGTTGGAGTAGCAGAGATGAGAATGTTACGATGGATGTGCGGACATACACGTAAAGATAAAATTCGAAATGAGCACATACGTGAAAAAGTGAGGGTGGCACCTATTGAGGAAAAAATGGTAGAAAATCGGTTGAGATGGTTTGGGCATGTACAAAGAAGACCAAGGGAGGCACCAGTGAGAAGAGTGGAACATATAACTTTGAGTCCGATTAAGAGAGGTAGAGGAAGGCCTAAGAGAACACTCTTGGAAGTTTTTGAACGTGATCTCTTAATTAATAATATTTCTAAAAGCTTAATAAATGATAGAGCACAATGGCGTCTTGCAATCCATGTAGCCGACCCCACCTAGTGGGATAAAGGCTTGTTGTTGTTGTTGTTGTATCAATAACTGGGGTGAGGCATAATTCTTTCAAGTCTAAGGAACCCTACGCGTTTGATCCTTGAAGAGCCTTGTGATCTTTCATTTCTCCAAGCTCTTCTTTCAACTCCTTCTCTTTGTGCAACACTTGTGGGATTTGGAACATATAAGCATGATCTTTCCCAAGACCATCTGGTATGTTAAATACCCCTATCCTAGATTCTTGTTTTTTTGGCGTGGGTATTTTAGGATCTGATCCTTTATTTGGCTTAATTGTTTCATTAGCTGCTCTGTCATTCTCATTCACTATGGTATTTTGTGGTAGACTATCATCACTCTTCCCTTTTAGAGTCTCTATTAATAGCTTCATCATACCACTTATTTCTTCCATTTTAGATTTGACTACAAACATCTAATCATTTAATGCCGTTAACTCATTTACTTTTGAACTTTCCATGGCACGACTATGTGATCATGTGCTGTATGTTTGAGTAGGGGGAATTTGGTCGGACAAGTTTTTCTTTCAAGGCACAATGTTGGCTTACCTATTTCACATAATAATTAATTTTCATTAGTTTTACCTTTTATGTTTGTTTCATAAGATATCCAGCATTGTGTAGGCATAAGGGTTTCACAACACCAGCACCCTTTAAATTCCTTGAGAAATTTATTATTTCATAGGGAATTTAAAGTTGACCATTGAATTAGAAAGACATTGGATCCCATCAAAATTCAAGGTTTTAAGCAAACGATGGTAGTACAAACTAAACAATAATTCCACAAAACGTCATATGGATTCCCATACAATGATTCAAAGGTTAATATAAATTTAGAACTTTTTCATGCTATTAAGTTCTTTTACAATTTCCTGGCACAAATGAAAGAATTCAAAAATCTCTAACGAAGTTCCCCTAGGAAGAACCATGCCTTCAACTTGCTTGAATGCTCTTACAAATTTTGAAATTTTGTCATTAGCTAAATTGATCATCTGTTTACATTTTAACATCCATTCTTTGGCTTCTTCTGTCTTATCAAGGCAAAGTGATTTCCATTCCTCTAAGACTTCATTATGTTGATTAAGCCTCTGAATAAAGTTCTATACTATCTCAACTGCACTTCATTTTACCCTAGCTAGTTCATTCACCTTCCTTTACAATTGTCATGTGAGTGTATTGATTTCTTATTGCATCCCCTCAATAGGCCTGATGTCTTGTAATTCCTTCTTCAATGCATCAATTTTCTTGACTATTTTGACAAGTCTCGCTTTAGTACTTTGCACCTTGTCATCACTAATTTGCATCTCTCTTTTCAGTTTGGCATTTTCCTTTTTCAATTTCTTGGTCTCAGGTGTTCCTTCAAGGTTATGTCTTTCTCTTTTCTCCGCTAGCTTCCTCCATAACTCAATGCATTCATTTTGGCATTTTCTAGCTCTTTTTTATTCTTGGACTCCGAGCTAGCAAACTTTTATAGCTCATTTTCATTCATTTTCAAACATTCAATCAGCTACCCATTAATCTCTTTTAAGTTATTACCTAATAAGGGATTTTGAGGAGGGAATGAAGGATTTTCTCCTTGAATCATACTCTTCAACCAAGTAGTGTATTCTGAATTTATACCCTATCTTTTTCCATACTTCCTTGACATTCTGGTTTGACAACTTCATTTCATCCTCCTCATATAGAAAGTATAACTCTTGCACCTCTTCCTTAAAAGGGACATTTTACTTATAAGGCATTTGTCTTAATGCCAAGGAAGGGTTATAGTTGATACACCCTTTAGGTTCCATTAAAGGCACATTCGAGAAGTCACCACCATGGTATATAACCTCTTCCTTCCACCACCAATCTAGTTTCCATAGGATGGAATTTTCTCAGAGTTCTGTGAAGGTTCTTTTCCAATCTATATAGCTCATTCCGTCAATCATGAATTGAGCCTTAAATGACATAAGTGGATTACTATCTGAGTCATTCTTCTTTCTGAAAGGAAGCATTTTTCCATAAAGGTGGCTAAGCATCCATATATCTAGTAATGCAATACAACAATTGAACTTTCATTTCCTTTTATTATGACATTGAGTTGAGGTCAAGTATGTTTTTGCCATGATTGCTGATACTAGATTTACATTATGGTACTCCACCATTTGGAATACACTAATGGCTCCTAAATCAATTATGCCAATTGATGATGGGAATAAGATTATTCCATATTTGCACAAGGTAAAGACCCTACAAAATGTAACCCAATCTTCTTTTTCTGCAAAAACTTTTAAGTGGGCTTTTATGTTAGCTCTAGAGATTCCCTCTGTTTGTCCTGGGCAAACTATTCGTACTCTTTCCTTAGGAATCCCCAAAATTTTGCTATCATACCTCGAGATGGAAAATACCTAGAATAAAGATATACTGCCATATTCTCCTTAAAGGGCATTCTAAAAATTTCTCCATATTCTTTCAAAGTTGGTGCCATTTGGAAGTCCTAAAATGTGAAATGCCTTAATGAGCCATCCCAATATTGGCTTAATTCCATTGTTACATCATTATGTATTGTGACTGACAAAAGATCAAAGATATTTTCATATTTTGATATTTTCATACTTCCTTTTAAAATCTTGCATGATCTTCCCTTGATATGATGACTTAACTCAATTAAGGTTTCTAGCGGCTCACCTTTTATAGATAATTTGATCCCTCTTCCCCGGTATAACTTTCCAATGTGATCTAGATTTATACTACCTTTGAGTGCCATTTGCCCCTTATGCCGATTTCATAAAGATTCTAGATAGCTCACTATTCCTGTTAAGCAAAGCAAAGGTTAATAATATGCAATTCTCCTAATTTTTATCAAGGTATCTAGTTCTTTTTTTTGAAAATCCACTCTTCCAAACACTTATTGCATCATAAGAAGATGGAGTAAATAATTAATCGATGAGAGGTTTAAATCTCCTACATGATAACATTGAAAGGTTTAGCCTTATAATTTTATTTTTGGAAAAAATAAAAGAAAATGATTTTAGTTATAGATATACCAGAAAAATCCCTTTTCTCCTCAATGTGATTATTGCCCCATAGGGAGAAACGAATAAATTAGCCTACATACAGCTAAAACTGACACATGGCTAAAGTCTCAATTTTTAAAAGTGAAATAACTTAGTCATCTAATAATAAGAGAAATTATTTAATTTGTTGTTTTTTTAAAATGCAAATACTTTATGATGACATTTATGACATGTTATGAAAATGATGCAATAAAAATTAATACTCTCATTTTGTGTCCTATTCAAGGAAACTTAAGTTCATAACCGAGTGTTAGCTAGAATGGTTGGCTACTAGCTTTCGTCTAAAACGTGTAACTCAAGGATAGATGTATATTTCTAATACATAGAAGATATAATCGGTAAATATGATTACAATTTAAATACATTAATTTGATTAATTAATTTTCTAAATTGTGTATTATATCATTATTTACCAAAATCATTTATTTATTATAAAAATTGAGAATTACTACATCTGCGAGGACTTATTATCCTACACGATGATGTGATTAATTTAAGTTTCTATGAAGATTCTTAAAATCTCACATGCGACTTAAATAAATTATTAATTTGAATTATAAAAAAAGTTAATTTTAATGATGGGCCTTTGGAACCCGTATGGATATACAAGTCTTATTCTCATATTTGCGAAACCTTATTGATTTACATGATATAAGATCATTTAGATTCCTATGGAGATTTTTAAAATCTCACATGGAAAATAAACAAACATAAATATGTTCTTTTATCATTGTTATCATCATTATAATTATTATATATCTTAGATTTAGTTAGCTACTCAACGAACAAAATCTTTTGTCAATCATTGGTTGCTTCTTCTCTCTTTTACCCAACTATTATTCACAAAACTGCCCAAGATTATACTTATTATTACAGGGCATTGTTCTAAATAAAAAATTTGATACTTGTGTTAATTCAAAAATCCAAATTAACATCTATTCACATTCAAGATAAATGGGATCGCAATGAAAATTAAGGGTCAAAATTTAGTACATAAGCATCTACACATAATGCTGCAAATTTTATTTTGTTGATCATTTGACTCATTCGCTAAGGAAGGCATTATTCATTATTTGAAATAGCACAAAGTGAAGCATTAATAAAATTTAAGTGTAATCATGAGCAGTCAAGAGACTAAAATTTGATTAAAAAAAGGAAACATTCCACAATTTAAGTCAAATATATGCCTATCAAAGAAAGAAAACTTCCCTAAAATACAGACTTTTTTACACACGAATATTCAACAAATTTATGTTCAAGACTGCCTATGTTCAACAATGTCATGTTCAAGACAATTTTGAGGGAAATTTAAATAGGATAGTGTGTAAGGTCATATGATCACAACATTGAGATCCTTCACAATTATTAAAACATGAGATCAACATCCTAGGAGCTTTAGTATAATCAAGCTTTTGAAATAGCATTTCTTGCATCAGATGGTAAAATTTGAATGACATTTATAAGCAGATCCAATATCTTTCTCAAAGTATTTAATCTACAAATTTAGTCCAAACATCCCATAAATTAGAACGAAACACATGTAGAGAATTTCCCCAAGGAATACCAAATTATAATTAGAAACTTTCTCCAAACTAATCCAATTTTATAGAGTAAAATACAAAATGGATCATGGAAGCCAAAAAGATTGATTCCAAACCTATTGTAGTAAATGGAAATGAGCAACTTCAACTGACTATTCTCGTTCTTCGTCCTTCCTCTTTGCTTTGCTTCCTTTATCCTATTCGTTCCTCATTCTTTTCCAGCAAATCAATCAATCTCTCACTATTACTCCCTCTCGATTTTCCCTTTTGAGAATCAGATAATCTCAAGCTCTCAACCTTTTCTAAAAGAATCAGATTTTCGCTCGTTCTTTGTTCACCTCTAAAGATCCTCTCGTTCTTTTGGTCTAAACTCTCTTTTTTTCATAAAACTCTTCCCTTGATCTCGACCTCCTCTTTCTCTCAGTCTCTTTTTTTTTCAAAAACTCTCCTTGATCTTAGCCTCCTCTTTCTCTAAGTCTCTTTTTTTCAAAAAAAACTCTCCCCTAATCTCAACCTCCTCTTTCTGTCAGTCTCTTTTTTCCAAAAACTCTCTCTCTCTTTGACTCTCAATTGCCTCTCCATTTTGTTCAACCAAAATCCCCAGCTTTATATAGAGAATAGAAAGGATGAATCCTTCTAGAGTCATGATTACTCACCTGCCATTTACTCTTCCAATCTCGCATGTTTCAGCCTCAGATCTTTCTCCGCATCACCTTCTCTATTTTTTCCTTTTTTCCCCTTCTCCCACTACATTTTTTATGTGTGCGCGCGCTTTCATCTTCGCTCGTGTGTATGACTCACCTTCATTGTCTGTTCTCTACTCTATTTTTGCCTCTTCTCTTTGATGTTTTAGGTGTCTATAGCTTTGTTTTCTTCATCTCTGTGTTGCTAATCCTTGCGTGTTCTCTGCTCTTCCCTTTTTCTATGTTGTGTTTGCTTCTCTCTTCTATCTTTTCTATTTATGATGGCTTCTTTCTTTGTCTTTGTGTGTGTGGCGTACCGAGCAACTGGGTTTGAAACTGATAGGTTAAGGTTTAACCCATCAATTTATATTATTATTTTATTTATTCTTTATTTTTTGGAAAATAATTATAATTCTTTTTTTACTTTTTAATCATGCTTATTAATTTTAAAAATTAGAAAAACAAAAGAAATCTGATTTTGAATTAAGCAAGCATATCTTTTTTTGGAACGTAACAAAATTTAAAGGAAGAGAGTCAAAAAGAGTTGACTTTTAAAAGTTAGTTCCTAATATCTTGAATGATTGGGATAATTTTGAAGAGATTTTTCAAAAATTTAAGTAAATTTTTTTATTTTGTTAAAATATAATCCTAAAAAGGATTAAATTTATTTTTTATATTTTTATATTTTTTAATTATTTTGATGAACTAAAAGAAATAAAAATCTTACTCAACAAAAGATTATCTAGGGTAAAATAAAATTAAATCCTATTAATTATTTTTTTTGAAAATATAATCCTAAAGAGGATTAAATTTCATTTTTGTTTATATTTTTTAATTATTTTAATGAATTAAAAGAAATAAAATCTTACTCAACAAAAGATTATTTAGGATAAAATAAAATTAAACCCTATTAATTATTTTTTTGAAATATAATCCTAGAATGGATCAAATTTATTTTTTGTTTTTATATTTTTTGGTTATTTATTATTATTTTTATTAAATTTTAAAAAATGTACAAATAAAATACAGTGTTCACAACTTCTAAAATAAAATTACATATTTGGAAACTCATTTGGAAATCTATGCCAAAAATGAATTGTCTCTTGCTTCATCATATGAATATTAATGAAGCTTGCTGTTTTTATCAAGGCTGTGATGAATCACTGAATCATACTTTCTTGCTTTGTCCTTTTGGTAGGGCAATTTGGTTTGGACCTCTTTTAAATTTAAGAACATCTATGCCTCCAAATCATTCTTTACTTGTATGGATTAAACAATGGATTTTATCAGTCATACAAGAAAAGGATCAATTATTATATAATTATTTGTTGCCTTTTGTCATCATTGACACTATATGGAGATGCAGGAACCAAAATTGTTTTCAAAATGGGAAGTGACAATTAAGGACCCCTAAAGTCATTAATTTCAAATAACGACAATAAAATATTAAAATCTCAATTAAGGACCATGGTCCTTACTTGAAATAGAAATATATATACATAACTTTACAAAATTGCCCTCCATTAAACACTAAAATGTAGATAATAGCTTATGACTTTACCCACAAAAAATCTTTTCTTATACTCTGCTTACTACTTTGCTTACTACTCTTGATACCTTCAATCTTAGTCTTCAGTGGAGTGGATTGTCATTTAGGTCATCATCTTCTCTTAGTAATCTGTAAGTACATGCACTACTTCTTTTTCTTGACTTTTACTTTTTTATCGGACCATTATGATTATCTGTATTGTATAGTTAGGAAAAATAAGTAATCTTATTGATGTTTATATATATAGACACACACACACACACACACACATTTATAAAAGAAAATATGAGCATTGTGATTTTTAACAAAGGCAGGATTAAAGAAATTAAGTGAAGGAATGAATTATATTATTTCTTATCGTCATATTGCAAAATTTTTCTTTTCTATGATCAAAGTGCCCTAATGTTGAAAGATGTAACATGGATGTTGATTGTTGAAGTCATAGCTGGAATTACTATAAGGATAGTTGAACAACAACAAAAGTGAGTATTTATATCAATATTTTACATCAATTAGTTAAAAATCTGATGTAAAAAAAGGCAATAGTATTTTTGTAATTATAGGCGAGAGTTTTAATATTGGTTTTTGAAAAAACTAATGTGAAAAAGTGTTTTCATGTTGGTTCTAAATAAAACTAACATGGAAAGTTTATTTTTAAAAAAATAAAAAAATAGTCAGTTTCCATATTGGTTATTCAAGAACCGACGTGAAAACTAGGTATTACATTGGTTAAGTAAAAACCGACATGGCATCCCTTATATTAGAAAGTAAAAAGATGCTCCCCCACTTCATTTTTAAATCATCTTTAATTTACAGTGCTCTAGTATCTCCCTCCCTCCCTCCCTCTCTCTCTCTCTCTCTCTCTCTCTCATTTTCAAACTTTTGAGCATCATCCTTTTTGAAAGCTATCACAGTCCACCGTTCTGCTTGTCATCATTGCCATTTGCATCTACCATCATCACCATTTGAGTCTGCCATCACTACATCACAGTATTTCTTGTCTGCCATCATCAAAATCTTCGTTATTGGTGGATTTTCTTGCTTTTGATGGGTTTTCTTCAACATTTTTATTGGTGGGTCTCCTTCTTTTCCATTTTCTAGTGGGTTCTCTCTTCTTCTACCTTCTTCCTCTTCCATTATCGGGTGTTGTTATTCAATGGGATTTTTAGGGTTATAATTTCTTCCTCAGTGGATTTTGGGTAAGTCACAGTGTTGTCTTTCTATTTTTTTAATTGATTTCATAAATGTATTGTTATTAGGTAGTTGTAAATATGAATTTTTGCCTTCAAGTTTTCATTTCTTTTACTTTCTTATTCTTTTTATAATTTTTCTATGTCAAAATTTGTTGCTTTTGCTATGTGGAAAATCAAATTCTTTATTTTTTATTGAGTTTTTACACAAGAATGTTGGGATGGGTAATGTGCTTCATAGTCTGCAAGTTCTAATAGCTATACAAGGTACACACTTCTCAATTGTTCTCTTATTAATTTTATGGTTTTCCACTTTATTCTTTAGTTAACCTATACAATTTATAGGTTTTAAGTTTTCGAAGAATAGAAAAAGAAACAATTTTTTTTAAAAAAATTAGACTTTGAACAATGGTTATATAAAAAACTAAAGTGGAAAAACTTTTATTGACAATTATATGTAAATAATTGTTGTGGAAAGTTGACTTTTCACAATGGTTATTTGAGAAAACCAATATAAAAAGCAGGACTTTCCATGTCGATTATTTAAATAATTAATGCAAAAAGCCTTTTCCAAGTCTGTTAAATAACTGATGTAGAAAGTCAACTTTTACTATCATTTTTTTCACTTCTCGCTAATAACTAACATACAAAGTTTAAAATAATCATTATTAAAAGTCTTTTGCAATAATGTTGTGAAATAATAAATCTGCATGTTGCTTCTGGTTGTTTTAGGTTTAATTTTCATATGGCAAATACTTCAACAACAAAAAAGGAGGGAAGTATTTGTTATTTTCATATGGAAAACCTATTTACAAATTGAGTAGTGCAAAAAGTTTTTGTTATTTTCATATTGAAGGATATTTTGTAAAAAATTCACAAGAGAAGATGACTTATGAAGGCAGGATATCAATTTACAAATTGAGTAGAGAAGGCATATATAATCAAGAGCTATTGAGGATGACTTTTTGTACAAACACCCATACTGTATATACTTTTTGCACTCGTGATGGTAGCAAGTTATGTAAATAGGTTTCCAATTTAAGTAATTCTTTAGGAAGTAGACTGCACAATTACCATTTAGGTAGATGGTAGGAAGGGGTTCTTTTTCTTGTGTAAAGAAGGATGCAAATATGGCGTATATGTATTGAAATCAGTGTAATGTACTGTTGATATCTATTTTAGGCTTAAATATATGCAACTCTAAATGCTTTGATAATATAGCACTGCTAAAATTACTATGATGGGATGTGAATATTGTCAATACTAGTTAGGAAAGTAAGGAAACACACTTGGAAATATATTGCTTCCTAGTATGAAAGAAATTGACTTTTGAAACATTCCAAGATCACTTATGAATATACAAAAGCGACTTGAAAATTTACTAACTTCACTCAAGAATATGAACCCAATGATTTGTTAATTTTCATGCTTGTATACATAAAGCAGACCACTTGGAAAATAAAAGCATAACACTGTTGAAATGACTATTGTGGCATAGGAATAGTGTTAATATCAATTGGGAAAACAAGGAATCACACTTGAAAATAGATTGGTTCCCAATGTGAAAGAAACTCAATTTTGAAATGTTTCAAGGTTACTTATGAATATACAAAAGTGACTTGAGAATTTACTAACTTTGCTCAAGAATATAAATTCAATGACTTGTCAAATTTCATGCTTGTTCATATAAAGTAGACCGCTTGGAAAATAAAAACATAACACTATTGAAATCACTATCATGGCATGGAAATATTGTTGATGCTAGTTGGGAAAATAAGGAACATAAATGGGAATAGATTGTTTCCTATTATGGAAATGAAGGTAACTTGGGAATTCACCCAAGTGACTTGAAAAATCAAGACAAACCATTACTGAATAAAATGAGGCATGTGAAAATTTTTTATTGGGCAAAGCAAAAAGGGGTCTTTATAAGTCATTTTATAGTTCCAGGTGTCTACTTTGTTCAACTTATGAATTCTTGATTAAAATAACAATGAATTCTTTATTTTTAATTATTTGAGTTCTGTGACTTCACTATAGCAAGAAAAGATCATGAATATCGTATACTTGAGCAATCTACATGTACAGGAAGAGAACAATTTTCAAAAAAAATGAGATCCAGCTTTTTTTCAATTTAGATTTAGTTACCCAAAAGAAGTGGGGGAGAAAAAGGAATGAGATCAAACATGGATAATAGAAATGAAAGGTTGAAAAAAAGGAAAAGGCAAGAAGAAAGTTGAGAACTGTAACATCTTGAACTTTTAATCCAAAATCCAATTGCTAATTAGGTGTAAATTAGTAAATTAGTGGACTAATTGAATAATTATAATTTTTAGAGGGTTAATTGACTTTTTGGGTTGATGATCAATTGCATGATTAGCATCGAGTGAAAGAATTTCGGCCCCAAGTGAAGTGTGTGGGCTATAGTGAGAATTCTCTCTCTATGCTAAGTGCCACACAAAATTTTAAATATTAATGTGTGGATCAACTCATGGCAAGAGAAGGAAAAAGGGAGAAAAACACAGAGGAGAGAAGGAGAGGAGTTGGCTTTGTTAGGGCATCTATTCATAGGCACCTTGGAGTTAGTTTCAACTTTTCACTTACTAGATAAGTTTCGTATCGCTCTACACTCTTATTCTATCCTCATTTCTCTTGGTTTGGGATACGAGAAATTGAATTGGAGAGTTTTAAGGGATTGCTTTATTACTTAATGGTTATAAAAGGCTATTGGGCATTAAATTAAGATTTTGTCACTAGTTTGAAAATTTATAGTTGAGCTTTGAAACTATAAGTTCAATTTAGTTTAAATTAGAAACTAGAAAAAGAGTGAAAATGCTTGTATGGGTTGTTGGGAGGTTAATAAAGTTATAGGAGGCATGGAGAAGCTAAATTAGAGTTAAGGTGACTGAGCATTAAAGTGATCTTAACTTAGTTTAATTGTGTTATAGGAGGCATACTAAATTAGAATTAAGGTGACTAATTGAGAGTGACTAAGTGTTAAAGTGAGCTTAACTTAGTTTAATTGTGTTAATTAGTACTTGAGGTCAATTTGGTAATTGAGTTATAGTATTAAATTGTGTAGATTGACGGGATTCACGTGTTTGTTTGATAAAGTATTAGGAAAGAAAGCGAAATTACCATAAGTAATCCTTTTTAGAAATAGAAAAGTTGAGGTAATCGGATAATCCACTTTATTTAGTAGCTAGGTTAACTGTTTATATTTAAATTTGTATAATATGATACATGATATTGTTTATTAGCATGATTTGAAACTTGCATGATTTTGCATTGAAAGGGATTCAATTTGTAAAGTAGATTATTAGAGGAAGTTGTTTTAAAAGTTAAATGGTTAGGGTTTTATTTTATATATATATATATATATATATAACTAAGAACTTACGACTATATGTGTAAAGGCATGATTATGATAAAGGGTGGGAGTTCACTCTAGTGAGAGTAGCATGAAAAATTCATATGGTCAAGCTGATACTATAAGACATTTGGTGCAACAAGATGTAAGGGATTGTTACCATAAGACATCCTGAGGTCATTATATGATTTGAGCTCCTTCATACCTGAGATGATGCAGTGTTGGAATAACAACACCCTAACCATGTGTATGATAGGGAGAATCCATAGTTCAAAAGTAGATTAGAACACCTTTGGTTAGGTAGTTCTACCATTGAAGATGTGATTGGATCAATGTGCACAAAATTGGTCCAGTAGAGCCTATGAGTTCATCTCACATGAACTATTATGACAGCAAATTTTACCATGTGCACCGCAGTGTATGACAAAGTGTAAATTTTGGGCAGAAATGACTATTTTGCCCCTGTTGCCTTTTGCAAAGTATTTATGTATTCCTAAATGCTTTTGTTGTGCATAAATACTTATTTTTGCATGGTTTAAGTTGTTTTCAAATAATTTTTAGGATCCTAACTATTTTAAAATATTTTTTTCTAAATTTTTAATATTGGAGTATTATGGTATATTAGAGGTTTAAAGACTTCTAATTACCTTTGTATAGTATATGTGGTAATGTTTGGTAATGTAGGAGAGGATGTTACAAGAACTTTACCCAGATATGAAAAGTAGAGTAGTACAGAGCGATAAGGAGTTGATTAACCAATGTCAATCAAAGAGCAGTGTTTGAATTGAGCAACAACATTTGTGTATTGCAATGTCGAACACCAAACAATCATCAAGAATCGCCAGCCAACAACTGTGATGATAACTAGAATGAGTTGAGCATGCAATGGTCGAAGAGTACAAAAAGGAACAAAGACGATAGGGCATCTACATGAGTATTTTGATTTTTTTAAGGTCATTTAAGATAATTCATATTTTTTTAAATTTCAAGTAAGGACCATGATCCTTAATTAGGATTTCAATATTTTATGATCCTCAATTAAAATTAATGACCTTAGGGGATCCTTAATTGTCATTTTTCCTTTCAAAATTTGAATATCATGCCAACGAAAGCCCTTATATTGGCACAAAGGAATTGCTCTTATTTTCTCCATTGTAATATGTTTCAAACTCCATCCCATACATGGACAAGTTATCAACATCCACATACTCAATTCTGTCCAAAGAATTTCAATGAAGATATTCTTCGAGGTTCGGAAGCATGGAAAGTCTATTGTTCAATTAGAAAATCCAAAAATGTTAGGAAGATTCATCTGCACATTGTATTCAACTAATTATATATTGTACTCTGGGGAGTCGATAATGCGTATAAGGAATAACATTCAATTACTTTTGCAAATGCATTGGTGTGCTTTAATGTTCATCAATAATCAGACTTGGATCTCATCTCCATCATCTTTTCTGTTGATTATTCTTGTATATATCTAAGTCTGCTTTATTATGATAATTCTACGTTATTAAAATTTATCTTACACACTATGCATGTTACAAAGGGATATTAGGAGTATGCTTCAAATATATCCTCGGATATTTGTATCTGTTTTTAATATTAATATATTTTGCTTTGTACCAAAAAATATCTTTTTTATGGCTATTATATATATTATTAACAATTTATAGTAATACATGTAATATATATTTTTAATAATATTATTATTAGTATACGTTAATAATTTATCTTGACCATGAGAAAACTTTGAATTTCTAATTATGGTGCTTCATCTAGCAAAAGAGGCTAGTATTTTACAGCATAATGAAATAGTGTTCAAATTTTATTGGGATTCTGCCTCAAACATGATTATTTTTAATAAGAGGTACGCAATACAAAGTACTTTTTATATCAAAACACATGCAAAAAATTAATCATTTTCAAAATTATTCTGTAGCAAATTCACGAATATGTGTGCCATATATTCATGAATTATGTAAATGAGCTTTATTGGATGAACCAACAGAATGATCGGAAATAATTAATGTTATTAGCCACAATAACTGTTTTTTTGTTTTGTTTTGTTTTGTTTGGATATGTGCTTAAGCTGGTGAATTTATCGCTACATACAAACACATACATACATACATACAAGCAAGACTTGGAGGTAGAACTAATTAAGTTAAAATTAATTGATCAGTAGTGTTAGTCTATAAAACGCGATTGGTGTGTACATGCACTATGCACAGAATCAATGTTTCTTAATCTATTGATTTTATTGCGTTACCGAGGATGAGAAGATTCGCATGATATTTCTTCCTTCCTTTCTGGCCCAACGGAATTAGCTACATGTAATCACGCATTTTTGGACCATATCAATATTCTTTTTTTTAACTTTTAAACACCCTTTAAAAGCTGCGTGTGTGGGTGTGTGAAACACGCGCGCGCGCGCGCACTTTTTCAAGCTTAAGCAGTGATTCACAAAGCCATCGGACGGACGACCTGAGATCACATATCACAGAGATGGCTAAGTTAGAGAATGTGGCAATTATTGTGGTAGCTGCTTTTGCCGCAATATTCCTACACAGCACAGAAGCTGAAGATTTCACAGTAGGTGGTTCC
The DNA here is from genome assembly GCF_029017545.1 of Prosopis cineraria. Classification (NCBI taxonomy): domain Eukaryota; kingdom Viridiplantae; phylum Streptophyta; class Magnoliopsida; order Fabales; family Fabaceae; genus Prosopis; species Prosopis cineraria. The sequence continues at coordinate 28,208,931 of NW_026555335.1, forward strand.
ACAGGTTGGATCAATAATCCCCCACGTGGGGCTTCTTTCTATTCCAACTGGGCCAAGAATCTCACTTTCAAACTAAACGACACTCTCAGTACGTCAATGAGAGTCAATTCTTATGTTTCATGTATGTTATGCTGAGTTTGAATAAGTCAAAGTATTTCCTATTCACAACTTGCACCATAAAATTAATATATTGACAAGGAGGAGCTAGAATTTTCAATCAGAAGGACCTAAAATTACAATATATATACAACAACTGTAACAAAGTTATATATATATATATATATATAAGTATCATGATAAAAATATTTCAACATAGTTATATTCAAATTTCCAGATATATGACAAAAAATGAATATGCAGCTTTTCATGGCATAAAAATTATTAATGAATAAGAATTAGGCTCTCAACCTTTGCAAATATTTGACATATTCATTCATATTAGACAAGTTTTGAGACTTAGGATTTTTTGACATAAAATGGTTAGAAAAATTTGAAGAGTAAAAATTTCTCAACAAGATTGCATATGTTCCTAGCATTGAATGATTCAAATGCATTTTTAGAATTTAAAATTGTGCTCAACTTAAAATCTTTGTTGCTTGCTCTATGAATTTATTATTTAATTCATTCCATTGATAATTTATGATACTAGTAAATATATTAACATGGTAATGATGATTAACTGTCATAGAAAGTAGATCTTATCTATAGCATATATTTTATTAAGGCCAAAAATTATTATTTTTTCAAATATCATTTTAAATAATATAGACAAATATATTTTGTGGGCCAAAATATATAAATCAATCATTTAAAAAAAATTAAAAAGCGAGGGGGTCAGCTCTGAGCTCTCCCTAGTCTCCCTTATCTTCGCTTTGAATATTGATATTGATTGATGTTTAATTATGTGGCCAATTTATACGTGGCATATAGAGAATTAGGTCCGAGCCTTGTTCTTTAATGCTGCTAGTAAATTTGAGGACAAGGAGGAGGAGGAGGAGATAGCTAGGACATTGAATTGCAGACATGCATATGAGTTGTTTTTTTTATTTTATTTTATTTTGTTTTTTAAAATAAAATAAAATGTTGTAGAAAATAATAAAAAATAAAATAAAATGTTACAGCAGATAATTAACTCTGGTCTCTACAGAGATGACACACTCATTTCTTCTGCTATATATTTTAACTTTTTTGCAGTGTTCAACTTCCCCGCTGGAAGGCACGTGGTAGCCATACTGACTCAACTAAACTTTGAGAAATGCAACTTCACGAACCCTATTCAGGTTCTTAGCACAGGGCCAGCGAGAGTGACTCTGGGTCGAACTGGAGAATTCTACTTTGTTTGTGCTTTCACAGGTCACTGTAGCAGTGGTCAAAAGCTAAGCCTTAATGTCGTCACAGTCTCTCCTATTCCTCCTCATTCACCTTTACCACCTGTGGAAGCTTCTAATTCACCATCACTAGGACCTGCATCATTCCCATCCGAAGAACCATTTCTCTAAACTTGCCTTTGTGGAATTTGTGTACTACTTTGAATAATTTTGGTCAAGTTTCCAGTGCATGGTCTGAACTAGCTGAGCTTATTGGTAGGTGCAATAATAAGGTAACATTGCGTTGGAAGTATAAATTAACGATTGTTCCTTGGAGAATTAGATCCATTTACAGTTTTTGTATTGGTCATCATCAGTTGTTTAAAAAATTGTTGTGATGGCACCGATAGCAAAAGTTTTCTATAAAAATTCTATATATATATATATATATATTAGAGCAAGTTAAGAAATGGAACTAAAGATTCTGAAAAAGGAGTTGAGAGAGGAAACATCAAAGATTTATACTAGTGCAGTCCAAACCACTTGACCTACGTCTAATATCTAAAATCTTATTTGGATTTCCATTATTTCTCCATGTAAGTTTTGGAGGAGGAAGGTATGTTATTTTGCATTGGACGAGTGACCACTGTGTTGGAATGGAGTCATAGACTCGAACTCGGTTTGGGAACGAAGCATATATACAAGTGGAAGAGAAGAGAAAAAAATGCAAAGAGAGTCTGCTTGTCATTAAAATACATAATGGGTGCCTTTTTCACATCACTTCTACTAAAAGCAAAATAAATGATGGATCTTATTAGAATTATTGAACCATTCAAGAGAACCGCCAATATATGTTTAAATTTTATTTTAAAAAAAACATATTGGATGGTTATAATATGTTTAAATTTTATTTTAAAAAAAACATATTGGATGGTTATATATTATAACCATCCAATAAGATCTCACTATATTGGACGGTTATTAAAATAACCGTCCAACATAGGCGTTTTATATCAGATTCTTCCCTCCTTTCTATCATTTGCTCTCTCGACCAAACCCAAAAAAATAGAATTGCTCATAGAGCATCTCTGGACCCGCTCACCATGGCTGTTGTCTTCTCTTCCTCTCCCATTTCATTGCCACCAATGAGTTTTGGCTGTTGATCTACTAGGGTTTCTTCCTCTCCCCCTGCCTCCCTCTTGTCTATTTCCTCTCCATGTGCTTTATTCGGCAAGGCAATGAGCTACTCTTCTTCCCATTTGCTCCAAATCTCTTGTTTGCTCTCTTAACAATTCAAGCTAGTTTTTGTTTTTGATTATTGTCTAGATTATATTGGACTTGTTTGATTATTGATTAGGCTTTAGTTTGTGAGATTACATTATATTGATTTTGGGTTATTATTGGCGCACTTAAGGTGTTCGATGACATGTTTGATAAAAAAAAAATTGACCCAAACCCACATGAATTTGAAGCTATGGGTAACTTGAAAATACATGTTAGACTAATAATATATGATTATATGGGAGTTATATTTAGTTTTTATTTTTATCCAAATTTATGGTATACTTTTTTCGTTTTTTGTTTTTGTTTGAACAAAATTCAAGTAGTTTGATTGAAAATTTTTTTATCGTTTGATTCATTAATTGATGGTTGAGTTATATATAAAGTTTTATAGTGATTGGAATTGTGTATGAGTACTTTTAGCTTACTTGAAATTGTTACTCATGTGTAACTTTTAACTTTAAATGGTATATGATTTTGTTGTTGATGATGATGAGTTGTGATTGAAATGAGGGCAAAAGGCCTTGAAAAGTTTCATTTATATACTATTATGCTACCAAAATTTTATTTGAAATTAATAGTTAGGCATTTTAAGGGCTCTTTTGTGTTTAAGGTTTTTTTTAATTAAAAGGGAATTTTTTATGCAACATTTTTTTATTTGTTTATAATAGGAATGAAAAATTTCAATAAAAATAGTTTTTATACGTTAGTGATATATAATTTTTATAACAATTGGGCTTATATATTAATGTTAATATTGAAACATATATTTTACTTGTTATTATAAGTGAAAAATGATTTTTTATGATTGTAACCAAAATAAAATAATTCCTAATTTTCTTAAAACCTCTACAAAATAAATAACTTTTTATAAAATTATTTTTTTAATCTTAAACACATGGGCCCTAATGTTGTTTAGATTATATATACATATATATATATATATATTCAAATACAATTCCTAAAGAAATGATAAAAATAACTATTATAAATTATTTATAATTTATAAATAAAAGAATTCACTTGTTGGCAAGTTTTCGCATAAGATAAAATACTTACAATTAGTTTAATATAATTGTAAGTTTTTGCAAGAGGTTGTGTGTTTAATATCTCTAAGGAACATACCATACACAATGTGCCGATGCCTACAGACTATTTGTGAGGGTTGATTCTTGAATTTATTGATGCTAACTACTCATTGCTCATTCCCACCTTAGATGCATTTACTGTTAGAGAAGCAAGTGACAACTTTATTGCATGGCTTAGGGTTTGTTTTTGTGTAAAAGATGAAGCACAAAATTGACAACAAGTATGCTAGTTACCTATTTATGTATATATTACCTATATTGATATCTAACTATATAATTGGTGTGCAGTCCAAGGGGAAAGGCATTACTAGACAACCAGGCCAATTATCTAAGGTTGAGAAAGCCTTACCGAACCAATTGCTAAAAACCTACCAAAGCACACTTGAGGTGTACGTAAAGTTGTTTGCTAATTCTACAATGCTTATCAGCTTTGACCAAAGTATGTACGGTAGAGAATAACACAATGTGATTAGGGTTGAAATGGTCAATGAAGTCTTCAAACGCATTTCGATCACCTAAAATGTGGTTCAATTTTATATGACATATATATTGTTTATATGACTTTTTATTATATTTTAAATTTGATATAATATAATAATTTGTTTATTTTTTCATTTAGGTACCTATATGAAAATTTTATCGTCCCTAGTGATCTTATGTCAAAATTTATCTTTGTTTGTCCTCATGATGTCTTTGATTATCGCAACATTACTATCGAGGTGCGGCATAGCCAAGCTCAAACATTAGCAAAGTACTTCGAAACAAAGAACCCTACTACAGGAACATTATTTCTGATACCTTATGTATAAGGGTGAGTTTAGTGTTATCTTGATTAATTTAATTTATCTTGTCATTTTAAGTCTCATTACATGCTTTCAAATTGTTTTAAGAGCCACTGGATGTTAATCGGCTTTATGTCAGTTGTTGTTAAAACTACAAAGTTTTACTATCTGGATTCTGCTAATAGGCAACCAGATAATAGACCAGACGTAATGGAATTATTTAATTTGTAAGTTTATATTTTGATTAATATTTATATATTTTTTCATTTTGAATTTCTAATTTCAACTTATTTTTTTCTTATCAGGGCTATGGTGCTTTATCACACAGAAAAGAACTTGCCTATACTATCAAGATACAAGTCATATGATTTGGCCTATCCTAATTGAAAGATAATAAAGGTACCTATCACTACTAATTCTAACAATCTATTTTAATTTCCTAATTATTTCAATAACATGTTTATTAGTTTTTTTTATGCAGTACCCATGACAAATAGCATATAGCGAGGATTGTGGATATTATATCATGAGATTTCTTAAAGATATCATTACTCATGGAATGACTGTAATCCCTGCTCTAGTATGTATGTTATTTAGATTCAATTATATATAATTATGAATTTTAATTTGTTGAAGTAATTAAATTTATTGTCATATTATATTATTGCAATATTATCCCGATTCATACTGTGAAGAATTTGGGGATCATTACATCAATGAAATTATTGAGGAATAGTGTGAGTACATTTTCCAACTATGGGCCAAACATAAATAAACTGAACATTTTTATTTTAGTTTTTCTCATTTAGATTTTATAATTTAGAATAATTTTGGTTTAGTATAATAATCAACTTTGTTTTACTTAGTATTATGTTAAGCAATTATATAGGAAATATTTTTTTTTATTTTAATAAAATTATTAGTTTACTATAATTGAATTTAGTTTAGTATAATTACGGATTGAATTGGATTGGACTAGTCTGTATTTGCATTATGTTATTGCAGGGGGTAGCAAGAAATGCAGTTAGCACATTTAAAAAAATTCAAAATATTAGACGGTTATCATAATAATTGTCCAATATACTAAATAATATTGGACGGTTGTGGTAAATAACCATCCAATATACTCTGCCTAGCATCAGGTATTCTAACAATGTATTGGATGGGTATTTGAACCGTCCAATATTATAATATTGGATGGTTCTAATAACCATCCAATATTTATTTTATCAATATATGACAATCTCATATTGGACAATTTATAATTGTCCAATATAGGCAAAAAGAACTATCCAATATGCCCTTTTTTTGTAGTAGTACATATTGGCTTCCTATATAAACTGCAAGTGCCAGTGGGAGTTTTTGCATTATGGTGCATACAATTTTAATAATTGTTCCCACACTAACTAATTGAAATGGTTAAGGGAAAATTACACACTTGACCCCAAAGCATATTACACTTTGAACACAGGACTTCTCTATATTATGATAAAGCCCTATAGGACTATAATGATGGATAACCTAACATCTCTCACTCACACTTGGTAGATAAGATATCATGTGTAACATCTCAAAAATTTAAGACTAAAATATCTATAATTAAATTAAAATTTAGAATAATTTCATAGAGGTCTAGAGTTTGAATTTTTCTAAGCAAAAGTTAGATTTTATTTTATTTTTAACTATGAAAAAATTACCAAAGTTGACCTAGGCTTTTGTGCTATAATAAAAAATATTGGGCCCTTTCTTGTAATTTTTCCCAAATTTTTATATAAGCATTTTAAAGGGAAAAATGACTCAGAAATGTAGAAATGAAATAAGGAAAAGAACAAAGAAAAAGAGCACATGAGAGAGAGAGAGAGAGAGGAAGAAGAGAGGAGAAAGAGAGAGAGTTAGGCTTGGATTTAGGAGATTTTACGACTGTTGTGAGCTACACAATAGGTAAACTCCCTACTTCAATCATCTTCTTTCTCTCTTGATTTTCTTCAATTTTTGGAAGAGGGAATTTCTGAATTTTAATCTCAAAGGCTTTATTCTTGTAAGCTTTTTTTTTTTTAGATCATAGGGAGGATGTTTTGAGTTTCTATATAGTGATCTAATATTTTGAGTGGATAATTAGATGAAAAATGAAGTTTTAGAGCAAAATTTAAACCCCAAGAGGTTAGGTTTTCCTCCTCAATATTTAGTTATAATTTTGTTATTTGAGCCCAATAAGATTTAAAGTTTGGTTTTCATTATAAGGGCTAATGGTGAAAGTTGTTAACACTAAGTAAAGGTTTTTAATTGATTAAAAATTATTTAAATTAAAAATTAGTCTAGTGATGGCTAATAAATGGTTTTGGTGGTTAAGTAGTATTATGTGAATGGTTGGTTTAATATATGGACCATTAAGATGGATTATGACTCATTGACCCAACTTGTGTGATATGAGTTATATTCTTTATTAATGTTATTTGTCATGATAAGCGATGTGGATCACTTATATGTTGTAAGGATTGTTGGTGGAGTTTGTTTGGAAGTTAAAGAACAAGCCAAGTCTTATTTGTACAAGAGGAATGCTTTTGGTGCCAAAGGGTTGAGGTAACAAGAGAATTTATATTTCTTATTACTTTGTTTTAGCTATTTTTGAATAAATATTAGTAGCTATAATGCATTACATGTTTTAAAAGATTACGTGTGCTTTATAAGGGGTTATGGGGTACTACTTTGATTATAGTTCAAATATGTTTTTTCTAATTGTTTAAAAACAATATTTTTATGCAAATGAGATTTGTTTGCATGTATTGTAATTATAAAGAATAGAAGTTGCACTTAAGGAAGTGTAACTAAGTAAGGTATCGTAAATAGGCTAAGGGACCGTTTAAGAGAAATTTATAAATGTTATACTACCTTAGAATGTTAAAGTGGTCAATACTTGAGAAAGGTAGACATGAATAAAAGGCATGATCTGGGTGGGAGTTTACTAATAAGAAAGTGTGGACTTTTGATATTCCATGGCATATTGCCAGTACTCAGTGTTGCCTTATGTATTGTAGGAGCAATACACTAAACTGATTAGTGTATTGAGTGTTCAACACCTCTCAGTGGGGGAGAGAATCTGACATATGAAGTGTGAGGTTGAGTGCCTAGGCCAAGGTAGCCCTTACATGGAAAGTAAGTTGGGCTGGCTCTGGGAGGGAGTTTTCTTTGACTACTCAGGATTCACATCGAAGGGATATAAGTGATTTGGTGGATTAGATCATGCCTTAGATTATGTTTTGCCTGTGGAGGTACAAGTGGGTATAAGGTTTACCTGTGAGTTAAAGAGTTTCAAGGGGCATTCTGTTGGTCATGAAAGGCCTTACCAATGTATGTCATGCATTCATGCATTTTAAATGGTTAAACTATATACTATGTTGAATTTATTATTTGTTTATTCAATTATGGCTTACTTTGTAATAATCAATGTAGATTTCTCTGTTACTAAGACTGTGGTTGTCTCACCCCTTTCTTTTCAATATTTCCAGGTTTAGGTGAAGGAACCAGTAGAGGACGAGGAAAGGAGCAAAGCTAGGGGTTGTTTGTGAATTATAAAGAACTGCAACCCCTTTCTTTTAAGTAAATTTATTATAATGTATTTAGAATTAGGGTGCCAGTAAGATGTGATTATGTATATGTGTGTGATTATGTATGGATTGTATGGCTTGTGTATGAATTTTTGTTTGCTTGTAGACTTGTGGCTAGGAAACTTGGCTATGGTGTGTGGTTTTGATGGATTAATTTAGTAAACCAAGTTTCCACTACAAGCAAATATTTATCTTGATATACATGTGATTCCACAAGCAAATGCAAAGTGGTTGCATTGCAAATGGTGTGCTATAGACAAACATACACCTTAGATAGAGAGAGTGGGTACGTGGGCTGCACAGAGATCTCTAAACCAAGTAAAAATGTTTAGCGTGTGTTCATATGTGTATATGATATTTGGAATAGTTTTTGACCACTCTTATATGATTTGTGCATTTTGGAGAGTTTAGGATCCATTTTAGGAAATGGTACCCGAGTGGTCAAATTTTGGTATAAACATTTAAATATTCTATCAGGTGTTTTTAGTCCTATTTGACATGTTCAAAGTGTTCCCACAGGTTTGTGACCATTAGGATGAGATTTGGACAATTTTGAAAATGGTTTTTACTAAAAAACTGCACTTTTGCATCTGGGTGTCCAAATCTTAATCCAACCGTTGGATTTCTCTAAAATTTAGGTTATAAGTAAAAAATTTTATAAGTTTCATGTAGGATTTAGAATCACATCGATCGGATATCGGATGGGAAAATGGCATGCTCTGGAATTTAGTCCGGAGGAGCTATTATGACAGCAACAGTGATGATGTTGCAACATGCACAAAATTCAATTCGTCTATTGGATCTTTTCAAAATTTTATATACTAATAGTCCTCTTTAAAAGTGATATGTGGGCTTTAGAATCGCTCTGATCAGAGGTCAGATGATGAAATGGTGTACTCTAGAAGTTAGTTTGGGGGTGCTGTCAAAGCTGTCATGACAGCAAAAATGACCAAACTTGTAACATATTTAATTTTTAATTCAACTGTTGGATATTTTTAAAATTTAGTACACTTATATTACCCTTTGGATGTGACATGTGAACCTTAAAATGACTTCGATCGGAGGTTGAAAGGTGAAACAGAGCCTCCCAAAAGTTGGCCCGGGAAGGCTATCATGACAACAATTTAATGCTGTCATGATAGCATCTTTTAAATCCACCTTCATCTAGCTTACTTTCGTGCTATAGGTAGAACCTATAAATTTTTTTTAAAGGTTTTAAATGATTTATTTCTTAAGTTGGTTAGAGGATCAACTCCTTAACCACACTTAGTTTATTTGAATTATGTGATTTTTGGATAACACTCGAGAAAGTGTTACATTTGGTATCAATTTTAGGTTTGTGATTCCTCTTTCCTACTGGCACCTTAAATACATTACTCTTATGCTATTTCCCTTCTACCACTAACTCGGACTAATATTGTTTTTCTTTCTCTGGCTTGTTCCTTTAGGTGGGGAGAAAGGTCCGTACGCTTGTGGTTGTATGCCTTTCAGTTATAATATGGCTCGAAGGGGAAAAGGTAGATCAAGGAATGAGGAATGACCACCACCTCCACCTCTTCTGCCTCCTTTGCCTTCGCCTTCTTCTTTGCCACCACCACAGGGGACAGATGCAGTCATGGCTAGGCTGCTTGAAGTGATGGTGAATATATAGTAAAATCTTGGAGGTCGTGCTATTCTAGATTAGCATGTTGACCCAAGTGTTGGGTAGGGATCTTCTAGTACTGTCGGAGCTCATGGACCAGTTGCTGATGACCGAGAGGATGATATATCCAGACCTTGGAAGGAATTCTCTCGCTCTAACCTGATCACATATGATGGTAGTATGCTTGATGGGAAAGCTGAAGAGTGGTTGGATCGGATGGAGTAATTAGTTACTATAGTGAGGTGTACATCTGAGCAGAGGGTTATCTTGGCTACGATGTAGCTTGTTGCTGAAGCCAAGCATTGGTGGGATTCTCTTAAGCCCATGGATGGAAGATCTATGACTTGGGCCGAATTTAAGGAAAGATTTTATGATTTTCACTTTCCACCAGCTTTTAAAGACGAGAAAGAGGCAGAGTTTCATACGTTTCAGTAGGGGGACTTAGACGAGGAGACTTTTATGAGAAAATTCAATCAGCTATCTAAGTTCTCAACATATCTGAAGGCTTTTAATGATAGCAAGTAGAAAGCAAAGAGGTTATTGGAAAAGATGAGGCCAGAATACCGCCAGCAGCTGTCTTTGTTGGGTGAGGCAATATATGATGAGATGTGCAATTGTCTGAAGATTGCCTCTCACCGAGGTTGAGACACAGAGAGTAGTCAAAGTAGGAATACATGAGATCAATTTTCTTCTGGGTTGGCTCCTACTAGTGGTGTATCCAAGAGAATGGGTTTTAGCTCTGGTTCTTCTTCTGGTGGCTCCTTTAGAGCCAGGTCTTCTTCTGCTTTTGGTAATCATAATTTAAATAGAGGTTTAAGATTTCAAGGTAATCGGGGTGGTAATATGAGATCTGGGGGTTCTTGTTTCTCTGGGAATGCTCCAGCACATTCTTTAGAGGCCAGTCAGGCCCCAATTCTGAGCACAGCAAGGTCACCTTGTGATAGATGTGGTAAGGTTCATTCTGGTCACTGCTTTGCTTGCTACAAGCATAGAAAGTTAGGCCATTTGATCTGTGACTACCCTAATTTACATGAGAGCTCAGACCAAAGGAACGTGATTCCTGGTAGAGTATATACGGTATCTCAAGAGAAGGCTAGGAAGTTATTGAATCTAATCACTAGTATAGTTTCTATCTGTGACCTTGATTTAGAAGCTTTGTTTGATTATGGTGTGACACATTCTTTTATTTCTACCTAACACTTAGATAGAATGGGTATGCCTGTTGACTAGTTGCCCCATGATATAGAAGTTTCCTCTACTTCTGGTTTGGTTGGTCGATCTAGTATGGTGTGTAGGACTAAGATGGCTTTTAATGGGTGATCAACCTAGGTGAATGTGATCAAATTACCTATGTAAGGGATTGATTTAATCATTGGTATGGATTGGTTGACAGCTTATGGTATTGTCTTAGATTGTGTGGCTAAGACAGTGACTTTAGTAGAAGTACTGGAGGTGATCAAGGAATACCCTGGTCATTCATGTTTTCTTTCTTCTTTGTAAGTTGAAAGGTTGATTGAGCAGGGTTGTGAGGCTTACATGGTAATTCTCGCTACCCAAGGATCTAAGTCAGGTAAAGTAGATGAAATTAAGGTCATTAGGGAGTTCCTGGAGGTGTTTTCAGAGGATGTGTCAAGATTACCTCCAGAGCGTGAGGTTGAATTCTCGATTGACCTGGTATCAGGGACACGGGCAATTTCAAAGACTCCTTATAGAATGGCTCCTTCAGAGTTAGTTGAGTTGAAGAAGCAGCTTGAGGAGCTGTTAGATAAGGGATTTATTAAACCCAGTGTTTCTCTTTGGGGATCCCTTATATTATTTATAAAGAAGAAGGATGGTAGTTTGAGATTATGTATCAATTGCAGGCAGTTGAATAAGGTTACGGTGAAGAACAAGTATCCACTGCCTTATATTGATGATCTCTTGGATCAGTTGATTGGTGCTATGATTTTCTCTAAGATTGATTTATGTTCAGGGTACTATCAGTTGAGGGTTAGTGAGAAAGATGTGGCGAAGACAGCTTTTAGGACTCGATATGGCCATTATGAGTTTTTGGTTATGCCATTCTGGCTGACTAATGTGCCTACAATTTTCATGGACTATATGAACTGCATCTTTCGACCTTTCTTGGATCAGTTTGTGGTGGTTTTTATTGATGATATACTGATCTACTCTAAAGATGAGGAGCAGTATTCTAGACACTTGAGGACTATCCTAAGGTTTCTGCGAGATCATAAGCTATATGCCAAGCTCAATAAGTACGAGTTTTGGATAAGAGAGGTTAGGTTCTTAGGACATATCGTGTCAGCAAATGGTATTACAGTTGATCCATATAAGGTTGAAGCGGTCTTGTAATGGGAGAGACCAAAATTGATAATAGAGATCCATAGTTTTCTGGGGTTAGCAGGTTACTATCGACGTTTTATCAAAAGTTTCTCTCATATTTCTATGCCTTTGACTAGGCTCACAAGGAAGGATAAGCCATTTATCTAGGATGATAGGTGCGAGATAGCTTTTTCTGAGTTGAAAGAAAGGTTAACGATAGCTTCGGTGTTGGTGATTCTAGATCCTCAAAAGCCCTATGACGTGTATACTGATGCCTCTCATAAGGGTCTTGGTTGTGTTCTAATGCAAGATGGGAGGGCAATGGCATATGTATTTTGACAACTAAGGTTACATGAGGAGAATTATCCAACACATGATCTCGAGTTAGCTACGATAGTCTTTAGATTGAAGATCTGGCATCATTATCTTTATGGAACAGAGTTCAAGGTCATAAGTGATAATAAAAGTCTCAAGTACCTGGTAGATCAAAAAGAGCTAAACATGAGACAGAGACGTTGGATGGAGTTTCTTAAAGATTATAATTTTGAATTTAAGTATCATCCGGGGAAAGAAAATGTGGTAGTAGATGCTCTTAGTCACAAGACCTTATATGTAGCCTATTTAATGGTTCGGGAGCATAGATTAATGGAGTCTTTGGTTGAGACTTCTCTGGGTATGACTGAGTTCTCCTTGAATAGTCTTAAGACTATGGTTATTTCTAATGAATTTTGGAAAGAGATACGAGATGCTCAGCTTCAAGATCTGATTTTATTAAAAATAAGTCAAGACATTGAGAATGGTGAGACAATGGACTATTAGTTTAGTGATGATGGGTATATGGTTTTCAAGGATAGGGTGTGTGTTTCCAACAATGAGTCTATTCAGAAAAAATTGTTGGATGAGGCGCATTGTAGTAGCTACACCCTTCATCTCGGTATTACTAAGATGTATCATGACATGTAGCATTACTAGTAGTGGCTAGGCATGAAAAAGGATGTCACAGAGTATGTTAGTAAGTGCTTGACCTGTCAGAAGGTCAAGAGAGAGCACCAAAAGCCATCGGGGTTGTTATAGCCTTTAGAGATTCCTAAATGGAAATGGGATGGTATTTCAATGGATTTTGTATCTAGTCTGTTGAGAACCCAGGCTAGTTTTAACTCTATTTAGGTACTTGTAGATTGTTTGACTAAGTCAGTACATTTCTTACTGGTCAAGACCACCTATACGGTTGATAAGTATGTTGAGATCTACATTAAGGAGATTGTGCGACTACATGGGATACCGAGAGATATTGTTTCAGACCGTGATCCTCAGTTTACATCAAATTTATGGCAAGCTATGCAAAGGGCTATGGGCACAGATATGAAGTTCAGTATGTCTTATCATCCATAGACGGATGGACAAACTAAGTGGACGATCCAGACATTAGAGGATATGTTGAGGTCGTGTGCACTATAGCTTCAAGGAAGCTGGGATAAGCATTTGCCTTTGGCGGTGTTTGCTTATACTAACAGTTATCATGCTAGTATTCAGATGGCTCCTTATAAAGTATTGTATGGAGGACGGTGCAGATCACCTCTCTGTTGGTATGAATTGAGTGAGAGGACAATAATGGGACCAGATGTGGTAAATGAGACCATGGAAAAAATCAAATTGATCTAACAAAAGCTTCTTACGGCGCAGAGCAGATAGAAAAGTTATGCAGATAATCGTCATAAGGACCTGTCTTTTGAGGTTGGGGATCATGTGTTTCTCAAAGTTTCCACATTAAAGGGAATTGAATGCTCAATTCGAGCTAAGAAGTTGTCTCCTCTATATATGGGTTCTTTTAGGGTTTTGAAGAAAGTTGGGCCGATAGCTTATCAGTTGGCATTGCCGCCTCAGTTAGAGTAACATCTCGAAATTTTAAGACTTGGATTTATTTAAAAAAAATAAAATAAAATATGTATAATTAAATTAAAATTAAGAATAATTTGATAGAGGTCCATAGTTTAAATTTTTCTAAGCAAAAGTTAGGTTTTATTTATTTTTAACTATGAAAAAATTACCAAAGTTGACCCAGGCTTTTGTGCTATAATAAAAAATGTTGGGCCATTTCTTGTAATTTTCCTCATATGTTTTACGATCAGTCTTTTAAAGAGAAACAGCATGCAAAAATGCAGAACAAAAAACAAAGGAAAGAAACAAACGCACGAGAGAGAGAGAGAGAGAGAGACGAAAAGAGAGGAGAAAGAGAGGGAGTTAGGCTTGGATCTAAGAGGCTTTATGACCGTTGCGACCTCAGCTACACGACAGGTAAACTTCCTACTTCAATCCTCTTCCTTCCCTTTTGATTTTCTTAATTTTTTGGAAGAGAAGATTTTTGAATTTTGATCCCAAAGGCTTTATTCTTTTAAGCTTTAGTTTTTTTGGGTCCTTGGGAGATTGTTTTGAGTTTTTATATGGTGTTCTAATGTTTTGAGTCGATAATTTGATGAAAAGAGGTGTTTTGTGCACAAATCAAACCCCAAAATGTTGGGTTTTGCTTCTCAATAGTTTAAGCCTATTGATTTAGTTATAATTTTTCTATTTGAGCCTAATAAGATTTAAATTAATGTTTGATTTTCATCATAAGGGCTAATGGTAAAAGTTGGTGACACTAAGTGAAGGTTTTTAATTGATTAAAAATTATTTAAATTGGAAATTAGCTTAGTGATGGCTAATAAATGATTTTGGTGGTTAAGTGATACTATGTGAATGGTTGGTTTAATATATGGACTATTAAGATGGATTATGACTCATTGACCCAAGTTGTGTGGTATGAGTTATAGTCTTCATTAATGCTATTTGTCATGATAAGTGATATGGATCACTTATATGTTGTAGGAGTTGTTGGTGAAACTTATTGAGAAGTTAAGGAACAAGCCAAGTCCTATTTTGTACAAAAGGAAACCCTTTTGGTACCAAAGGGTTGAGGTAACAGGGGAATTTATATTTCATATTACTTTGTTGTAGCTATTTTTGAATAAATATTACTAGCTATTATGCATTACATGTCTTAAAAGAATAAATATGTTTTATAAGGGGTTATGGGGTACTACTTTAATTATAGTGCAAATATGTTTTCTAATTATTTAAAAACAATATTTTTATGGAAATGAGATTTGTTTGCATGTATTGTAATCATAAAGAATAGAAGTTACACTTAAGGAAGTGTAACTAAGTAAGGTACCTTAGATAGGCTAAGGAATCATTTAAGGGAGATTTATAAATGTTATACTACCTTAGAGTGTTGAAGTGGTCAATATTCGAGAAAGGTAGACACGAATAAAAGGCATGATCTCGGTGGGAGTTCACCAATAAGAAGGTGTGGACTTTTGATATTCTATGACACATTGCCAGTACTCAGTGTTGCCTTACGTATTGTGGGCTCAGTTCACTAAAGTGGTTAGTATATTAAGTGTTTAACACCTCTCAGTGGAAGAGGGAATTTGACATAAAGTGTGAGGGCGAGTGCCTAGGCCAAGGTAGCCCTCACATGGAAAGTAAGTTGAGCTAGCTTTAGGAGGGAGTTAGCTTCGACTGCTCAGGATTCACGTTGAAAGGGCATAGGCGGTTTGGTGGATTAGATCATGCCTTAGATTATGTTTTGTGCCTGTGGAGGTACAAGTAAGTATAAGGTTTACCTGCGAGTTAAAGAGTGCCAGGGGGCATTCTGTTGGTCATGAAAGGCCTTACCAACTTATGTCATGCATTCATGCATTTTAAATGGCTAAATTATATATTATGTTGAATTTATTATTCGTTTATTCGATTATAGCTTACTTTGTAATAATCAATGTAGGTTTCTCTGTTATTGAGACTGTGGTTGTATCACCCTTTTCTTTTCAATATTTTCAGGTCCAGGCGAAGGAACCAATGGAGGATGGGGAAAGGAGCAGAGTTAGGGGTTATTTGTGAATTGTAAAGAACTGCAACCCCTTTCTTTTGAGCAACTCTATTGTAATGTATTTAGGATCATGGTGCCAGTAGGATGTGATTATGTATATATGTGTGAGTATGTGTGGATTGTATGGCTTGGGTATGAGTTTTTGTTTGCTTGTAGAGTTGTGGCTAGGAAACTTGGCTATGGTGTGTAGTTTTGATGGATTTATTTAGTAGACCAAGTTTGCACTACAAGCAAATATTTATTTTGCTATATATGTGATTCCATAAGTAAATGCAAAGTGGTTGCATTACAAATTGTGTGCTATGGGCAAACATACACCTTAGATAGAGAGAGTAGGTGCGTGGGCCCCACAGAGATCTTTAAACTAAGTGAAAATGTTTAGCATGTGTAGTCATATGTGTATATGATATTTAGAATGGTTTTTGGCCACTCTTGTTTAATTTGTGAATTTTGGGGACTTTGGGTCCATTTTGAGAAATGGTACCTGGGTAGTCAAATTTTAGTATAAAGGGTTTTTCTATCGTTTAAATGTTCTATCAGGTGTTTTTAGTCCTATTTAATGTGTCCAAAGTTTATTCTCTCACTTCACAATTCTATACTTGATTTCATTTCATTTTCTCTCTATTTTCTCTCATTTTCCTTACTTCCAGCCATCATTTTCCTCTTCTCAATCAAGGTTTAAAGCTATAGAAGCCATTCAAGGAGAGATATATGCATGGGTTATGAAGATTAGATGTATTATACCAATTAATTAATATTTTATATTTATAGAAGATATTAACAACAGGTTGATTGAAACCTGTCGTTAATATAATTAATAATAACAATATTTAATATAAATAATATTTTTGTTAATGTAAGTATATTTATTTAAATTTAATAATAATATTATGTATATTAACGACAGGTATATGGAGACCTGTCGTTAAAACTTTCAGTTTTCCTTCACTAAATAATATTTATATTTATATAAATTTAAAATTAATTTAAATATTTATAAATAAAACTTTTATTTATATTAATATAAATAATGTTAATAGTTATATATAATTAGTATTATATATAGTATCATTAGATAAATTGTAATAATTAATTAAAATTTTACCAATATTTATAATTTAGAAAATATATTAACGACAGGTTTATTGAAAACTGTCGTTAATATAGTCCATATTTCTATAGTTTTAATATCAATAATATTATTAATAATAACTTTAGATAAATATTATAAGATATAATTTATTTTATATTAATATATGCGATAATATAATTTTAACTATTTATTATTATATAACTGATGATAATATTTATTATATTATTTACATTGTCGGTGAGATTTTTCAAAAGGTAGCTGATTCGGAATTATTATGTCAATGCACGAGTTCCGAAACGATAGCAGTAAATTTACAGAAAACGTGAACATCATATAACGACAGGTTTAATGAAACCTGTCGTTATATGTAAGCTTATAACGATAGGTTTAATGAAACCTGTCGTTATATGTTGCCTCGTTTTTGTTTTGTCTCGCGCCCTTTAGCTTTTTTCCTCGTTTTCGTAAAACCTTCAGCTTTGTCTCGCACGCTTTAGCTCGCCCTCACGCCCTTCCTGCCTTTCCTTCAGCTCATGCCTTCAGCTCGCCTTCATCTCCCTCTGCCATTAGCTCTGTCGTAGCTCCAGCTTCTTCTTCGCCCTTCGCCTTCAGCTCATCCTCATCTTTCAACTTCTTTCTCTCCACCCTTAGCTCCTCTCCTCTACCCTTCAACTTCTCCTGTCTGCCTTTAGCTCGCCGGTGACTGTCATTAATCTTTCTTTGGCCTCCAGCTTGGTGCATTAATCCAGGTAAGCTCTTGCATGTTTAGCCATTTATTTCTTTTAATTTTTTTTTCATGTTTTTCTCCCAATACATGTAACTAAGTTTTTTTTACTTATATTTTTTATTGCATTAATTATTTATTTTTAATATATTAAAATTTTTATGAATAATTGTTTACACCCATTATTATTTTCCTTTATATTTTTTTATCAAATTAATTATTTATTTTAATAGAAATTTGATGTAAAATTTATATGCATAATTTTTAACTTGATATAAATTTTTTATTAGGTTAAATTTTTTTCATATATTTTTTATTAAATTAATTTTTTTATTTTTCATATATTTTTAACTTGTTATATTTTTTATTTACTTTTATTTTTAATATAAATTTGATATAAAATTTTAAGCATAATTCATATTTTAATTAGGTAATTATTGATCATTCGTTTAAAATAATTGTTCATATTTTAATTTGATAATTATTTGATAGTTTGAATGTGTGAAAAAGCTTGAATTGATTGTGGATTAGAGTCTATAATTTTTGATTATCTATTGACATTTGTTGAAATTGGTCAAATAAGGGTTTTGTGCCCAGGCAATATCAACTTATAAGCCGTTATGCTGCTGATTTTTTTTTTAATTTCAAAATATAAAATAGTTTTTCATATTTTAATTAAGTAATCATGAATCGTAGTTGGATAGATGCTTTGCGGACAAGTGATGAATATGAGAGGGGGTAGACCAATTTTTGGAATTTGCAAAGAATAATGTTCTTAATAATAAAGGATTATTCTATTGTCCTTGTATTAAATGTTTGAATGGATTGCGACTAAGTCCTATAGAGATAAAGGATCACCTAATTTGTTTTGGTTTCTATAAAGCATATACACAATGGGTATTGCATGGAGAGTCTAGAAAATGAAGTGTAGTGCCACAGGATGAGGATGATGATGATATGGATTTGTTTGATCGAATAGATGATATGTTAAATGATATTGGTGTTGAAGGTGTTGAGAAAGTACACAAATATGATAGCTTGTGCCATGATTCGGAAAAGCCTTTGTATCTAGGGTGCACAAAATATACACGATTAACAGCTGTGTTGAAGTTATTCAACTTGAAAGCAAAATATGGGTGGAGCAATAAAAGTTTCACACAGTTGCTTAGACTATTAAAAGAGATGCTTCTAGAAGGTAGAGAACTTCCAAGTAGTTACTATGAGGTAAAAAAAAATATTATGTCCAATGGGGTTGGGGTATCAAAAGATACATGCTTGCCCCAATGACTGCATATTATACAAAAATGATTTTGAAGGGTTGGATATGTGTCCAGTCTGTGGGGCATCTGCTACAAAGTAAAAGAGATAAATGGTAGTGACGATGATTTGATTACCAAGAGGCCTCCAGCAAAGTTGTTGTGGTATCTTCTAATAATATCGAGATTTAAAAGGTTATTCTCTAATGAAAATGAGGCAAAGAACTTGAGATGGCATGCGGATGAGAGAAAAATTGATGGCATGCTTCGGCATTTGGCAGATTCGCCACAATGGAAAGAAATTGATCGATTATTTCCTGAATTTGGTAATGAGCTTAGAAATCTTAGGCTTGGACTTTGTACAGATGGGATGAATCCTTATGGCAATCTTAGCAGTTAACATAGCTCATGGCTGTTCTATTAGTGATTTATAATCTCCCTCCTTGGTTGTACATGAAACGCAAATATATCATGCTGTCTTTAATGACTTCAGGCCCTAAATAACCAGGAAATGACATAGATATTTACTTGGCTCTATTAATTGAAGATTTGAAGATGATATGGGAGGTAGGTGTGGATGTGTTAGATTCATACAAGAATGAGTCTTTCAAATTACGAGTTATGATTTTTTGTACGATAAATGATTTCCCTACATATGGAAATATGTCTGGATACAGTGTTAAGGGGCATAAAGCATGCCCTATTTGTGAAGAGAACACATCCTATCAACAACTAAAACATGGGAAGAAGACAATCTATCTTTATCTTGGCCACCGAAGATTCCTGAGACGAGACCACCCTTATCGCAGACAGAAGAAGAAATTCAATGGCTCTCAAGAGTATAATGAACCTCTAAAGCCATTAACTGCAAGCTTGGTATATCAACGAGTGAAAGATATTAATATGCAATTTGGTAAGAGCCAGAAGAAATAATCTCAAAATAATTCATGGAAGAAGAGGTCTATCTTCTTTGATCTCCCCTATTGGAGTAACCTTGAGGTGAGACACAATCTTGATGTGATGCATGTGGAAAAAAATATTTGTGATAGTCTAATTGGAACATTGTTAGACATAAAGGGAAAGACCAAGGATGGAGTTAAAGCAAGAATGGACTTGCTTGACCTGAGAATACGAACAAACTTGGGTCCAAGAGTAGAAGGAAAGAGGACTTACATGAGTCCAGCCCCACACACTTTGTCTAAAAGAGAGAAAAATAGCTTTTGTGAGTGTCTACATGGTATTAAAGTGCCACAAGGATATTCTTCAAACATCAAGAAACTTGTGTCCATAAAAGATTTGAAATTAGTTGGTTTGAAGTCTCACGATTGCCATGTACTAATGCAACAATTGCTACTAGTAGCAATTCGAGATATACTAGAGGAAAAGGTGAGAAAGTCAATTATTAAATTATGTGTCTTCTTCAATGCAATTTGCAGCAAAGTCATTAATCATGAGAAATTAGATGACTTACAAAATGATGTTGTTATTACCTTATGTCAACTTGAAATGTATTTTGTTCCATCATTAATCCAACAATGTCTTCTTCAATGCAATTTTATGTCATTGATCTAGCAGATAAAAGATTGTTTGTGGTTCTATTGGGAAAAAGTCTCCTTACTCATGGTGATAATGATGAATCAAGTTTTGATATTGATGAGATCCCACCTTTTATACCAGCACAGCCTGTGTTAGATGTTGAAGATGAAGAAGATAATGTATATGATATGAGAACTGATCATGATGAAGGTTTATGGGAAAATTAAAATGCAATTATAATGGTAATTAATATTATAGTATTAGAATAGCATTATAAAGGTTTATGCTTTTATTTTTAAATAGTTTAATTAAATTTATTATATTATACTAACTTTATTATCTTGTTTGTTTTAAGAGAAATATGGAGAATGTATCAAGCACTTGTCCTAACAAAGACAAGCCCAAAAAAAGTAGAAGAGGAACCACACGACTTATTAAGTTGGCCTAAATTGATGGGAAGATTCACCTTGATTTTGATGAGACAGGTGAGCCAACTGATAGGAAAAAAGGAAATCTTTTTAAAAGTTACGTTGGACTTGTAGCGCATCAAAAGATTAACATCCTGGAGGATGAATGGGATAATGTAAAAGAAAGTGAAAGAGATGAAGTTTGGGATACTATACAGGTACATTTCTAATTGTTAATAAATTCATCTTTCCTTTTTAAAGTTATTATTTTTTATTATATCGAATTATTTGTTATTACTAAATTCATTCTTGGCATTTGTTATTTTACAGATTACTTATGACATACCTGACACTTTCAAGCACAAGTGGCTTTCATATGCTGCAAGCCGATGGAGGGATTTCAAATCCAAACTTACAAGAAATTACGTGTTTCCCAAGGTTGATAGTGAAAATGAAGATGGTAGTGACTATGATACCAACAAACAACAACCATGGGATAAGTATTCTTTCATTGATTATGAGACATGGATAAAATTTGTTGAAAGTAGATGTGATCCTAAATTTTTGGTAAGTTAAAGAAAAATAAATATTCAATTGTTCTTATTAAATTTTTATTATTAATAAATATTTCTTATTGTGTTTTTTAATAGGAAAAAAGTAAAAAGGGTCAAGAGCGTCGCAAGAAAAACCCATACAATCATACCATGTCTTGAGGATGATATAAACATGTTTATGATATAATGCTTCAGGAGAAGTGGGAAGCTAAAAAACATGCAGCAGGGGTTGATGATATTAGAGATATTTTCCCTCCATCTCCTATTAGTCGTGCTGAAGCGTGGAAGAGAGGGCGAATGAATAAAAAGGGAGAGTTTATTTCTAGTGAAGCTAGAGAAGTGGCTGCGAAGATTGTAAGTATTTTAATAGTTAACATCTAGATTATAAGATTTAAATATACTAATTGCATTGCTTGCTTGCATATTTTAGGATTCTCTTATAGAAGCAGCCTTTCAGGGTACCTTTACATCTACTGGTAGGAAGGATATACTGACCACAGCCTTAGGGAATGAAGAGCATCCCGGCCGTGTTAGGGGAGTTCCAAAAGGTGTGGGTATAAGACAATATTTTGGACCACCACCCTCTAATAGTGTGCCAATACACCAAGTGGAAAAGATGATAGCGGAATGCAAATCAAGTTTGATGATAGAAATGCAGTCAATGATCAGTTCCATGCATATGCAATCTTAACAAGCACAAAAATTTGGTGGTGTTCCACAACCAGAGTATGATCCTAACTTTTCCGATAAAGGATTGCCGTGCATAATTTATTTGGAAGATCTTGTAAAACATATAGTTGCATATGAAAAATTGTATAACTATTCAACTATAGTCCACCACCAGCAATTACAAGATAATCAAGTAAAGATAATTGTTGAAGTGGTCGTGGATGCTAATGCTCCTGTGTTATTTCCTACTGAGGAGGTGCAAACAGTAGGACAAGCTCAACAAACTTTTATTATTTGGTTAAGAAGGCTTGTTCAACAAGTTACTGAAGAGGTATGAAAACTTTATAATTTTCAATATTTCTTAATTAATATGGTAGATATTTCTCATTTTGATTATATATTAATTAGGAACTTCAACAATCAAAAGAATCACTGGGTTCCTATCCCCAACCGATTTGAGATGACTTGAAACAGTTAGCTTCCATGAGTGTTGATATGAATGAATTTACTGATGAAATACAAGTAAGTGAAGACATTGTTGGGAAGGATATTACCTTTCAAGTCGCCAGAAATGATATTAATGCTCTCGTTATTATGGAGTGGTTGGACGTATCAATAATACAAGTTTTTATCATGTAAGTGTTTACTTTTATTTTAATTTAATATTTCTTACTTTTATTTATTGTTAATATTTTTTTTATTATTAAAGGTTCCTCCACAAAATGTGCATCCAACTTGATGTCATTCATTATTATGGATTCTTATCCCCACTCTTAACATCAGTTGGGAAATTGAATCAAAAAGCATCTTATATTGGAAGTGCGATGAATAAGCTAAAGAAGAGGTGTTTTTTTGCACCAATTGTTGAAAGGTATCAAACATCCTATTCATCTCTCTATTTATAAAATATTTGCATAATTATGTGATATTAATATAAACTAATATTTTGTAGCAATCATTGGATGCTTCCTATTAACTGTCCCCGTGAAAATACTATATATTGGTTTTGTTCATTATAATGAGAAGTAAGCGACAATATGAAGTCATTGTTTGAATCGTAAGTTTTTTAAATAATTATTTTGTAATATTATTAGCATCTTTTTAATATATTCTAAGTGTTTATATTTAAAAAATAGATCTTTGCATCATTATTGGAGGATGAGGGATATAGTTGACAAGAAAAAAAATGAAATCAAGTGGGTGCGTATACAAGTAAGTATTTTAAATTCTTTTTCAAATTAGAATAAAGATTATAATATTGATTTGATGAATTAAATTGATTTTAATTTTTTTTACAGTGTGCTCGACAACCAGGAAATGTCGAGTGTGGTTATTATGTGATGATTTTCATGTACGAAATCATCACTCAAGGCATTACCCACTCATTTGATAAGGTAATAATTTGTTTAAAGTAATTTATATTTCACACTTTACCTATACTTGAATTAATATGCATGCACATATTTTTATTGATATGTAGCATTATAACAGTTTAGAGCCATTTTCCAGATAAGAGCTAAGGCATATACAGAATATGTGGTCTACTTACTTTTTAGAATTGATAAGTTAGTGTAGATAATTGGATAGATGATTGTATTGGATATGTAGAAATTTTAATGGATATGTTTGAAATTGTCTCTGGAATGTTGTTTATGTTTAAATGCAGGCTTTTGTAAGTAAGGGATTTAAAGCATACAAAATACGCATTTTTTTTAAAAAAAGACACATACCTCGACAGTTGTATGTAAAACTATGGTAAAATGTTACTTTTCGCGATAGTTGTGTATTAAATTGTGAAAAATAACACTTTTTGCCACAGTTGTGGTAACAAGTGTCGTGAAAAGCCACACTTTTTGCGACAGTTATGTGACAACTGTCGCGAAAAGGTCTGTTGATTTGTCCCTTCTCAGACATCATTTCGCGACAGTTGTTATTATAATAGTCGCAAAAAGTTTATATTTTTCTCCACATTACTCCATCTAATCATCACGAAAGCTGTAAACTTACAACTACACCCGTTTCCACTACACCGCTTCTTATGTCGCGAAAGGTGGTTTTTAACTGTCGCAAAATATGCTTTTTGCACTAGTGATAGGTGGATTCATTCCTTGGAGAATTACTTTAAATGCTTAGTTGAATCTTCATCATTTTCCTTTTATCACTTTGTCAAAAATCCAAAATTATAAGCATTCCAAACTCTTAATCTCACTTGAATTCTTCTCTACCATTAACTTATTATGATATATGAATTGGTTTTGATGGCCATTGCTTGCTTCCATAAGATTAAAATGACCTAAGGTGTACACTCATTTACATTATAGTTTTTTCTTTGAGAAGCTTGACATGACTTAGGGCTTTTCATATATATAAAAATAATAATCCAAAAAGATAGTTAAGTCAGAGTGTTATCAGATCAGGTAATTGTAGAGTCTACTCAACTAATCATACTAGATATAACTATTAGAATCCTTTCTTTGATGTGCAATAAATGTATCATAGAGAAGAAGAAAGGGAGAGAAGAACAAATATTGAGAACAGAGATATTTTCTCTAAGGAGAGTTTTCCTTTCAACTATGTACCCACCACTATTTATATTATCAGAGGCCACCATGAAATAGGAAACTCAAATCATCATAATTCAACTTACAATAGAGGGAATTAATGTGATAATATATTTCCATTAAATGTGGAGGTAAACTTCATGTTTTAGATTCAATCAGGAATTGATTCATAGTTTTTTTTAGGCAAAAGGAATTGATTCACAATTAATTCCTAATTTTTCATCAACTCTTAGTAAGCTGAGATATATGGAATTATTACTCATGAGTGAGATATAATAAATCATTAATATGTAATTCCAATGTCTCCTATTTGCACTTAATGGCACTACCATTATGAGTTCGCTACATCCCTCTTATTTCACACTTAATGAGGCATATGAGTGATGAAAGAGTACTAAAGGAAGATGAAGTACATTAAATCATTAGGGCTATCAATCTTTGCAAATGAAGGGAACTAGAGAAGAAAAAGGTAAACAATTAGGGCTATCAATCTTCTTTTTTGCTGGTTAAGAGTTAGTAATTAGAAAATGAAGGCAAACTAGAGGTTACATTTTAGGATTGCTTCGTTTTAACTACTTGTTCCTTTTGCTTTGTTTTCACTACTTGTTTGAAAAACTAACATCTAAATTTATATAATTTTCCATTTTGATCCTCTTTCTCACCCTTGTTTCAAAATGTTCTATTAAGGGGAAAAAGAGGATAACCCCTCTTTATGATTCTACAAAATATGTTGATCATTAAATTATAGATAAATGTCTTGTTCCGTTGGGCTGTTATCTAGAACCAAAATGCTTGATCCAAATTTATGTAAAACATTGACTATTGAAAAGAAACTTTATCTAAATTCCACTCAATTCATAAGCCCTCTTGTTGCATGCCCAAACCATAATTCATCATGGATTTTATAGACTAAGTAGTTGTTTTGACTTAAGTAACTATCATTCATTTTAATTATCACAAAGCAAGCATGTTGTTTTTCACCCTGGTGATATGTTGAACTATGTATTTTGATTATTACAAAACTAATAGACAGGGGTTTGTTACTTGTATAGATCAATTAATCATAATTTAAATGTCAAAACCTTACAAGCATGAAGAACAAGAAAAGACTTAGCTTACATAGATTTATGTTTTTATCTTCTCTTAGATATATTTGTGAAAACTATGTTAAGAGCACTTTCATATTTTGCCTGGTAAGAATCATCCATTTAGAACATGTCATAGGCTCATATGTTCTAGCACTTCATTACCAAACATATAGAATGCATTTAATGTTCAAATTCTAATACACTCTTGTCGTGGATTAAGACACATGCATATTTCAACCTTACAATGCACTATAGGACTTAGCTAGATCTAGCTCATGTTTGTGTTAGAAATAGAACTTGATTGTCTTAGAGTCTAGAAGGATTGTTCTTCACTAACCTCTAACACAGCTCGTCTTAGAAGAGATGCTTGAGTGTTTGGGTGTTCCAATGAAAAGCAATTGTTCAAAGTTGCTTAAAACTTGCTTGTCTTAAGTAGACACACATTTGATATAGTGTTTACTCAAGAATGTGTTTCTATGTTCTATTTCATGATTGACTTGGCAATAAGACATATAAGATCTAGTTCTAATGACTTAGCTTGAGATTGTGTTTTAACCTAAAAATCATATGTTACACATGCTTCTTGAGTTTGTATGCTTAGTTTTCTCAAACTAGCCTTAGAGAGCCTTTTAGTCAGAGGTCATGCCAGTATGTCTTATATTCTAATAGCTATCTATCCAGTACAAGCTTGTCCTAGACCTGACCTACATATGTTTGAGTTCATATAAGAAGCAAGGTGCTTTTGACTCTTAATACATGCTTGCATGAGAGATACCACACACTTGATCTAGCTAATGAGTGAACCAAGCCTTTCTACCTAAGCTAATACACTTGTGTCTCAATCTCACACATGCTTGTCTAAGACTCTGATAGTGCATTTAATGTAATTTACAAAAAAAAATGTTTTTTAACTTTCATTTACTTCTACAATTCATAGATGAAGCAAGGTGCTTTTAACTATTAAGATACACTTTTATTTTTTCTAGTTTGATTTGAATTTTAGGTTTCTTATCTTAACTTATCTCAGTATCACTTTTTGAGATGACACTTGTTATGTGATTCTTCCATACCATTTCACTATTTTCTCTAAGTGGGTGGAGATTTTGTCACACTTGTTTATTCATCTCGACATTTGTGTCTTGGCTTTGCATTTTCACATCACATTCTTGGATTTAATATTCTGACCTAAGTTGAATTAAATTGTCACATGCTATGGTTGATTTGATTATTTTTATTATATTGTAGTACAAGTTCAATAAATGATGAGGATGAAGGTGTGTGACAATATTTATCAATTGATCACTTGAAGGATTAATTATGGCACCACATTCACTAAGTACAAGAGGTGTATACTAAGCTTTAAAGGGTGAAACACACTAGATCAAGCTAACATTAGAATCATCACCTTTCCCTCAAATTTTACCCAACTTGCACTCACTTGGTTTGGCCACTTACTATTCCAGTTAGATGACTCACAACTTTCCCAAGCTTTCTCTCATTTTCTCTCAAGATATTTTGTAATGTCCGCCTTTGTATTATCAATATTCACCACAAAATCACAATAATGATAATTAGGAGCAATGATTGCTCTTAAAACTAATAATCTTTTAAAAATAATTTTGAAATATTTTAAATCCCATAAAAATCCTTCAAATAAGTAGTTTGAGTTCAAACTTAATGATTTATAAAGATATAGGAAGCATGGAAAAGTTTTGGTATGCAAACCACTTGAAAACAAGGTTGAAAATGTCATTTTTTTAGTATTTTAATACATGTGCCATAGCTCGTGGTTCATGCGCTATGGCATGTGGCATAGAGAAGCCAATTTGGCTACTATACCATGCACTATAGCTTGTGGGTAATGCACCGTAGATCACATGTCCTTGTTATGATAGCAAAAATGTTGTCATGATAGCTTTTCAGGATGAACTTCAAATGAGTGCCATTTTTGCATTTGATGTCTGATTGGAGTGATTTAAGTGTCCATGTGAAGTTTATTTAATGAGCTAACTAATTGTACAAGTTTCATTATGATTCAACACTGTATGAGAATTTTAGACATTCAAATGCAAAAGTTAATTTTTTAAAATAATTTTCAAGCATTTAAGTACCCAAAACTCAACTTATACCATTAACCCATTTCGAGGTTTGAACCCAGTTTAATAGATGAAAATACACCTGATTGAACATTTAAATACACAAAAACATACCAAGCATAAAATTTGGCCACTTAATGCCAATTTCACCTAATATGGCCAAAATATAAAATCAATATCACATACATCATTTGGCCTCTGTTGCCACATAATACATTACATATACATTATCACCACATGTATACAACATTTCTTACATTTGTATTATTATTTTAGCCTATCACCATAAAAATCACTACATATTCACATCATATACAACATTGGGCTAAAATAAAAAATATCATAATATAATACAAGTGCAACCAATCAAAATAACATGCATTCCTAGTTGACAACTCATGATATCATCCATATAAGTTTACATACACAACTCAAAATAAAATCGAACATCACAAGTGTAATGCAGTAAGTATGCTAGCCCTTGCTCGATTCCTTTCTTTGCTCAGACTTAGTGGCAAAACCTATAAAATGATAAATACAAGGTGAGATAAAAATCTCAGTAATTATGATAATCTACAATATCAATTAACAAGCCAAGTTAAATAAGTTTTGAAATAATCATAATAAACACACCATATACAATCACCATAATTTAAATGCATGATCATTAATCATTTAGTCCTCCAATACTCCCTATCAAACTAGTAGGCTATTTCACAAAACCAAACCACATTTATGGTCCCCAAGCTCACCATCATAGTAGGACTACCCGGCTAAGGTGTCCTAAACTATTTTTAGACTACCGGTTCCCTCTATTACAAGTAATTAGGATGTCATTACTCTAACACCACATCCTATGAATGCTAACGAGTATAGTCTCCAACTCCATACCCTTCTAAGTACTAAGGAGAGTAACTCTCCAATATCGTACCCTTTTTTGAGCATTAAGGAGAAATATGAGCTGCACCTGGCATTCTGAGTTGCCAGTGGTGCTATATGGACTTGATTTCTACTAACTTCACTAAGATGACCTCTTACCCTCTAACATGCTATATTTCACTACATATCTTCACTTGACCATGCACAAACCATTTTCTAAGAAAATATAACCAATCCTACTACTTACTTCAAAAACATGAAATTTCACAAATCAATACTCATTTTCTAAGTAGTTAACTTTTATAAAATTTATACATATATACATAACAAATCATAGAAGAACAACTTGAGAATAACTTATATAAGGTAATAAATAATGCAATTATCTAGTTACCTCAACCCTTTTGTTACTAAAAGGATTACTCATGGTACTAAATCTCTTCTTATGTCAAAGCAAGTTTTCTTACACCACAATCTATAACAACAAATACTATGTCGATTTTCAATTAACACAAGTACTATTAGCTATCATTATCATCCCTATTCTTCCACTTCTTACTCATATTCTCAACAAAGAGGCTTGT
The DNA here is from genome assembly GCF_029017545.1 of Prosopis cineraria. Taxonomy (NCBI): domain Eukaryota; kingdom Viridiplantae; phylum Streptophyta; class Magnoliopsida; order Fabales; family Fabaceae; genus Prosopis; species Prosopis cineraria. Next base: position 28,238,330 of record NW_026555335.1, read on the forward strand.
CAATATTACAATTTGTTCACACAATCCCCTTAAGCCTTCCTCTAACTCTATCACAACATAACACTTAGTATCTCAACTTGTCACACATCAAAACCCCATAATCAAGCTAGGGCTTGATCCAATTTATACCTAAAAATAAATAAGGTCCATATTACCACTTATTCAAGGTTAAGAAACTTAAATCAAACCTTTAGAGTCAATTGAAAAAGGAGATGAAAAAGTGAAGGAGAAGGGTGGGAACCCTACTCAAGAATTTGAAATCCTAATTTAGCTTTAAAATCCTCCCAAAATGAGGCCCTAGCAATGCGCAAAGCCTTCTCCTTTATGTCATAGGTCTTTCCCCTATAAAACTACATTTTTCTAATGATCTTCATATTTTAAACTATTTGTGCTGTGTTGTGCACCACAACACACAACACACCAGCTGTAGCTCACGATACAGCAATCAAAAAGTCATTTTTGCTCCCCTCGATACCACCCGATTCAATCTAACTTCCATCTTAGCTTAATTTAGAGCCAAATATGATTCAAGAAGCCAATTAGCAATCCAAAAATATAATTAAATTAATTAATTATTTTTTAACTAATTCATCCCTTAATTAACAATTTATTCTAGATTTAGAGTTTTTGGATGTTACATATTCCATGCCTTTCAAAATTCATCCATTTTTTCTCATTTTCGCTCTACTTTCCTAACACTTTCTCATTTAAATCTCTCTCATCTCTTAACCAAATCTATCAATCTTCATCTCATTCTTCTCTCTTTAAATCTGTCTAAACCCCTTGTAATTTTCATTGATCCATGTTTTCAATCCCTTAGAGAGATAATCATGGCCAAGTTCTTAGTTGAGGCTTCCATGGTGGACTTAAAGATGGAACTTGAAGGCTAAGGAGCATGAAGAACCCTGGCAAAAAGATGGCTTGAAGATAAATCCATTCTTCAATTAGCTAAGACAGTTGTGCTCGAGTTTTCTTAATTCATTTCATTGTTGTAAATTCTTAGTTAGCTTTGTGACATTGTGGCTGAAATGCCATTAGTTAGGGTTTATCATTGTTCTTGATTGAGGAAATCTATTTAGCACTTTCTCTTGTGAATCGTGTGATTTGATCTTTAATTCAATATGATGATTACATCGTTTGTGTTATTGTATTGATAGCCTTGACTATACTTTCCATAGGTTGTGAATTTGCTCTTAGCTAGACTTAGTAGGTTTTCGTTGTTTGTAACATAACCTAAGCATCATCAAGCCATGGTCTAATCAAGAGAGGAGACTGATAGATTGGAAATCTTAGACTTAATTAGAAGAACTCATTAAGACCATTGAGTTAATGGAATTAATAAGAGGTAAGGTAATCTAGGTTGAGTTAAATTAGATCACTAATTGACCAATCGGAGACATAATCAAAACGACATCATATTTGGATTATGATTCTTTCACCATCAAAATTCTAAGGATCACCATCTTTCATAAGGGACTTTAAATACTCTTTACCTACTTTTGTCATTTTAGTAATTTAGTATAGTTCTATAACATCCTAAAATTTAAAATAAGATTAATTAAATTAAGTAAGGGGATTAATTATTTAACTGAGGTCTTCATTGGTTTATTAGAGTGGATGGATGACTATTGGATCTATTAGACCCTATATGGGAATATAAATTAGACCATAAGTGTTATTAGGCCACTTTAGGCCCAATTAAATGAGCTAGTTTAAGGTTTCTCATTCTGTATCATCCACTATAGTGGCTGGAACAATGCAGCATGATAGATATGTTGGGAATTTAAATTTCCTAAATGCACTTTCATAGCAAAAACATAAAGAAAAACAAGAGAGAGTGAGAGAAACTCAGGAGCTTTGCTAGGGTTAGTTGTGTACATCAATTTGAAGTGGCTTTAGGCTACCAAATATCGTGTAAACTTCCTCTTCTCTTCTCCTCTTTCTCTATGCGTTTTGGTTAAGTTTTGGGATTATGGCCGTTATGTTTCAAGCTAGAAGGGAGTTCTAGCCATTCTTATGACTTTAATGGGGTATTGGGAGATTGTTTCCCATTTCAAACATTAGGTTACTCTAATGAGGGTGATTTATCGTATCAACAATGTGTTCAAGGTTAGTCCGAACACTGAGTAATTAAATTTAAGCTAATGAGTTAATTTAATAGTGATGATTAAGCCTATAAGAGGTTAAATAAACTAATGGAAGCTAGAAATGGGGTCGTTTATTGTTAATGACACTAAAGGGATTCTTGGGCCTTAATTATGATTAAGAGCTAATTATGATCCAGGTGCTAAAAGCAACATTTTATTCTTAAAAAAGCTCCAAAGGTGCCCAAAAATCACAAACTAAGTGCCAATAGTTAAGGAACCATTTAAACCAACTCATTTCATTCTATCTGTCATGAGTCACTTGTGATAGACTTTAACGATTCAGACTGCTCATCATAGCATGTTGGGCCTTCCCTTAAGGCCCAAATGGCCCAATCAACCTCCTAGCCCAAACTGAAGTTGCCTAAATGACCCCAAAGGTCTATTAGTGATTCAAAAACTCAATAAACTTAATTTATTTGTCAACTTCCTAATTTACCCTCACTATTTTCAATAAAATCCCAATTCAAAAAGTTAGGATGTTACATTGGATCAATGGTGGACTGGCCTAGATCAGGTTCGGTTGGGCAAAAAATAATATATTGATCATTAATATATAGAATAAAAGAACAAATAACATAGTTTTTAGCCATATATAATTCCCTCCACCGGCCACCACTTTGGTTAACATATTTTCACCAATCTTGTGTTTTGTTGTGATATGTGTAATCCACTTACCTCGCATTTTAAATTGTGAAATCAGATTAACTTACAAGCAGAAAAATGAAAGAAGTCAGTCTTTTCAAAATGACTTCTCTATACGGTGCTTGGCGCACTAGATTTTTTTTTTCTACTTGTATAATTTATCTCAAAAAGCCATATAGATGGAAAAGTTCTAGAATTAGTAGAACTTGAAATTACATGTAGTCAATGTCCCAATGTTTCACGGAAACTAATTTGATTGGTTAATCATGTATATATATTATACATACATGCATGATGAAATCATCAATGTATTATTAATGTATTTATTTTTGTGTCATTAGCGTTTGGTTGGAATTAGCCTGACATAAAATACAGCATTTTAAGACCATTTCAATCTGCTGACCTCACCTACAACTTTGTTACATAAATTAACATTAAAATACACTTTCAAAGGCCGTGCTTATATATTCAACACAAGGCAAGTTGTCCTTTCAAGCTAAAACATCAATCAAAGAGTGTATAGAACAGAAATCAATAGAGCCACCGGACGACCTGAGATCACATAATATCATCATCAGGTTGAGATGGCCAAGTTGGCGAACGTGCCGGCGATTCTTGTTGTGGCTGCTTTTGCAGCAATCTTTCACAGCATAGAAGCCGAAGATTTCACAGTCGGTGGCAACACAGGGTGGACAAATAATCCTTCTGGTGGAGCTTCGTTCTATTCCAGCTGGGCAGCAGATTTGACATTCAACGTCAACGACGTTCTAGGTATATCACGAAGATGGAGATCAAAGCTCATCTTTTAAATCTCTCTCTTGCAAAATAGATCCTGCCCCATTTATTGCATAAAAACTTACGGCTATGCTCCCTATAAAGTAGGGAAAGAAGATTCTTTACTCTTATTTATAAGTCATATCATTAATTCTTTATCAAATTTCTGCTTCTATCCTCCATTAAATGTTGGAGAAAAAATATATTATTAAAGTATGTATGTTTAATAAGGGTATGGTTGTGAACTTGTTAACTTTTTATATAGAGTTAATGAATTTTAAAGTTTTCTTTAATTTTAGTAAAATATATTGAAAGTGATGACTTGAAAATAAAATTTGGAGAGTTCTATTGTTGTCTTTTGACAACATATACAGGGATGGATCGGGGGGCAAGCAACCATGTCACAAATTTTTGGATAAATTTTCTTGATTTTTACTTGGAAAAAATGAGAAAACTAATTCCCCCTCCCCCCACTTTCATGAGTTTTTCATTTTGGCCCCCGATGTGTCATGTTCTAGATTTGTCGCTAAACATATATAGAAAAAGAAAATAAATTATTTCCTACATGTAGAATGTCAGGTGTAAGTGGATTTGATTTGGAGTGGGCATGCAAAAAGGTACTATGCTAAATAGAATTAGGCTAACCAAAAAAAAAAAAACCTTTAAAACTCGTTATTTTAAAGTTTTAGGTTAAGATTAAGTGTCCAAGTCTATTTATATGTATACACACCAATTAAAAAATTCTAATAGAGACGAGCATCCATTAATTCCTTCTTCTCCTCTTGCTCTCTTTTTGTTTTTGTAGTGTTCGATTTCGCCACACAACGGCACGACGTGGCCATACTAACTCAAGCCAACTTTGATAGTTGCAACGTGAATGACCCTATTGACTTGATTGCCACTGGACCGGCTAGAGTGACTCTGAACCGAACCGGGGAATTTTACTTTGCTTGTACTTTCTCAGGTCACTGTAACAGCGGTCAAAAGCTAAGCATTAATGTCACAGACTCTTCTTCCTCCCCTTCACCGCCCGTTGCCGGATCTCCTGGATCATCACCTCCGTCAACCCCAGGCGGAGAATCTCCGCCGCCATCCTCAGCTACCTCTTTGGCCATTGCTTTCTCTCTTCTTCTCGCAACTATTTGTCTGAACTTGCTCCTTCATTTCTAGTTATAGTCATGATTATAGGGGAGGCTTCGTTTCATTTTCTGCATTTGATGGGTTCATTTTGCATTGGTGGAATTTAATTTGTTTGCTACTTCGAATAATTTTATAGTTCAGATGTAGTGTGTTGTTGCTGAACCAGTTTGTTTGGTGTACAATAATATAATATTGAGTTTGGAAGAATAAAATATCATACGATGGTGGAGTAGGTGAATTTTCAGTTTTTCTTTTTCATTTATCATTACATTTAGAAAATAATTGTGTTGAATAGACTAATAAGCCAACGTTGAATTTGAGTGATTTGGATAGAAATCAATAAGCAACGTATATCATATGCCAAGTTCATAGGACCTTTGACTTTTTCAAGTCGTGTTATTAGGTTTCTTTCAATTCTAAAGCATTGCATGATATGCATAAAATTAAATATGTATTATATATGATGGCACAAAACGTACGAAAAATATAAGACAAAATAAATGAGGTTAAGTTTTTGTGACGGTAAAAAGTAATGTTTTCAATAATTATATAGATTGGTACAAAAAAAATAATTATATTGATTATTGAACTAATAATGGTTCAAGGTGCTCTTGGATCAACCCATAATTAGACTAAAAATTAATTGCAATTAAACTAATATGCTTTCAATTTTATCAAAATATTATCAAAAACTCATATTGAAATGGAATCCAAAAGGTTAAGAAAATGTAAAAATATATTATTAAGGTAGAAATTTGGTAGTGGAATAATATTTTTTAAAATTATGAATATGAACAAATTACAAAGTGAAAACACTAAATTATATAGTTTAACATGGTAGAAGAATAAACAAAATCAATAAATTTATGTGATTAATGGTCCATTAAAAATAATTGGGTGGATGATTTATATAATTGCAATTAAACTAATATGTTTTTCTTCATTGGGAACAATAAAATTACCAAGTATGCAAAAGGCGCTGAGTCTTAATTGATAACAAAGAGTTCCCAAGCTCCCTTACCACAGTTTACCTATATGTAAAAGATACACAAGAGTAGGATAACAATTGTTTGATCAATACTAAAGGATTACAAAGCGTTAAAGAATACAAGACTAAAAATGTAGTTAAAGCTACACGTAAAAGCTATCTGATGAACCTAAGAGTTATAGAAGTGAAAATTTCAGTATTTGGTTTGGTGTTTTCATCCTTCTTTCCATGGTTTAATTCTCCTTTTAGAATGACTAAGCTATGGTGGTTCCTCCCAAGGAATCTAAATGTACTCATGAAATATTAGGGATTCATTATACTTGGTCTACGAAATTTATGGCATGGTTACTCGTAACGCGTTCTATTGTTTAACGGCCAACCCGTGTCTTTGAGATACTCTTGAATAATGGTCATGTCTTCGCAAGATTTGGGGCCTATTGAGGTTATGGTTTTATATGCCAATGGTCTAAGTAATGGCTCTGACACTTAAGGGATTTGAGGACTTGTGCTTATCTAACTAAGTTATTCTCTTGAGCTTTGGACTAGCCCTTTGTTTAAAGCACTTATTGGCTTGAATCTTTAGTTACTCAGCCCAATTTAAGTTTTAACCCACTATAAGTGATGTTTCAATTTTAGCCCAAATAATGCCTGCCACATGCTAATTGTAGGTAATTGTAAGCCATGTAGCACGTTTGAAAGAAGATCGAAATGTCGCTTCATCTTTGTGCACCTTTTTGTCAATATAAATTTTTATTTCTTTTCCTTGCCATTCCTCTTGCTTTCTCTACCATCTCTTAACCCTTAAGCTTCTGCTCTCCTTGTTCCTTTTAGTTCTTTGTTCAACAATAGCTTCTTACTCTACTACTACTTCTTTTGTCACTCCTTTTAATGTCCCTATCGAGAGCTTACCCGACTCTTTTTGTCCAAAATCTCATTGCCCCTTTAAGAGGACTTACTATAATAAATACTTCACCTTGAACTCATATTTCTTGAAATTAAGTTCTTAGTCTGATATTTTCCACTTTCTTTACTTCAAGAGGCATCATCATTTCATCCTTGCATCGCTTTCTGGTAAGATAATTTTTGTTGCCTTATGTCTGATTCTTGTATATTTAGGGATAAATGATGATTATAGTATACTCTGTCTTTTTAGCACTCTCCCTAGAGCTTTCACTTGTCCAACCAAAGTAATGTCAGGTATCTGACTATCACTCTCAACCTATCAGATGTGACAATACCTACTCAACTAAATCCATGGCCTCTAACTTCAATTCATGACCTTTTGTTGGCCCAAACAACCTTAGCTTTTACTAAATCCTCTTGCCGAAAGCTTAACAACTAGCCTCAGCCTGCTCATGCTTGGACCAACTAGGTTAAATGCCTGAAGCCAATTGATAAAGCATGGTGGAAGGAGATGGATCTTTTGACCTAATCCAGCTCTCACTAGTTGATGTTGATATCCCCATTAGCTTGATGATAGCCCTTCTAAGTTTCTGGGCTCCTAGTTGTAACGCATTCATTTTTTATCTTAGCCCTATCTCTGTCACAATCTAGGATGTGTTTATGTTCTTAGGCTTATAAATTACTAGGGAGGAGAACTTTTTCACCTTCCCCAAGAGGCAAGAATCTTACGTCACTCTACCCACCGAACTGGAATCCAAGATTAGGGGTGCAAGCTCTTATATGTGAATCATGGAGCTGTTTTTAGAGAAGTTAGCTGATGAGCCCGTGACCTATACAAGGCATTTGGTCCTCATCTGGATCCTATTGAGTTAATGCATCCTAGCCTTGGGGGTAGGAAAGCCTATACAATTCCATCTGTGGGTTGCTTAATCTTTACTTTGTGGTAATCAACTGGCCTTGGGCACCATATTTCTCTGTTATCATAGGATTCCTTGTAGAAGAAAGCTTTTAGTAATTTTCATGGGCCTGTCTAGTTTCAAAAGCCATAGACAATTGCCTATTCCCCCTGCTTCATCAGGAGTCTTCCCTAAAAAGGCAATCGTCTCTCATCCTTGTACTGGTTTGTCGGGTGCCTTTACTCTGGATGAAATGAAGAATTTCTTTAAATTTTTTGCTGACAAAATTAGTCCTTACAGAGAAGCTTGAAGCCTTTCAATATTCTATATCGTCACCTTCTTACTTGGTATAGGTTTCTAGTATATTAGAAAAAGGAACTTGCTTTTTTGCTCAGGGATGAGGTCTTTCTCTTAACCACCATGCCTAAGAAGATGTGGCTTCCTTTCACTTGCTCCTCCTCTAAAACTTTAAGGTTTTTATGGAGTATTACCATCCCCAGCTAGTGGTAGGCCAGTTTAGACTCAACTAGTGCATACCTCATAGTTCGCCTCCCCAAGTAAATATAGAGTTGCTGGACAAAACGGCTATTGATCAAGTGGCTATTCCACACACCACCTAGAAGTAGTGTAAGGTAGAGTTAGTGGATCGAGATGCTTGTCTCTATTTCAACAAGTGGCAGCCCCACTAGTTTAGACATATCATAAAGAGTCATACTAGTAAGTATCATTTTCTGTTTGTGTCTTCTTTCTATTACATTACTTGTACATTCTGACATGTTTCTTACTTTTGTAGATCGAGATTGTTGGGCACAATCTCCGATATTGGTAAATTTCTTAAGGGGTAATATTGACGCTCATGTTGTGTTTATAACCGAGATGGTCCTTTCAATTGCGATCGTGCCAAGGATATTAAACAAGATGATGAGGCCTCCTCATAGGTCTTAGTCCTTAAGAAGCCAAGACTTAAAAAAGCCATTCCTCAAACTGTACAAGCAAGGAAGAGGATATTGATAAAAAGAATTAGGCCCCGTCCCCTTCAATGGTGCCAGACCTAAAAGAAGGAAAAAGGACATTATCCCCTTTTGTGGTCTTGAAGCAGCCTCTTCTTTATCTTCCTTTAACCAAATTTGGTAATAAAGGGATATTTTTTCACAAGAATTCTTGTTCAGTGATTCTATTAGATGACTCCAAGGGTGGTTAAGTAAGTCCTCTTTTGCTTGGCAGGTTAGAGGCTTACGGTTCTCAAGTGGTTCTTGCAGACCCTTAAGTGATCACCTCCACTATGGTCCCTAAGGCAACTCATTATTTGAAGGGTCAAATGACCCTTGATGAACCTTGAGAGATTGTATCTACTGCAATCCTAGGGGTGACTAGTGACTTGGATAGTCTCAAGGCTCTTGTTGAAGCTCAAGAGGTTGCCCACTGCGGCTCCAGGGATGACTACCTTAGTTACTCTAGAGGAAGGTACTTGGCCCTTGAATTCTAAAGTACTTGTTAACATATTCAAAGTCTAATTGAAGAGATAATATAGTTTTTATGCTAATAAGAGAAGTTATTACCACCCCAACCCTGGGTGCTTATTCTATGCTAGACCTATTGAACTTAAGCACCTAATGTCCTAGATTTACTAAGAACATGTTAATTCTTTTTTGTCTTCAAGTAACCCAGCTGAAGGATGATCAACTATAAAATCTACTAATGCTTGGCCTTTTATTGATTTTTGAGACAGAAATGCTATAGAAAACTCAACTAAGGCTAGTCTCCATTCCCCTATACAACCTGTCATAATTAGCTGATTAAGCATGTATTTAATTAAGTTAGAATGTGAAACCACATACACAACTATGTTTATTATATCATGCCTTAATTTGGTATAGGCATAATACAATGCTAAACATGATATCTCACAGGTGAGTATTTGGTCTTTGTGGTAGTTAAATACCTACTTAAATATTAAACTGCCTGCTTATGTCCCTTATTAACAGTTTAAGCTAGCATACAACCTATAGACACGGTAGTGGAAGCTAAATACAAAATAAATGGTGTATTCTCCCTCAAAGCCACTGAGACTAGGGGCTTCGTCAAAATGAATGGATATTTAAGTAGAAGTAATGCATGGCCTACTTCTCTCATTCAAAAAAAGCTCATCCTCAAATGTTCAATATGATCCTATGCTTTTTTTGATTTGATTATTATATCATCCATGTACCCTTTTAGGTGTTTTTCTATCATATTGTGAAAGATGGCATTCATAGCCTACTGAAAGGTAGCATGAGAATATTTAAGTCCGAATGGCATGACTGCTCATTTGAATGTTCTAATAGAGCCCAAGCAACTAAAAGTAGTTTTTGAATGTCTTCTTTAGTAATAAATATTTGATTATACCTTGAAAAATAGTCTATAAATGATAATAATGCATTCCCAACCCCAACATCTATTAACATGTCTACAATGGGTATTGCATACATGTCTTTAGGTGTGGTGGTGTTGATATTTTAGAAATCTACACAAACCCATAATTTTTCATTCTTTTTTATCACTGGAACTATGTTTGATAGCCATTAAGCATACCTGCAAGGCCATATGAAGCTGCTCGTAGGAGGCATTTGGTCTCCTCCTTTGCTTGTAATTCTACCTCAACAAACATCTTACAAGTAGGCTGCTGATGTGGTCAGTAATTAAGCTTTATAAGGAGCCTATGTTCAGCTTATTATCTTGTTAGCCCTGGTATTTCATCATAGTCCCACACGAAGCAATCTTTGAATTCCTGTAATACCTATCTTAAGGAATTTTTCTATTCCTAAGCTAGTAATAAGCTAATATAGATAATCCTTAGTTCCTCCAAGGATCCAAGGTTTACCTTTTCAAGTGGTTCCTGTACCTTTAGGGCTATGTCTTTAAATTTTAGAGGTATAGGATCTAGCTCTTGTAGTTGTGTTATTTTATGGGATTTATCTTCATATATGACTTCATTCCATAATATCTTGAGCCTGTAACCTTCCAGTTGGTCTTACATGGTTTGCAACCATCATTTTTAAATGGTCATGGCTACTATAGCCTTTCAATGCTCTAATTTAGTCATCCATCAATTTAATGATGGGCTCATGCTTTCATATGTTAGAGGTATGATAGTGTTATTGGATCATGTGTTTTGAAGGTTACAAAAGCAAGAGAAGAGGTATTTGTTGTAACATCTTGAATTTCTTAAGCCTAAGTTAGCGGTTAATTGAGGGAGAATGGTAATTAGTATGGGATTAGAAAATTTGAATGATTCCTTGATGATTTGACTTGTTGGTGTATTGTATGAACATATATGGGTGAAGAGGAGTGCATTTTGGGTTAAATTTAGTGTGCGTGGTGAGAATAAATCTCACTGTGCCACGCGCCACAGCTTGTGTGGCATGTGCCACAACGTACATGGACTAGAAAATCACTTTTTAAGTTGTGAAATTGGGTGATTTTTAAAAGTGAAAATTTGAGAAACATACGAGAGAGGAGAGGTAAAGGGTTGAGAAGCTAAGTCAAACCATTTCAAGTCACTGGAAGGTGGTTCGAATCTGTAACTTGTTAGGTAAGCTACGTATAACTCTTACATTCCATTCTACACAAATTTCTCTGAAAATGAGCTGTAAAGAAATTGAATCAATGGAATTTGAGGGGTTGATTCTTGCCCAATATAATAAAAAGGTTCTTAAAAGTTAAATTAGAGCCTTGTGACTAGTTTAAAGCTGAATGGTAGAGCTTTCAACCTGTATGTGCAATGTTAGCCCCTAAAGAGAGTTAAGGCAAAAATCTAATTTGAGTGAAATAAGACCAGTTGAGATGATGTAAAGTAGTAATTAAATAGTAATAGAGCTAGAATGGATTAATGAAAAAGAATTTACAAAAGAATATAGCCCTAAGTAGTAGAAATAAGTTTTTAGTCAAAATGGACCAAATAACTAAAATGTGCCAAATGTGTTTAAATTAGCATATTAGACGTGTGAGTAGAGAAGAAAAGTTTGAGATAAGCTTGTGTAATAGTTGAAATCCATTGGTAATCTTTCTAGTGACAGAAGGGTTGAGGTAACTAAATAACTTCATTTATTTAACTATTTATTGTAACTATATATTAATATGCTATGTAGCGCGTGAAATGGTTTTAAATTGAGTATGTTTTATAGCATTGAGTGATTATTGTGTGAAATGGCTTTTGGTTAAAATAAGCATTGAAATGTGTGATTTTAAATGTAAAGTATTATATGTATATGTTATGTGTAAGAAAGTATGTGAAATGGTTAATAGGAACCTTAAATGGTTCGAAAAAGCATAATTATAGGGGGTGGGAGTTCACCCAAATATAGGAGATGATAAAGACCATATGGCAGGATTTCCTTAGTACTTGATAGGGTGCAATGTTGGAAATAATTCTCCTTAGTGCCTTGAAAGGTGCGATGTTGGAGAAGATCTCCTTAGTGCCTATTAAGGTGAGGTGTTGGAGATGAGAGACTCCTTAGTATCTTTGTGATACGATGGTGGAGTCAATGATACCCTATTGTGTATATTGAAGGAAACTATAGTTTATATTATACGTTAGAACATCTTTGGTTAGGTGATTCTACCACTACAGGCGAGCTCAAGGCCAATGAGAGTATACATTAGTCTAAAGTGAGCCTATGGTTTTGTGTCAGGGTGATTTAGAGGTTCAGTTAGTAGTGATCATGCTAGCATACTATGTGATATGTTGAGATATGCTTTGAGATGATATGGAATCCTATGTGATCGGTAAAAAGTTGAGAATGAAATGAGACATGTGATATAAATGTTATTTTTTGAGGTTTTAATGATATATTATGTTTATTTCCATATTGTTGCATGTGATAGTCAATAGAATTGAGTTATTTTGTTACTAGAATTTTTATCTCACCCTCATGGTTACATATTTATAGGATCGGAAAGTGATAAGGGCAAGGGAAAAGAGTTTAAACTGGCTTGAGTTATAAAGTCGTGTATTTTGAGTTTGTGTAATGAACTAAGATTGTATAGATTAGTGTAAATTAGTTGCTATAGGGTTGTATGCATGAATTAAATTAAGATTTTGTGAAATCTAGCCCAATTATGTGTATATGTGTTAAAGTGAATTAAGGGGCCATGATTCAGTATGTCTATGTCGAAATGGTTGTTTATGTTAGTAAATCTTTAGCCGTGAGACAACTTATGATGAAATGAGTAATTTAAGGCTAAGATTATATTGTGAATATGAATATGTATGAATGTGTTAAGAATTAGCCAAGTAGGCCAAGTTATGCCAAGAAATGGCAAAGTGTGAAAAGTTAGTGAAATTATGGGAATTGGCCGTAGAAGGGTCAAATTTTGATATATGAGAATGGTTATGATAAATTATGGTCAATCAAGTGTATTATATCCTTTTAGACTTAGTTCCGGGCCTAGTGTGGTCTAATGAGAGTAAGGGATCAATTTGAGTGCTTGGGTGCATAAATTTTTCAAAAAAAAGTGACTTTTTACACCCTAGGTGTTCAAATTTTGATCAAACTGTTAGATCGTGTCCAAACCCATCTTATTAGTTAGCATACGAGCTAAGCTTTATGTGGACACTTGAATCACTCTAATATAATATCATATGTGAAAATGATAGCAGAAAATCAAACAGGCGTACTGCGGTGTATGGTGACACATGCTGCGGCACATGTACTGCATGCCATGGTGTACAGACCATTTCTCAATTTTATTTTATGATGAAATGTATGCCATTGAGATAGGAATGCTGGTAGGTTATGTCCATTATGTATTAAAGGAGTATATAATTTTCTTTCACTATATATTTCTTTGATTGTATTGTAAATTGAATGATTTTACAAAATGAGTTTTCGACTAAAGTTTTTGAAATGAAATTTGATTATTGTGATTGATGTGAGGCAGTGGTAACACCGTAATCTTCTCATATATTGAGTGGATATAGGGAAGGTTACATTTGTTACATGTGTAAATAAAAAGAATTATGATTGAAGACAAAACCACAAGAGCATAAAGAATCAAGAGAAGATGAAGAAGTTTAGAATAAGTTATTTAAATTCTCTTAGATTTAATATGAAAACATAGAGAGCTTAATCACCTTTCATAATCATTAAATAAATGTATCATATGTCTCATTTATACGCATTAAGACTCATTTAAGTATGTTAAAGCTTGCAAACAATGTCTTTCTTACGTGTTGATTTTCATAGAAGATGTTTGCATGGTGAGAGGCAAAATCACGCATGATTTTGCAGGTTACTCATGAGTTTTTAGGCTTATTGAAAGCTAAATCATGCAAGTGTGAAGAAGTGCTTCATATGTGATTAAGCACTTATGTTGTGTGATGCCTTAAGTTTTGTTTCTGCATATAAAACTACACGTGTATAGCTTTATTATCCACGCAAGTTTTAGCATCTATGCTTCATTGTATTATATCAAAATGCAAAACTACACGTGAGACTAATGGTAGCCATGCATGATTTGTCACTTGTTGCACAATCATAATTTGTTTTATTGAGTCTTAAGTCTTCCCAAGCTAAGCTAAAATTATTCACTTGTATGATCATTGATTCATAAATCTATATCTCTTAATAATGCAAATTCTTGCTTGAGTTATGTAAAGTTCCACATGCAAAAATACACCAGCCAAGTGTGTGCTTTAGTGTTTGCAATTTCATACATGATAGCTTTATGGTTCCACGTGAGTTTTGATCACATAAAATGGCTTTAGCATTTTGCTAGCTATTTCACATGTGAGAGAGAAGAGGTTCCATGCGTGATTTATCACACAGAACTAATGATAGTTTCTTATGTGCAAAATCACGCGTGAGAGCTAATAGTGTACTTGTAGGTTTTAACACTCTAATATGTGAGTATATTCATAAGTGTAAAACCACACGAGTTTTAGCACACAGAATTGAATGAATATTCATAAGTGCAAAACCATACATGAGAGGACAAGGTGTTCACACATGATTCATCACATTCAGTTTTTTGGAGTGACTCCAATGCAAATTTGCGTGATTATATGAGTCACTCATAAGAAAATGCACCAACGTATAGAATCATTGTTCTAACAGTCTGCTAACTTTTAAAAACTATATAAGTAATTCATTTTGAATTAGAACTAATGATCTTTAAGCAAACAAATTATCATTTGTCCATTTAAAAGAGCTTTCAAATTGTGCTTTTACATTCTTACATTCATTCATTATTCTTGAAAAGAATTGTGAAAAGCTTTCGTAAGTTTATAAGCTTTCAATTGTATTCTCATCTACTCTATAAGAGAGTTTTTTGTAAAAGCTTATGTTATTTTCATAAAAATTTTAAAAAGAAACTTTTCAAGTGTTTATAACAACTTGCTAGTTTGTTAAGTGAATTAAGACAAGATTTGTCTTGAGAGTTGTACAATAGTGACAAGCACCCATTGAAGCTTGTGATCTTAGTTAAAAATCTCAAGTGTGATCTTGAGGATTGGACATAGGCCAACTTTGTAGCTAAACCAATATAAATCTTGTGTGTCTTATCTTCTTCCTTCACTCTTTAGTTCTTCACTCTTTTCAAGTTTTTAAAAGTTTTAAGTGTCACTCAATTTACCCCTTTCTTAGGTACCAGTCTATCATAATATTTGGTATAAGAGCTTGGACTCTTTATAAAAGACTTAATAGTCTAAGAGAATCCTATGGCTGGTTTTGGTGATAACGTTCTCCCTAAAAGTGCTAAAATTAATAGGCCTCTAGGATTCAATAGTAAAAACTATACTTTCTAAAAAAGTAAGGTGAGATTATTCTTTGAGGCCTCAAACCTTGATTTATGGGAGATTTTCAAGAATGGTCCTTACATTCCATACAAAATTGTAGAAGAAGAACTCATAAGAGAAGAAAGAAGTGAATTTATAGAAAAGAAAGAAAAATGGTGTTGCTTAACTCCACGGCCAAATTGATTATTGCAAGTACCTTGAGTCAATAAGAGTATTTTCGAGTGAGTAATCTAAAACTGCAAAAGAGATGTGAGATGCTCTAGAGATTGCTTATGAAGGCACTGAAGAAGTTAAGGAGAACAAAATGAGCAGATTGACTCATCAATATAAGCTGTTCAAAATAAAGCCTGGAGAAAGTATCAAAGATATGCAAGTAAGATACACACATATGATGAATGAGCTTGTAGCACTTGGAAAGACATATACTTAGAAGGAGTAAGTCAAAAAAATCATGAGAGGTCTCCCAAATGAATAAAATTATTGCCATTGAAGAAGTAAAGAGTGAATCCATGAGATATGTGGCAACACTATTTAGAAGTCTTATTGAGCATGAAGGAAGACTATCCATGTTGATGGAAGATGTTGAAAAGAAGAAGAAGTTACTAGCTCTAAAATTGATAAAGGAAGAATCTGATTCTAAAGCTAGTCACAGTGAAGACTCTGATGAAGAAATGGCTATGTTTGTCAAAAAAATTAGCAAATTCTTTAGAAAGAAAAAGTTTGGGAAGAAATTATCAAAGAAGAAAGAAAAGGAGATAATTTGCTACAAGTACAATAAACCTAAACACATTAAGGCTGACTACTATCTGAAACAAGAGAGCAAAAGCAACAGGTATGATAAGAAGAAATTTAAAGCTTATCTCTCTTCAATCTGGGGTGACAATGATAAGGAGTCCATAGAAGAAGAAGAAGCAAATATGTGTCTAATGGCCAAAAGCCATTATGATCAAGTAAATGATTCAGACTCTAACTCTAGATTTGATTTTACATTTGAAGAGTTAAAAATTACTCTTGAAGAATTGAATAATAAGTCCTTTCTTCTTATGAAAATTTTTTCGCAAGTTAAAAAGAAACTTGCTATTTATGAAAAGAAAAACTTGTTTTTAAAATCCGAAAATGATGTTTTGAAAAAGATTATTGCTATTTTAGAAAAATAAAATTTATGTGCTGATTGTCCTTTTCATATTTTAGAAAAGGAAGATTTGAAAAATACTCTTGTAAAATTTGTTAAGGATAAAGATAATTTAAACAAAATTTTAAGTTAACAAAGAAGTGTTTTTGATAAAGTTGGCATAGACTATAAACCAAATAAGAAGTAAAAATATTACAAGAATTTCATTGTTCCTACCACTATGACTAACTCACCCAAATCCACCTATTCCTACTACAACAAAAAAAGACACATGACTAAGTCAAGTATCCATAGAAAGTAGGTTGAGTGAAAATATGAAGTGGGTTTTAAGAGTCTACTAACCCACCAAGACCCAAACAAATTTAGGTACCTAAGAAAATATGACATCTGTGCAAGTATCAAGGAGAGTCATAAATGAAAAGTGGTATATAAACAGTGGTCGCTCCATGTGATAACTCCATACTTCTATATATAGTAGAAACCAAAGATGGTGGAACTGCCACCTTTGGAAATAATGAAAATGGAAGAATTCTAGGTATAGGTAAAGTTGATAAGAATTCATCCAACTCTCTTTGTATTGATAATGTTTATTTGGTTGATGGCTTAAGACATAACATCTTGAGCATAAATTAATTATGTGACAAGGGTTATGAGGTTATTTTTAATGCTGTGCATTGCATTTTAAGAGATGAACAAACAGGAAAAACTATCCTAAAAGGAAAGAAAGTTCAGAATGTATATTCAATTAATCTCTGTGATGATGACTCACTAAATATGAAATGTCTCATTTCTGTGAATAATGAGAGTTGCTGTGGCATAAGAGATTAACTCATTTTAACATAAAGCAATTGGACAAGCTTGTAAAGAAGGAACTTATTATTGGGCTGCCAAAGATAAAATTTGAAACTGACAAGCTTTGTGATTCTTGTATAGAAGGCAAACAAAACCAAGACTACATTTCAAAGCAAAAATATAGCATCCACATCAAGGCCTCTCGAATTGCTTCATATGGATCTAATCAGTCCTTCAAGGATAAAAAGTCTAGGGGATAGTCTCTACACCTTTGTTATTCTAGGTTCACATGGACAATCTTCATATTTCATACAGATCAAACCTTTGAATATTTTATGGCATTTATAGCCAAAGTACTAGTTATCAAACTCTAACCTACCCATTGTAGTGACCACCATGACATTACCAGTACAACACTCTAACACACTGTTGTAACAACTAGGATTAATTAAAATCTTAAGTAAAAGTTATCACAACCTAAGGGTTTAAAATTAAATAGTTCAAAATGTTTGGGATCCCAAGAAAAACCCTTTTTGGAAAGTCATTTGAGCTTAAACTAAGATTTAAAATAAATCAAATAGGATAATGGAAGCATGGAAAGCAAACAATACTTGAAAATAAGTAGAAGATGTAATATCCTGAATTTTTTAATCCCGTGATTAGTTATTAATTGAGGGTAAAGTGGTAATTAGTATGGGATTAGAGATTTAGATTATTACTTGATAGTTTGACTCATTGGGATGTTGTATGAATAGATATGGGTGGAAAGATTGCGTTTTGGATTGAAGCAAGTGCACATGGTGAGAGTTATTCTTACTATATCATGAGTTGCGACTTATGTTGCATGCATTGCGGTATATGGACCAGAAAGTGACCCTTAAGTCATGAATTTTGGGTGATTTTCATGAGGGAGAAGTCTAAAACACACAAAAGGAGAAGAAAAGAAGGGCTAGTATGTTAGGGTAAGAGATTTTGGAGCGATGGAAGGTGCTTCTGATCAGTAACTTAGCAATAAACTATGTAGAACCCTTACCTTCCATTCTACCTAAATTTCTCTAAATATAAGTTATAGAAAAATTGAATCGGTAGAATTTTAGGGGCTTGATTCTTGCCTAATAGTAGTGAAAAGGTTCTCAGGAGTTAAATTACAGTTTTACAACTGGTTTAGAGCTGAACGATAGAGTTTTAAACCTATAGGCTCAATTTGGCCCTAATTTAAAGAGATTTTAAGGTGAAAATCATGTTTAAGTGAAATAAGACCTGTAGAGGTGATGTAAAGTAGTAATCGAGTAGTAATGGACTTAGAATGGATAAATAAAAAAGAATAGACGGTAAAATATAGCCATAAGTAGTAATTTTATACTTTTGATCAAATTGGGCTAATTGACTAAATCATGCCAATTGTGTTTAGATTGGTATATCGAGCGTGTGAGTAGAGAAAGAAAGCTTGTAATGAGTTGTTGTGGTAATAGAAATCTATGGGTAACCTTTCTAGTGATAGAAGAGTTGAGGTAATTAAATAACTTTTTTTGTTTAATTATTTGTTGTAACTATGTGTAAGTTTGCTACGTAATGCATGAAATGATTTTGAATTGAGAATATCTTGTAGCATTAAATGTTCATTGCATAAAAAGAGATTTTGATTAAATAAGTAAGGTAATTTGTAAAAATTGATGTGAAAATGTGTACATGTATATATACGAGCAAACTAGTAATTGGAAACCTATGATTGGTTCGAAAAACATGACCATAGGGGTAGGAGTTTACCCGAGTGGATAGGTGGTGAGAAAACTATATGGCATATTCTCTTTAGTACCCGATGAGGTGTGGTGTTGGAGGACTATACCTCCTCAGTGCCTTTAAGGTGCCATGTTAGAGAAGATCTCTTTAGTACTTATTGAGGTGCAGTGTTAGAAATATAGACTCCTTAGTGTCTGTGTGATACAATGTTGGAGTCAATGACATCCCATTATGTGTATTAGGGAAACCATAGCCCGAAAGTGAGATAGAACACCTTTAGTTGGGTAATTCTACCACTAAAGGTGAGCTCAAGGCTAATGAAAGTGTATATTAGTCTCAGGTAAGCCTATAGTTTCGTGTCAAGGTAATTTGGAGGTTCGGTCGGTAATGATTATACTATATGTTGTATATGTGAAAAAGAGGTAAAAAACGGTGAACATGGTGAAATGATATTTGTGGATGTGATTTACAGTTAAAAGCACAATATATATTATATTTTAATTATGTATTATGCTTTACTTTCATATAGTTGCATGTGATAGTTAATAGAAGTGGGTTATTTTGTTATTGAGATTTTTATCTCATCCCCGTGATTACATTTTTACAGGACAAAGTAGTGATCAAGGCAAGGAAAAAGAGTCTAGATTGACATAAGGGTGCTATAGTCGTATGAAAGCTCTGAGTTTATGTAATGAACTGGAATTCTCGTAGAAAATATGTATATAAGTTGCCACAGGGATTGCATGCATGCTTTAAGTAGCGAAATAGAGAAAATGTAGTGATTTTGTGAAATCTTAGCCCAATTGTGTATATATATAGTGAAATGAGAAATAGGGGCTAAGATTTATTTGTGTATGTGTTGTGAATTGTGCGTTTTGGTGAATCTTAGCCCATATGTAAAATTATATAAAATGAATAATTTGGGGTTAAGATTGAGTGATAATTATGTTATGATTATGGATAGATGTGATTTTGGTGAGAAAAGGGCCAAATGGGCCAAGATGTGCCAAATTGTAACAAATTGTGAAAAGTCATGAAATGTGAAAATGGGCTATTAAATGACTATATTTTGGTATACATGTATATATGTGATATGTTATAGTCAATCAGGTATAATAGGTCTTTTTGAACTTAGTTTAAGGCCTTATGTAGTCTAATGAGAGAAAAGGATTGATTTGAGTGCTTAGGTGCACAAAACTTTTAGAAAAGGTGACTTTTGCACTCGGGCGTTCAAATTTCAATCAGACCATTAGATCATGTCCAAACCTATCTCATTAGCTAGTTTATATGATAATCTTTATGTAGGCACTTGAGTCACTTCGATCGGACGTCGTATGTAAAAACAGCATACTCTAAAAGTTTGTAATTTTTGCTATCAAATAACAGAAGAAAATTTGGATTGGTGTGCCACAACGTATGACACAAAAAGTTGGGCATGTAGCTTTATGCCATATGCCACAGTGCATACATTGCACGCCACGACACATAGCCCATTTTCCAGTTTAATTTTGTAATTTCAAATGCATGCAATTGGTGTTATAAATGTATGTGATTTGCTTCCGCTATGTGTTACTCAAACGTGTTGTGATTGGATAGTTTTGTAAAACAAGTCTTTGGTCAAAGCTTTTCAAACAAAATATTTGATTACTAAGTAGTGCGATTGATGTGGTAATTTAGTTAATCTTTTCCTGTATTGAGTAGATATATGGGGAAGGTTACAGAAGAAAAATGAAATTTCTCTATAAACTGGCTCATTCGCAGCAGCGTAGGTCACACTTGCTATAGTAGATGGCATAGAAGGATAACCTCAGCAAGTATTATGTCGTGGCATATGGCCTGCTGTTATGACAGCACTCTTAACTTCCAAAGCATGCTGTTTCACCACCTATGTCTTATTTTAACAGTTCAATTATCCATACAAAACTCTTCGAGTCCTCTAACTAACTAGTATTACACTCAAATAATCGTCTCTTAAAAATATAGACACTTAAACCCAAAATGGTCCATTTTCACCCTAAAACATATTCAAGGTGTCCAATTCACACCACCAAATGCCATTAGCTCCAAAATTACTTTGTCCAACTCAAATAGACCACGCACAACATATATGGCCAATCATATCACATAAATAACCATTCATACTCAAAGTGACCACCAAACTCTCAATTCTCAACAATACGAAGGGGTGGATAAAATTCAATATGATAATCATTTTAACCTTTTTAACACATAAACATCTCAATCCTCTCACTTGTATTACTATCTTAGCCTTTCACACACATTTAATTACTATCACTATGAGCTTAGGCTAAATACACATACATTCCATAAATTCATACAAATGATTACCAAAACAATGAAATGTTCTAAAGTTAGCACAATATTTAAAATATTCATTACAAAAACCAATATGAAAAGGAAGAAGAGCTATACAAATGAGCTTTCCACTCTTTGATCACCCCTTCCTTCCCCTTGCCCCTACCGAAGCCCTCACCTATAAAATATAACCATGAGGTGAGATGAACATCTCAGTAACAGAATAATTCACTACTATCAATTAACATGCACAACAAAAGCGAGTAAAGCTTATATACTTCAAAATTTCTCTTTTAACATATTCAACTATATATTTTCCATAAGCATAAATTATTCACCACTAGCATGATTATTCTACCATATGAGCATTTATATTCACCCTGATTGAAATCATAGGCTCTTAGACCAAATGCACATTCATAATAGCCCGAGCGACCTAAAATGGTAAGTCACTCGACCAAAGGTGTTCTATCCTACTTTCAAACTATTGTCTCCCCCTATCGCACACGAATCGGGGTGTCATCATTCCAATACTGCATCTTTGATGCTAAAGAGTATCAATCTCTAATGTCGTATCCTACTAAGATACTAAGGAGATAATATCTAACATCTCACTAGATACTAAGGAGATATATGCCATATGGACTTTCACTACTTCTTCCTACAGGTGAACTCCCAACTCCTATTATGATCATGCTCACACACCTTGTACATCACACATATTCATAACTAATTCCTATTAAATTCATATAAGACTTTCACAATCATCATCATTTGGAAATTGTTTCACATGTACAAAATCACAATTCATAATATGCAATGCTTTCAAATCACAAGTAGAAAATTTACATATCTACTCACAAACAATTAAGCAATATAATTGAATAGAGTAAATTATTCTATTACCTCAACCCTTTGTCATAAAAGAGTTACCGTGGTTTAGCGTTAGCTCCACACATTCTCTATATATGATAAGGCTTGAGCAATACTTAATATACATAGTTTAGTGATAATTATCAATTATCACTTCGAATAAATCCTAAATTCACTAGGTTTCAAGCACTCGTAACTCTCAAATTCTTTATTTAACAACATCAACCTTTTCAAAACATTTTAACAATCCTATTTAGCATCCAAACATACTAAAATCAGCAAAAACTATCCATATTATCCCCAAACCTTCAATTTCTCACATAGGGTTTGTTTAGACTCTAGTCAAAAATTTCAAATCACCATAAAACTTATAAATCGAGGGTTAGAGGCTTGATTTAATTTCTTAAGATTTTAAATAAGTCAATGGGTTTGGTCTACACCCAAAGGAACCGAAATCACAAGCCCTATTGCCCCAAAAGTCAAAAATTTTAGATATAGAGGAAGGAAGAGAATAGAAAACTTACCCAACCATAAACAAGCTCCTAAATGCATTCAAAATAATCCAGAGATCATACCCTAACAGTCATAGATCATCTCCCATTGCCTCCTCACGATCTCACTTATCCTACTTTTAATTTCAGGTCTGTTTCGTATCTTATAAAATGTAGAATTATGTACTGTGTCGCAGCCTATTGACCTATGATGGCATAGAAAGTCCCTTCAAAATTTAAACCTCCATCCATGCCATGACCTATTCAATCTTCGATCTAACCCTCTTCTAATATTGTCCAACTAAAAGCTATATTTAGTCTCCATTAATGTCATTAATCCAAATATTCACTTGAAATTACCATTCTACCCTTATAAACACTTAAAATCCCTAGATTGAAGACTTAAGATGTTACACACGTAGGTTCTCCCAGGCGGTCCTATACAGTCTTTATTTTTCTTACTTCTTTTCTCCCCTAGTCTAAATGTTCTAAGGCCATCCATCTCCTTATCTATTTCATCTACCATTGTATCCTGGTTTCTCATCTGTTGAAGTCTATTTCCATCATATTGAAAGTGGTAAATGGCAGAATGGGTCTTCATCTATGACCATAGACTCCTCTTTTACAAACTTTAAGATGCCTTTATTAATCCTGTCTTGCGCAACGTTCTTGAAGCCCTAATAGAAATTAGTATTGTGGCTCTATGAGTGATGGTTCCTACAATATTCCTTTCCTCTTTGTTCTTCTTTGGAAGGAATTTTATGGTCTATGGGTAGTAAGATGAAGTTCTCTTTAAGTAAGTAATCAAAGATTTCTTCAGTTTTTGATGTGTCAAAAATATACTATATAGTCACCTATGTTGTTCAACTCTACTACTGCTACACCAAGTTTGCTAAAATATCTGCCTGCAATGGTTCATTGATGGTGATCCTCTTCCTTTACTGGCTCTTTATATCTACAGAACTTGGTTATGAGTTCATAAAAGTTCCTAAACTCCATCCCTTGGAACTTTTTCCTCAACTCTATATCAGGACCTGCTTAGGCCAGCTTGACAAACTCAACCTCTAGAAGCGATACATGGCACTTGCTTTTTAGTCTTTTGAACCTTATCAAGTATTGATCTTTCTGCCTCTCTAGCCTACTAGGTGAGTTTGCAAAGCTCTGCTATGCTAACTTTTAATTTTACTTTATAAAACTACATATGGAATTTTTACTCCATTTCTATCTAGCTAAGTACCGAATTACAAGGTAGTGAAGTATATCAAGTGAATGTTAGGCCTATGAGGGTCTTTAGGAATAGTCTCATTTTTAAGTTGGCAAAGTTGTGATAATTAGCAATTTCTCCACATTGGATAGTAAATCTTCCAATATGTTCTATTGTCGACTGCATGCTATCTCCTAAAAACAAGGTGAAATTAGGGATCCTGTAGCCCTAAGGGTATAGATTATCTCTATCTATGTGTTCAGGATACGACTTTGAGAAAGTAAGACAGCCAATCGGCCTCAATCCAAGGCTGTAATGTCCTAAATGCCATCTGTTAGAGCTTTCATATTTACCAATTGATTCAGTAGATCGTTTTGTCATTTTGGGGTGGCCCCCATTGCCCCCTGAGCTGCTCTTGATTGGCTCCTGTAAATAGTATGAGAGATTATTTAAGGGATTAGTATTAGCAAAACTTGAGGAATAGAATAATCCCTTACAATTGTGTGACCTAAAGGGCTTGTGTTTGTATTAATTCCTTATTTTTGTCCTCCATGCAGCCCCAAATTTAAGCCTTCTTCTAGAGGTGTCTCTCTTAGTGATACGGCTAAGTTTCTCATTTCCTCATGCAAAGCCTGCATCATTAGTTGCTATCTCTCTCTCTCTATGCATTCTGACGTTTCCCAGGAGATAGCAAAGAACTTTTAATTTTCCTCCATCTGTTTATCCATGTAATCCTGGATTCCACATAGTACTTCTGCTACTAGACCATTAGATATAATCAAGGGGTTTATCTGCTTACTTTCTAGTTTCAATCCAAGGCTCATGCTGCTACTCATCATTATCTACACTACATACTCATAACGTCCACCTGTCTTAGCATTAGGTATCAATGGTTCTAACCCTGTGAGTGCATAGCTTTCTTCTAGCTCATTAGAACTAGTACTTGCTTTGTCAATTTTTTTATCTTTCTTAGTCCTTAGCATCTTACTGCACAGAGTCCCACCTAGCGTGCCATTAATTGTTTGTCAAGAACAATAAAATTACCAAGTGTGCCAGAGATGCAGAGTCTCAATTCATAACAAAAGATCCTGAGCTCCCTTACCATAATTTTCCTAAATGTAAAAGATACACAAGAATGGGATAATAAGTGTTTGATTAATGCTAAAGAATTACAAAGCATTAAAGATTACGAGACTAAAAATGAAGTTAAAGCTACATGTAAAAGCTATCTAATGAATCTAAAAACTACAGAAGTGAAAATTTCAGTATTTAGGTCAGTGTTGTTGTCTTCCTTCTGTGGTTTAATCCTCCTTTTATAATGACTAAGCTATGGCGATTGCTCTCATGGAATCTAGAACATACTCATGAAATATTAGAGATTCACTACGCATAGTCTACTCGCAATGCATTCTATTGTATAATAGCTAGCCCATCTCTCCGAGATACTCATGAATAATGATCATGTCTTTGCGAGATTTAGGGCCCGTTAAAGTTATGGTTTTATATACCAATAGTCTAAGTAGTGGCTCCAAGACTTAAGGGATACGAGAACCCATGCTTATCTGACTAAGTTATTCTCTTAAGATTTGGACTGGCCCTTTTATTTAGATCAGTTATTGGGCTTAACATTTCAATTACACAATCTACTTTAGGTTATAGCCCTCTATAAGCGACATTTCAATTTTAGCCCAAACAGTTTTGAATTTTATATATTAAAATATAATTGAAAAAGAAAATAGTCATATTGAGATGGAATCCAAAAAGTTAAGAAACATATAAAATATATTATCATTGTAGAAATTATATTTGGTAGTGGAATATTTTTAAAATTAGAAGTTCCAAAGTAAATACACCAATTTAAAAATTAAAAAATGGCCAAAAAATACGTTTAGTCCTTTAATTTTATATAATATTTTAGGGTAAAGAGGCAAAAATAACTACAAAATGGTCAGCTAAGGGCACCCAATATCCTAAAGTGTTGAAAGGGTATAAATAGCCATATATGAGCGGGTGCAAAAATGACCAAACCATTAACTTTACCCTAACGTCATTAACTTTAACCGTTAAATACTAACAATACATGCCACGTGTCAATCTTTGTTGAAGTGGACTAATAAATGGGCAAAGATACTCATGTAACGTTATATGTATTTATACCGTTTTCCTTATTTTAGGATACTGTGTGCCCATAGGTAACTACTATGTGGGCATTTTTGCCCCTTTACCCAATATTTTATATTAATTTTTTAATCTTATAAGGTATCTTTTCAATCCTATAACCTTAACACTGTTAGTTTCATACACCAAAAACTCGTAGATTGAACTTTCTAATAATGAAAAATATTATCAAATGTGAACATATTAAGTTTAATTTTAAAAAAAATAATAATTATTGGAATAAAAAAATCAATTACGTTGAAATTAATGGTGTCATGGTTATAAAAGGAATGAAAAGATATTTTATAAAATGAAGAGACAAAACTTAAACCTTATTAGATAAAGTAATTAGAAGACCAAACATATATTTTAGCCTTTGAAAAAAACAAATCAATATACTCTAAAATGGTATGAGAATAAACAAAATCAAATAAGTTTGTGTGATTAAATGGTCGACTAACAATTGGGTGGATGATTTATGTAAATTTTAAAAATAAAAAGGAAGTCTCTATATTTAAGTAAATTAGAGGGAGATCCATAATATTTTACTCTTATAAATAAATGTTCTATATATGATTTATAAGTTTATTATACATTTGACTTTAAGATGTTTATGTATCTTTCTTGTCAAACAAGTTTCGATTTGAATATATTACGTTAAAGTGTCATTATTTCTGGAAGCGAATTTAAATAAATAATAAAAAAATATGATACAGAATTAAGAAGAGTTTGCGACCACTATGACAATAGCAAGCTACATATAATATACATTAAAACTTAAATAATAAAACTCTGTATTTTTTATGAGTGAATAATTCAACTCACTGTCCAGACCTCCAGAAACGCGTCCACACAAGTTGAAATGAAAATTTTGAACATTTCAGAAGTGTGTTCAAATTATAGCGCAGTGAAACCGTTTCTCAAGTCATGTGACACATCGAGTAATTTATTAGAGAAATGGTGAGGACTTGCTCAAGAAGCCCAAGATTTAAAGTATAAAATTTGCAGTCCAATATTATAATATGACTATTCCCATTCTTTCGGGTTGAATAATTTCGGCCGCTTTATTTGAGTTGAATCAATTTTTTTACAAACAAATGTAATCATTCAGTCTTTATAATTTTGATTCAATTATAACTTAATCTCTAAACTTTAATTCATTGTAACTTAATTCTTAAAGTTTTGGCTAGATTCAGTCCTGAACTTTAACTCGATACAACTCAGTTCTTATAGTTTTAATCATTTAAAATATTAGTCCCTATATTTTATCAAATTAAAATTATTAGTAATTTCAAATTAATAACTAAATGTTAACATAATTTGAATTTTTAAAATTTTATTTTCAAGATACAAGGACCAAATTTTTAATTGTTAAAATTATAGAGACTGAGTAGTAGTGAGTTAATATTCAAAAACTGAATTACAATCGAGTCAAAATTTTAAAAATTGAATTACAATTAGGTCAAAAATATGAAAATTAAATGGTTATTTTTTCTTTTTTTTTTATGCATATAGAAAAAAATTGTAGGTAAATTGAATTTCAAGAACTCACAAGAAGTAGGACATGTCTTCTGACTCAAATAGTACTTACAGATATATTTATAAATCATCCATTATTAAATTCTCCCAACAGCGGCATGATTAATCTGATCTCACAATCTTACAAATTATGGGTATGATTATTAGCCCGAATATTCGCCGTCATCTTCCTTCCCCCCCCCCCCCTCCCCTTCCAAAACCCTCCAGGGGTCTCTAATTTTAACGATAACGTAATACATCTCTCACAATCTTACAAATCATGGGTAAGATCCTTAGACCGAAAATTCGTCGTCGTCGTCTCCCTCCCCCCGGGGTCTCTAATTTTAATGATGACGTGATACAGCTTATTAGGAAATTGTTGGAGTGGGAGCCTTGGGAGAATGGGACTCGTAAAGTAGCTTTTAATTTTTAACGATAAGGTAAACTAGCTTTGCACGGAAGTATTGTGACCCGTGACGATGGGCAGATTTTTGGAAAATGGGGATGTGACCGATTTGGTGAAAATTTTAGAAGGAATGACCAACACTCCAAGATTATTATTATTACATATCCCAATATACTGTATTTTATTCATATATATATATATATATATATAACAAAAATAAATAAAAATATAAAAATAATTGTTTAGTTTTTTAATAGCCTTTATTTTTAAATATTTTTTGTTTTCATGATGTAAAAATATAAAAATAAAATTAATGTTTTCAAAAGTTAATTTTCAAAAAAAAAGAAACATAAAAAAGAAATATTAATTCTTTTTTAAGAATTATATTTCAATATATATATGTATGCATATGATAAATATAAAAAATTTAATATTTTTAACGATTATTTAAAAAAAAGAAGATAAATAAATTTAATATATCTTTAGAATCAATTTTAAAAAAGGAGGAGAAAATCTTGCTTGAATCTTTGAAAAATCTCTTCCAAATCATCTCAACAATTCAAAGATTATGGAAATTAACTTTTTGATAACTAAATATTTTTAAATTTACTTGAATCTTATTGTTTCCCTTTTACTACTACAAAATTATAGGAGATTTTCTCTCAATACAAAAATAGATTTTTTTAAGAAAATATAAAAAAATAGGGTGATTGAAACGTGGAAGCAATCAGCGTTTCACTTAACCCTAAAACCATCCCTCACTCAGATCATTCTAAATGTGGAAAGGAGGAGCACACATGAGATACTAGACGGGCACACAAAGGCTGAGAGAAAGAGACAGTTGGGCGGCAAGGAGGCAGGTGAAAATTGAAGAAGGCTAGAGGACTGGCAAGTGGAGCATATGAGCAGAGTAGCAAGGCAAAAGGCACATGTGAATTTGGCGGAGAAGAGACAGAGCAAAAGGAAAGACCTAATGTTTAAAGGGGAATAAAGACCGATTGGAGATAACTGTAACTGTTAAAAGGTTTGGAGCAAACTTTTGTTTGAATTAATGTGGATTTTGATTTCAAGTACATTTCCATGTTCTACTTCATCATAGAGTTTGAATCATTTTTGGAGTGCACAAAACTAAACCATAGACGTGCTCGTTAATAAGCAAAAAAAAATAAAAATCCCTTTGCTGTTCATGAAGGTTTTAAGCCACTAATTTAATAGCTAGGATTTGGATTACGTTATATTATGCATATATGTTTTACTCATTTTTGGATGGAAGAATGATTAAATGTCGAGAAACAACTTCCTTGATTTTTGGTTGGGACGGATAATTGCTTCAAGAACATTGGGTTGTATGCTCTCTTCACACACATTTCCATTTGTGTACTTTCATTTGGTAGGTAAAATTTTTACCTTATCAATTTGATCATGATTTGAGTTTTTTTAATGCATATTTCATTGTCCAATGACTAAGTCTCTCATTGCTTTGAAGCTGCCCTGTGAGATAAGAGCTTAGTGTTATTTGATGAACATATACATGGTCCTATAGAAGCAATGACGAATTTATGGCAAGCAAAGTGCCCCCCCCCCCTAATGTGGTAAAAATTTTGAATAATTTACTTGATTTTTACTTGTAAAAAAATGATAAAATTAATTTTTGTCTCCCATTATTATGTAATTTTGCATTTTGCCCTCCCCCAACCAGTGTTTCTAGATCCATCCCTGTATGAAAGTTTTGGTTTTGCTTTGGATTGCAGAATGTGGCCAGAGTTTATTCTCCTTAAGGGTCAAAATGTATACCCTCACAAAGTTTTGGGCTCTTTAAATTAATTTTTGTCTCCCATTATTATGTAATTTTGCATTTTGCCCTCCCCCAACCATTGTTTCTAGATCCATCCCTGTATGAAAGTTTTGGTTTTGCTTTGGATTGCAGAATGTGGCCAGAGTTTATTCTCCTTAAAGGTCAAAATGTATACCCTCACAAAGTTTTGGGCTCTTTGACATTTGGGACTTGGTTTTATGACTAATCTAAAGGAAATTTATCAAAACTGTCCACTTTATGCTTTTGATTCTGCATATTTGCAATCGGGACAAGTGTTGGCTTTAGTAGTGATTAAGTTGTTTGTCAATTTAAAGGAAACACATTCATGTTTATAAATTTAAAAATGTTAACTTACAAATGTTTTCTGTTGGATTCATCTTTATAACTTTTGCATGTGGTGTGTTAATTGGACAATTAGCAAGTTAAAATCTAAAGTTGCAATGCCATACGTGCATGGTTATGCTTTTTTCTTTTTCTTTTTTTTTTCTTTTTTAGTTCTCAACATGCATAACTTCAAATGTCCCAAATAAAATTTCCCATGTGACTTTTTAAAAGTCTTCGCAAACTTTCAAAATGATCTCATACTTAAAAATTAATAAAATTTTGCAGGTGTAAAGATCAACTTGTATATATTAAGCATGGGTTCCAATGGCTCATCACTCAAATTAATTCTCTTTTTTTTATTTTTAAATCAATATAAATGTCTACTAGTATCATGTAAGATTTGAATAATTTTCACAAATACTCGGATTAATCACTTCATCGAATGGGATAATAAGTTTTTATAGATGTTGCAATTATTAATTTGTATATATTAAATAAATAAATAAATTTTGTAAATAATAATATAGTAACATTTAAACTAATTAATTAACTTAATGTATTTAAATTATAATCATGTTTACACAATTAAGTCTTTTATTTGGTCAAATAAGATTATTGAAACTTTGTAAATTTTTAGGATAATCGTATTATTATGTGAGTCAATAAAGCTCCCAGGTATAATGATTAAGAATTTTTTATAAAATATAGGTTATATATATGCATTGATTTATATATGCATAATAAATCAATGAAATTTAAAATATATTTAAATAAATATTATTTAATCATTTTGTCATATGAGATTTTTGAATCTCCATAGAAAATTAGGATAATCATATTATCGTGTGAGTTAATAAAACTTTACAGGTATAATGATTAAGATTTTATATATATAATACACACTTAAAAATTTTATTAATATACACACGCACACACATATGCTTTAAGAATTAATAAGTAAATAAATTAAGTTATTTTATTCTTTTATTATGTGAGGTTTTGGAATCTCTATAGATATTTAGAATAATCGTATTACATGTAAGTTAATAAGGCTCTACAGGTATAATGATTAAATTTTTCCAAAAAATTGATAAAAAGAAAATAATTTAAAATAATTTTTCTTTTTCTTATTTCAAAAATTCAAAATTGGGAAAATAACTAAATTACACTATTTGATTCTTTTATCATGTGAAATTTTAGAATATTTACAAACTTTTAGAATAATCATATTACAGTGAGTCAAAAAGGTTCCGAAAGTGTAACGGTTAAATCTAAAAAAATAATTTTAAACCATTTTCCTTTTTCTTATTTCAAAAATTCAAAATTGAGAAAATAATTGAAATTAATTTTTTTTTTGGCAAGTTAAAACATACATATCCAAATTTTAAAAAAATTGTTTTATGTGCAAAAAATAATTTATTTTTAACTAATTTCTCTTTAAAAATTAATAAAATACCAACATACAAATTATCATCCCAAATTATGTGGCCTTTGATCTCTATAGCAGAGTACATAGGCCTTAGGCTCTCATCCTAAGTCAAATCTGCCTTGTAAATAAATAATATTTTTCCTTTCATATTTAACTTTAATTTTTACTTTTGTTTTTTGTTTTGTTTTATTTTATTTTAGCAGGTAAATAATAAAAGAGTATTGAAAATAATTTTGGAAGGCCATACTAATTGCACAATCAACAAAGGTAACCATTCTATAGAACAAGTGTTGTGAAGTGCGTAAAACATTCCCCACTCACAATTGATTCCTAAGCTTATCTTTGGTTAAGAAGATCATCCTTATCACTTTCAATTGATTTTTCAATGTTTGTCCTTAAAATCTTAATAGCGACTCCTTCAAGGACTAGCTTCCGCTCGCTTGAAGGCC
Organism: Prosopis cineraria; assembly: GCF_029017545.1. Classification (NCBI taxonomy): domain Eukaryota; kingdom Viridiplantae; phylum Streptophyta; class Magnoliopsida; order Fabales; family Fabaceae; genus Prosopis; species Prosopis cineraria. The sequence goes on from NW_026555335.1 coordinate 28,270,241, forward strand.
AACTTCCTCCCTCTTTTTCCTCACGACGAACAGGTGACCGCATCGTGAAGCGGGCATGACATCTACTATTAAGTACCAATAAAAATTGATATTGTTGGTATGGATTTGGCTCATAACCCACAAGTTCTTGGGTTCACATCCCTCTACATGTAAAAACTTTGTTGATAAATGACATATAATAAGTACCTGTCTAAGTGCTCTAAGCCTGAATGCATACCTTGGCCTTGGTGAGCCATTGGAACCTCACTTACCTAAACTTTTTTTATATATAAAAAAAGCCTACCATTGAGTTTCAAGAGTTTTTCAAGAATCTACATTGATGATTCCTAATTAAAGCTCAATTATATATAGACCTACATATAACGCATTTTCAAGATCTTCAATGTTGTGCTTGATATTTTGATACTTTATTCATTCCAAAATTTCCACCCATTTGGTTATTCCTATACCCAATTTTCCCCATATAATTTTAGAAGCCTACATATATAGTGGAATTTTCGGATATTGATTTTGCCATTTTTCATAAGGCAATGTTTGGTTTGATGGATGAAAGAAGAGGGGAGGTTACGTGAAGGGGGAGAGAAAGGGAAAGATATTTCAATGATGATTTGTTTGGTTAGAAGGGAGGGAATGGGAGCTAATTTTAAAAGGACAAATATGTGCTTATATTATTCCAATTCCTTTCTTTTTTTTTATTAACATTTAAAAAGAAATTTACATCACAATTTATTATAATACAAGCTTATAAGAATATCTCATGGTCAGAGTTAACAAGAGAAGGATTGCTTTGGGAGAATTTAGGACAATGCTTAACCAAATTATATAAGGAGTAATTACCTGGTCTAAATTATTTCTTTTTATGGTAAAAAATGATGAGAAATGTTTGCATAGATCTGGTGCACCATATCATTAATTCATATTCTATATAACAAAAATATACCATGTTACATGGTTGTAAACGTAAATTAATTTTATCATTAACGATGATAGATAGAAAAAAAATAAGAAATTAAGAAGGCACTTTATTAAAAAAAATAAAAATATTTATATGTGAGATTTTATTTAATTAAACTAGTGCAATATAATTTGATATTTTTTATCAAATAGAACATAGATCACGTCATTGAGTCCATCTAAACAAAATGTAATATTAATCATCTTTTTTATCAATCTAACGATATAAATTCCTTTTTATATAATTATTTTCATTTAACAACATAACATGTATATTCAAATTAAACAAATCAAGTTAAGCTTTAAGTGATGGTGAAAAATGATTTCAATAATTACATTGTTTCCTAAGCTACCCAATATATCCATCAAGCTCAACTTGTGAACAAGTTAGATGTAAGTATTGTTAGGTTCAAATGAGGTTAATTCTTTTTGGCCCAAAAGGAAAAAACAGAGATTAATTCTTCTAAATGCGTCTTTTGTAGTTAAATTCAAACTTGATGTCTTCCTGTGTGCTTAAATGATCATAATCTCTTGTATTAAGACCAAAGCCTATTAGAAACATATTGAGAAATTTTACTTATCAGATAAATGGGGAAAATAGCCTATAAAGGGAAAAAGGACGTGGGATTTATGTTCCTTTTTTCTTTTGGGCAAAAATGTGAAGTGTGCTCCTATATGTACGATACATGGACTTGTTCAAAATGTCTGATTTCAATAAAATAAGCATAACTTTTTAATATGGTTCGGTTTTTCAGAAGTTGGGTCACTTTGTTAGGGTTGAAATTGGATTTATTTTTAAAAGGATCTATTGCCTTGGATGATTTTTCGGGTTTGAATCCTTTTATTTATTTAATAATTTTTTTCATTTGAAAGGGGATGAATACAACCATTTAAATTTATGTACTGATCTTTACAGCCTCTTCTATATAGAAAGAACAACAAATAGATTCATTTACTCTATCAATGTTTCTTTACGGTCAACTACCAACTAATCCTTAATGGAAATCTTTTGGGTCCCATTAATCCTGCTAGATGAATTATACAATGTGGTGATTGTAACATCTCATACAATTTAAATGTCTTAGAATTAACACATGGGAAGAACTAGGGATAAGAAATTGGTTCTAATGGGTATAAATCAGGGTAGTAATAGAATTAAAGTTGTGTTAGGGCCCAATAGAATAGTTCATGGGCCTAACATAAAGACCCAAGGATGGACAAAAAGCGTCTGAGTTGGACAGACTGGTGGGGCGTGTGTTTTATTCGGTCATGTTCGGCCCTGGCTATAAATCCCTCAAGCTGGCCTAGTGCTAGGCGTGTGGTGGACAGAGAGATTTAAGTGCATACAGTGACCAAAAAAAAACATAGGAACGAAAGGAAGAGTGAAGGGAGGTGATTGAAGCTCTGTTTGGGCTTGATTTTTTAGACCTATTGAAGGTTATTTGAAGTGGTTTAGCTTAAAGGTAAGAATTCCTAGCCAATTTTCCTCCCTCTTCCCTTAATTTTCTCAGGTTTTTTTAGGATGGGTTATTGGGAAATTTGGGATTTCTAATCCTAGCCAATTTCTATTGATTAAAATGGTTTAGGTTGAGTTATGAAAGTTTATTAAGTTTTAATGGGAATAGATTTCTTGGAACTAATGGCGTTGAGGATTTGAAGTTAAGGTTTGATAGGAAAGTTGAGTTTCAAAAAGAATATGACATTTCTGTAGATTGAAACTTGATTTAACGTTTTAGTTGAGTTTGTTTGATGTTAAATAAGAGATTAATCAGTTTAGCTTTGGCCTAAAGAAAAGATTATATAATTTAGATATTTTGAAATGTTGGATAAGGCTAGTACTTAAGAGGGAGTTGTAATGGTCACCTTAACATTACCAAAACACAACACACAAAACTATCATGATAATCAGGATTAAGCAAATCCTTATATTTGGCTACCATAATAGACAAGGGTTTTAAAAGTCAAAATTTAAAAAGTTAAAATCCTAAAAAACCTTTTTTAGGAAAGTGTTTGAGTTCAAACAAAAATATAAAGCATAAAAAGGAAAAGATATGGAAGTACGAAAAAGAAATCATCACAGTCATGCATCAAAAGAGGGCAAATTAGATAAGATTCATTATGTATTGTCCATCGTGGTGCATGTGTTGCTTGCCACGGTGGTGGCACAAAGGGAAGAGTCCCTCGTTGTACATAAATATATTTGTAATCCACTTCACATAATTTTCCAAATCACAATAATGTTTACAATAGTATATCATCAATCTAGAATAATATCATACATTTCCACAATCTTACAACCATTCGCACACAAAAGTAAAATGATTAGACTATTCAATTACCTCAACCCTTTTGTTATAAGAGGGTTATTGTGGCAAAAGCAACTCCTTAAGATTCTACTAGTTCTACAAGGCTTGAATCAATATTTAATCTGCAAGATTAAACATTAACTATCAATTTACAATTCTAATTAACCCTGTTTTAGATTAAATTTGGGTATCCACACCACCCAAATTTTCTCTTTAGCATAAATGACACTCTTACTATATTCCATTAATTCTATTTAATACCTAAACACTTAGATAACATCAAATTTCTACCCACATTACTTCCAAAACTCAAATTTTCGCTTAGGATTCCTCCAAACTTAGCTAAAAATCACAAATCATGATAAAATCATCAAACCTAGGTTTAAAAACTTAATTTAACTCCCCAAGGTTCCATCCATAGCAATGGGTTTGGTTAAACCTAAGGGGAGATGAAAACAACACCTAACTTTATCCAAACTTACTACAAATTCGCATAGAGAAGAGGGAGGATGAATAGGAAGCTTACCCACGTGTTAAACTAATATAGATTGCCTCCAATGTGGTGAAATGATGAAGCTCTAGCTATGAAATAAATAATCCCCCTCCATTACCCTTATTGTTTTCCTCTTTCTCCTCTTCTGTCTCCATCGTGTGCGAATAATTGATTCAAGCATATTTTTGCACATCAGTTATGGTGCATGGTGCATTTGCTATGATGGATGGCATAATGAGCCCAAAATGAATTTTTGGGCCTTACTCGATGTTCAGTCCGCTTGAACCCCAAACTAGCCCACCTTCTAGGCTATCTAATGATTCAATAATCTCATTAGTATTCCGATAACATCATTAACTCAAGATGTAACACCTCAAGATTTTTTCCTAAAACTATTAACTCAACCATGATAGAAAAATGTCTACCATGGTAAACAGAAGCCAACTTATCCTATATGTATGTATATATTTGAAAATAATTTTGTAATTTAAAACACTACCATGATAGAAAATGATAAAACGTAACCTTATGAAATATTCTACCTTTTAAAATAACTATCATGGTAAAAAAGATTAAATTAGATAAATAAGTACTGTTATGGTAAGTAGAGTTTAAACTCCTTAAATTGTCATTTCTAAAATTTGGGATCCCAAGAATTGAAAACAAAATAAGTATGAAAGGCTCAAAGAATCCCTTTTAAAATTGAGAATATGATAAATACAATAGAATAGGAACAAATAGAAATAGTTATGCGTTTGAAAATCATAGAAGCACTTATCAATTTTTTTCAAATAAAACAAAACCATTTTTGGTCCTACTAATACACATCTACAACAATAGTTGAGTTACAACCACCCAACATTATTTATATCAATAAATCAAATGTAAAAACAAGTAACAATTGGCTTAGGTTTGTACCATACAACATTTTAAGTAAATTTTTTTAACCTCTCACATGTCATTGGGCTAAAATCACATTTTTCCAATCTTATACTCCTAACAAGTATAAACCATAAACCCACAACCAAAATAAATAGCTTAAATAAATTTTCCAAACAAGCTAATTATATAGCCCAATAATTATTCCATTTCAAACCATCCAAAATAAATCAAATATCAAAGTTATAATCATCCAAAGTGTACTAAAAGCAAAAATAGTTTGAAGGGCATAATTACAATATTACATTCATATAATTATTAATAAATAAAAAGCCTTAGCATTAGCAATATAATACATTAACAATCATAAATCAAAAATACCCTAAAGAGACAGTGGAATATATGTCACTAAGCCTTAGGGACTCCTTCACGAGCTACTTATGGCTCTTCTACTGAAAATTATTAATCACATAATGAGATTTAAAGTCCCAGTAACCAATGCCAATTTATGATAGTGTGTATAAATAGTTAAATGTGTACTTGCTAAGTAGGAAAATAACAATCATATAATTCCAACCAGTGTTTTTAAAACTAGATCGGACCGGTCTGACTGACGACTAATCTGGTTCAGAGAAAAAAGCCATTTTAGGAGTTGAGCTAGAATAAGCCGTTTCAAACCAGCAGTCAGACCGAGAACTGGAATCAAGCCAGGAACCGGATTCGGTTTTTAAGAACCAGACTATTAAAATTTTTTTTATTTTTATCAAAATTTTTAAAAAAATGACTACTTTTTTTAATCATTTGATATTATGTTGTATTATGTAGCTTGTCAAGTTATGATAAACTTTAAATATTTAATTTTTTTAAGTTAAATAGCAATTTCATATGTATTTCTTATATTTAGATTATTATATACATATATAATTTTTTTTAGTTTAATTATTACTTCACCGATTGGACCATTGGTCCAACCCGATTGAACCATGCGAACCGTGAACCGCTAACTTTTTCGATTCAATGTCCAGTCCAGTTATGAAAACATTGATTCCAACAAAAATGCTAGAAATATTATAATGATTGAACAACAACCATCCTTATCTTCCTTCATCAATTTCAAGCCATAGCCCTTACTTGGTGCTAAATTATATGGCCAAATGTATATTAGCCTGAGTCCTTACAAGCCACCTATCGGGCCTCCAATAAGGGCGTATCACGTGGCATATAAATGCAACAACAGCACCAAGTCTCTCAACACCTCCCACAATAATCAAACAAAATTCATATCAACATTGTACAATTATACAATATTATAATCTTTAATATTTTCTCATTTTCAACAATATTACATGATATCGCACTTGGCAAAAGTACTTTAAAATGCATATTCACAATTTTACAATTTTTTCATAAATATAACAAAATAATTTCTCAACAACAGTTCATAATTTTCTTAATAATCACCTAATTAACATGAAACAACATTAATTATAAATTAAAAGCATAGTTATCTCGTGGCTTTTTTGATAAATTATTCCTTAAAATTTCTCTTCCACCACAATCTTCACCAACAACACAATCTACAAAAAATATATTATTTATAAATATTTGTTTCAATTATTGAAACTAATAAAATAACTCTAATAATAAAATTAGAAAATGTACCATAATTTCTAATCTCATTCTTAATACAAATCCAGAGTTAATACCATAAAGTAAAATTTTTAACTCCTCTTTTTGTCATCAACAAACATTAATAAGCTAAATTCAACCTCTAAACCAATTTCTACTATCAAAATTTTCCTTTTTATTTCATAAATTCGCACCTAAAAATACCCACAAATTGAAAATTGAGTCTCAAGCCTAGAATGATCATTTTATAACCATAATAATCCATTTCTCATCCTAAATAATCATCTAAACCTCAATAAATTAACATATATTTTCGGATTTAACAAAAATCTACCTATAGGAGTTTAGGGTTTAACTCATAAGCCTCAAATTCAAATCTCATCAACAAATTTATACTATAGAACATTTATTGTACTACTAACAACCTCAACAATCATAATTATTCATCATAAATTCATCCCTCTTCCAAATTTAGATTTTTCACTATCACAAAATCAGAAACTAAAGGAGCTTGATGAATAAGAAAATTTTTTTAGAAAACTTATATAGTCTTAAAAATCTTGAAATCTCACCTAAAATATTCTATTATGAAGTTTGAATCAGACCTCCTTTACAGTTCTTGCACACGCTCTATTTTTTTTTTCCTCCGACCACTGTCGAGCACGGGGAGATGAGAAAAGAGGAAGAGAATTGCAAAAGAAAATGAACAAGTGTTATTTTAAAGCAACATGTCAATCCCATGCATTTTGCTTTCCTTTCTTTTCTCTCTCTCTCCCCCTGTTTTTTTTTTTTATATATATATATATGCCTACATACATAGTCACAAAAATCCAACCACTTTTTTTAATTTCTATATATATATATATATATATCTTTCATTTTTCAATCTCTCTTTCTTTTATATTTATTTCCTAATAACAATAATAGCAATAATAGTAATTTCTAAAAATCTTAACTTAGAATTATATTCTATGTTAGATTTAATAATCAACTCCTACTAATTTACTTGCTTCTAAATATTCTCCAAAATTTCTATTAACTCAAATTTACTATTAAAATTTCAATTGGGATGTTATACAAAAAATGCTCAATTTTGCTATTTTACCCTTTATTTACACTTAAATTCCAAGTTTAAAGTTTGAAGATGTTACATTTGGCTAACCTCCCTTTGGCAAGATTAGTTAAAACCAAGTGTGGATTTTGGTTTAGAGAAAAGAGGAAATAAGGTTGGTGGTCATGCATTATTGTTCGGATTTGTTTGGAAACATGTAATGTCCCACCCGACATTACCAAAATGTACACTCTTAATACATCCTACTATAGTTAAGAATCTCTTAACTACTAAGTTACCAAAATCAATTCATTTAACATTGGAATTTCAAATAACTTTAAAGAAAGTTAGGATCCCCAAAATCTCTTAAAAATCATTCAAAATCATTTAAAATAGAGTATCAACACCCAGCGGAAACATACACTTTGTGTCATGCGCCACAGCACATATATCAACTTTTGTTGTCAAAATAACTCAATTGATATGAACTTTCAACTTGTGCCATTTCACATACAAGGTCCGATTGGAGTTATTCAAGTACCCATATAAAACTTATTTCAAAATTTAATTAATAACATTGGCTTCACTTCAATCCTATTTTTCTTTCAAAAATTTGACATCCAGATGTAAAATGACCATTTTATGTCATTTCTACACATCCAAATGTCCTAAAACCAAACCAAATGTCATTAGCCACTTTTAAAACCTTGACCACATCCAATAGGGAATTAAATACTTGATTAAGTTAAACAATCATAGAACCAATATCACCACACAAGTTTGGTCACTAAATCACCCTTTAGCATACACACCAAGGATGTTTTCACATTTGCCCACATTTATACCCTTTTGGCTAGACTTTATGCATTACCACATCAAATACACCAACATGTAATTAGAATAGTATCTTAGCCCTCATTTACAAAATTCATCACACATCACCCATTTACCCCCATTAGGCTAAGTTACACATAGAGTCACACAAGTGCATCACAATTCACATATGAATGAATTCTAAAGCAACTTATATATATATATATATATATATAACAATAGTCCTAAACAAACAAATTCGTTGCACCAACTTTTACTAGCTATCAGTAGTCCTTCTACTCAATGTCAGAAATTGTAAAATGGCAACCACAGGTGAGATAAACATATCAGTAACCGAAATAATTTATCACTGGCTATTAATAGGAATATTAATTATAAACAATTAAACAAAAAAGTTATTTTACATAGATAAATACAATATATTTACACACACAAACTCTTTCTCTCTCTCTCTCTCTCTTTCTCTTACACTTATTGTCATTTCCATAAAATCATTTACGTATTCACATGATCATCTATTGACCAAACCTTTATGCTCCTCGATTGAACCCATAGGCTCAATTGGACCAATCCTATATACATTAGTTCGAACATACCTTTAGTGGTAGGAATACTTGACCAGAGTATTTTTTCCCACTTCTAGACTATGGCTTTCCCCTTTCACACACATAAGATAGGAGTGTCATTGACTCCTAACCATACTTTTGCAAGAATTAGGGAGTAGCCAAATTGTCTAAATGTCCCATGATAATAGTCTTAAATATATTGCTGCATTGAATTGCCTTATGGTGTCATCCCAACTATATGAATTTTCTTTTCACCCATCTTCACAAACTCAAGGTGAACTTCTACCCCTAAACATGACCATGCGTTTTTACATGCACACATGCACATATGTATATATAACCATTTCTCCACATCTCTCTCTCTCTCTCACATATATTTGTATTATAATTTAATTTCAAAATTACTTATATTTCTAGATAGCTTAATAAATATATCAAACCTTTGTTCTGATGCTAAAGCATGCAAGTTATGGAGCATGCTAATATAAAATCATAAATTATATTGTCGCATTTATTGGTAGACAGTTAAACTAATTGATAAATATAATAAATTATTTAGTTACTTCAACCTTTTTATTTCTAGAAAGGTTACCCATGGTACTATTCCAACTCTTAGCTTCCTCTTTGCTATGTCAATGTATAATTCACATTAATCTATACAATTTAGCACTATAAGCCAATTATCAAATTAACCAAAAGTATAATTATCATAGTAAATCACAATCAATCCTTTAACCATCCATACTCAACCATCCTAGGCTCTAACTACCTCCTTTAACCTCTTGCTACTTCTATTAATTCTCACACAACACATACTAACATTCTCACACTTCTAACTTCTCAGTTTGGGCTAAATCAAACCTATAACCTTAAAGCTTAGTCATTAATTCCCCAACCAGTCATAAAACTATAGTTTAACTTTTAAGAGTCTTTTTATTACTAAAGTATAAGAAATTAACGCTTAAAACTCCCTCCTTCAATTTTTCTACACCCTAGCCCAAAAGAAATTAGGGTATAATAGGAGCTTGGGCAGTATGAAATTTAGCTAGTAAGTGATTGCTTGGAAATATCTCCTAGCACTCCAAACTTCCTTGCCTTAGTAAAGACAAGTCTTCTCCATCTCTCTCTCTCTCTCTCTCTCAGTCATCTCTCCCTTTCTTTTTGATTTCATGAGTTAGTCCACGTCAGGTTATTCAAATTTTTGTGCCATGCGCTGCAATGCATTAAACATATACTATGGTTTGTGGCACAGTGAGAAAAATCTCAACGCTGCTTGCGCGCCTCATTCCTATTCATTCAATAACACAACAAGTCAAAACACCAATTTGCCATCCAAAATCTTAATTATTCAATTAATCTAATTTTAGATTAAAAATTTAGATGTTACAATTCTCCCAATAATATAAACACATACCTAAGGAAACAAATATGGGTATTGCTACCTCATCTTGGCTTTTATCTCTCAAGTAGCATCACCAAAAATCAAACCTTTCCAAAATACCATCACTAGTCGAATTGTCTTGTTTCTAAGCTACTTTTCTTTCACATCTACTAGTCATTCTAGCCTAGCCTTAGAGGTCATGTTCTTCTGATGTTCTACCTCTTCTGTCTCAATCACATGAGAAGGATTCGATTGATACTTCTTAAGATAAGATATGTGAAACATATCATAAATGCCTAACAACTATGGAAGTAAGGTAATTTGATATGCGATCAACCCGATCTTCTCTAGAATTTCAAACAGACCAATGAATTTAAGAGTCAGTTTCCTAGCTTTGATTGACCTCTTGATTCTAATTATTGGTGTAACTCTCAAAAATATGTGGTTACCTACCAAAAACTCTAACGGCCTTCTATGTTTTTCTGTGTAACTCTTCTATCTACTCTGAGTCGTTAATAGTTTTTCCTTATTGTAATCACCTAATAGCAAGTTGTAAGGCAATCAAAGGTCTAAACCCTATAAGGACTACCAAGTTTACTCAAAATTACAAGTGGAAGAAAAAATTTTAAATATTTGCGATGGGATCCCAAAAATTCAACATTTAAAATACTCCTATTCATTCTTGAAAAGGCTCAAATTAGAGTTATAAATAGATGCAAAAGCCTGGGATTCAATTAGAATCAAAATTATTGATTTAAAACTCAAAGCCGTGAATTATGCAAAAAATGGCATGTGCACTATGGCTTATTGTAGATGCGTCGTGGCTTGCAAGCCTTTATGTCATGCAACATGGCGCATTGCATGATTTTTGACTATAAGCTTCTACTATCATATGATAGTACTAGGAATGAACTTCTAACGTGTCCCAAATCTCTGCTCAACATCCGATTGAGGTAATTTCAGTGTCTACATAGAGCTTTCTCCCATCTAGCTAATAGCATAAGTCTCATACTCAAATTCATTTTCTATCAAGAGTTAGACAACCAAACTCATTTTCACTCTTTTTTTCACAATTATACACAAATGGGGTGGCCAAACTCACACACAAGTGCCAAAAGCCTACACCAACAATCTGACCATACTTAATAGACCATATAAGACTCGTGCAATACACCATCATCATACCAATGCACATGTAACATGTTTTCACCCCTCAACCCTAAAATTTCATAAAACACATCGAGGAGGAAAGCTTTGCACCAACCATTTATTTTTATTTCAAAACATCCCAAAATACACATAACACTACTTGCACAAGTATTTTGGCCCTATATAAGATTTACAATCATAGCTCACTTGTAAAGTCCCTACTCAATTTGGAGTTTACCATTCAAATTATACACATCACAATACAATCACAATTAAATATTAGAGTAAAAGTCCTCAATTTATTTTCAAAATGTGGGATCTTGACTTTGTAAAACTTATGTCTAAATATGAGGACTAACAGAAGCGTAAACACCATTCTATGACTTAACAAAGCACAATATTTTCCCCTTGAAAAGTGCCATGCATTGTGGCTTACACCACCATACGCCACAGCATATGGTACAAAGCCATGACTCTGTTCTCCTCTATGCCATACACTGTGATGTGGCATCATAATGTGCCGCGGTGAATATGACAGCAAAATCTATTGTCATATGGCAATTTAGCAGGACAACTTCTACTGTATGCCATTTTGACATTAGATGTCTGATTAGAGTAATTCAAGCACCCACATGAAGATTATAACATATTCTAGCTAATGAGGCAAGTTTAGACTTAATATGATAGTTTGATCTAAAATTGAACACCTAGGTGTAAAAAGCCACTTTTTCTTTGAAAAACTTACACCCTAAGTGCTCAATTCTCATTTCTTATCCATTAAACCACTTTAGGCCTTGAACAAAGTCCAAAAGGACCACATCCATCTAATTAATATATCATATCACATATACCACATCTTATACTCATTTTGACCTCTCAATGCCATGTTACACACTTGTGGGCTTATATAAGGAATACACAAACAATCACATATACAAATAAACTTGTACTACTTTTAATCATCCAACTCTTACATATAGGGCTCCATCTCACCATATAGTTGGGAATCACAATATACTCAACTCTTCCAATTAGGGCTCAGCCTTACCATTTGTGTCAAGTTCTCATATATACACAATTTCACATTCAATTCACATATATACAAGTAGAACAAGTTACAAAATAACATATACTTGTTTGAATGGCATCTAGGCTTACCCATATACCCTTTACTAGGGCACCCTTGACGAGATGTAGCATCATATATATATATACAAGCAAGTTTCAACCACAATTCATATACACATTCATATTCTCATATTTACATACACTTATGTATCTTAGTTGGCAACTCAGATTCTAAATACAACTTTATATATTCATTTGTACTAATGGTAGTCATACTACTACCAATCGAGGCTACTCTTTTCTTGCTTCCTTTCCCAGCCTTCTCGTGCTTTCTTCACTTGTGTACAAAAGTAATGGAGTGAGACATATATCCCACTAACTTGGAGGTAACCCTAACTATTGATTAGTAAGCAAAATTATAAGCAAGAGATAAAGTAGTATGTGTTTTAGTAAAAGCAATATCATATGCATATATACATGAATTCATTCTAATCAATCTCATCATGCTCATGCTCATGCATTCCTGGTTTCACTTACTAGAGCAATCTTTATGCTTGGACCAAAACGTCTGATCATATGGAATAGGGCCCACCATACTATTGTTTAGACTAGGTATCTTGTTTGTGTATGGGGAGTCTCTTAGGTCCATTGTGGTAGAGTCAAACTCAATGCTTGAGACCTTCAGGACTTTCTAGCCTCACACAAAGTAAGACCATGACCCCCTACCCTAGTTTAAGGTACACTTGTGGATCTTTCCATATCCTAGGTCCATTGTGGCAGGGTCAAATTCTATGCTTGGGATTATTAGGACTTCCTAGACTTATCCAAAGTAAGGTTGTGACCCCTTACCCTATTCTAGGGTATACTCACATATGCAATGCACATGTTTGCATATGTCCCTTCACATTCATCTCATGCATTACTCATATACCCGCATGCATATTCTTTCATAATACTGCTACTCTATTAGTTCATAACACAATGTATAGTTTATACAAAATACTTGAAAATAATTTCACAAACGAACAAGTAAAAGGGTTACTCCAGTTGCCTTTTACCCTTACTACTAAGGGTTACTAATCGAATTGAACTCTTGAGAGTGTAGATTTTCCATAAGCAATGTTATAGGTACTTAATCTACATAATATAGTATCCCTCAGTCAATTCTCAATACTTAACATAGGTATTAATTTGGCCAAACTAAATCCCTTAACATATAAAATGGTTTAGTTAACACCTTTTGAATTTATAAGTCTATTTTCTATAGTCATTGGCTCTATAGGCTATTCAAATGATCATAACAACTTCCTAGCTTATTTACTCACCCAATTTCACCATTTTAACCTAACCTTCTTATGCTAAATAAGCCTAAATCCTCAAAGTCCATCCATTTAACTCTAGACTAGTCATGAAACCTTAGTTTGGTATTCGATAGCCTTTTTTTCAACACCTTAAAGCTTCTATATTTGATTTCTCAATTGATCAAATTTTAAAAAAAATGGGGTAGAAATGAAGCTTAAGGCTATACAATACTTATCCGATAAGTCAATTCCCAATCACCGGATGATCAATATCCTAGTAGACGTGAACCTCTTCTCCTTTTCAGCTGCATTTTCCCTTCCTTCTCTTTCTGTTTTCACAATCTGACTTAGCTTTTAAGTAAAAATTCTGTACCATATGCTATGGCGTATACAGCATCCACTATGACGCGTGGCATAGTGAGTTCAATCTCACTTGTGCTCACACATTTCTCCTCGAATTGTTGTTCTACTTTTCAATCCTATTAAAATAACATCCAAACAACACAAAATATCAACTCGACATCTAAACCACAATCAATCTACTAATTACTAATTTATCCCTGATTAGAAACTAGTTTCTTAGATTGAAATTTAGGATGTTACATCAACACAAACTAACTTATGCAAATTTCTGACATTGTGATGTGGCACACGAAGCCTCCCTATGTGGCATATTGTACAAAGAGGCCCTTCCTTATGGATTTGCCTTTGTGCGCCATAGCAGATCATCCATATGCTGCGACATATAGCACAGAGGATATTCCTTCAAATTTTTCTCCTCTTTCCTTGTCTAAATAGGCCGACTTCACTTTAGAATCATATTTAGGGCTAAAATCATAATGAAACACACCTATTAGACCCCTCTAGCCACACACCTCATCACTTCACTAATTACTATCATTAAGCTTAATTAATCATGCTTAGATTTCTAGGATTTTACACTTAGCATTTTAAGTTTCTATATGGTTCCCATACAATGCCTCTATAACGCTATATGAATACTAGAATGATAGTTATTATTGTAAGCAAACTTAGACAAAAGCAAATGGCTATCCCAGTCGCCCCTTACTCCAGTAAACAGGCTCACAACATGTCTTGCAGGGTTTGTATAGTTTATTCTATCTGATTATCAATCTAAGGATGATAAGTTGTATTGAACTTCAACTCAGTGCCCATCGTTTTTTACAATGCTCCCTAAAACATAGATGTGAACCTTAGATCATAATTAGAGACTATATCCCTTAGCACTCAATGCAATCTCACAACCTCTCTACTATAAATGTCTGCCAACTCTTCTAGAGAATCATTTATCTAAATGGCTAGAAAGTTAGTTGATTTAGTTAGCTTATTAACAATTACCTAGGTAGAATCATGCCTTGACTCAGTTCTTAGTAACCCAGACATGAAATCCATTGAAATACTATCCCATTCCATTCCTTTGACCTTAATACCTAGTCTATGGTTCTCTTTACACAACCCTTTGACCCCAATTCTACTCCCTTAACCTCCAAACCCATTTTTAATTTAGAGGTCTTTGAGGCCTATGTTTAATCTGTTGGATAGGGAGGCACTATGAAAGATTAAAATTTTAAAGTCCTTATTCTGATATGGACCAAACAAACTCATTTAAGTCAAGGTAGATAGAAGAGTTACCTTTTAATTCTTCAAACTTGGCCCATGTTCTCTTTAAGAGTTTGGATCTCAAGAGCTGATAACATAGATCTACTCCCTTTACCAGTATCTACACGAACAGCTCTCTAACTCAAACAATGTGCTAGTGCTCCTAGTGTCTGTTCTTCTTTGAATGTTAGTTTTCTTTCTATAAGATGTTTCATGGCTCTCAAAGTATTTTTACCGTCAGAACTTTTCTAACTCTCTCATCCTTCATAAAGAATGTTCCTATCTATATATAATATCTAGATAAGATAAGGGTTTTCCTCTTCCACTTAAAAGGCCCACAAAAATATAATTAAATTTATCTCAAAAATTTAATCCAAGATATCACATCTAATTTAAATTTATCTTATAAATTCAAATTATAAAACTGACATGATATTCTCTCATATCATGTTAGTTATTAAATTTAATCTATCATATAAATTTAATTTTATATATCATATACATATATCATATATATATATGACATTCATATATATATATATATGAATATATATATATATATATATATTTCAAATATATATATAATTATATTTTAAAATTTATATAAATATTTATTAAATAAATATTCAAATATATATATATATATAATTAATTAATTCACCCTATATTACATTCATTGAATCTAGACATATTTCAGATTCAATGAACTTGGACATTATAGCTCAAGTTAGGCTTTTCTTGTGTATAACCTTGTAGACCCATATGAAATTGGCAATAGACTAATTATGCTATTAGCCCACAAGTCACAAGTGGCTTCTAGCAAGACATTACAACTACCTAATTCACATGGAGATCGATGATTTGATGTAACCTATCATGCAACTATATCACATCCCTTTTGTCACGTGATATTTCGATCAAGTATGAGACATGAAATTGTCATTCTCCTTTACCTGACCATTACTTTCTCAATCTCTGAGTAGATTGATAGTAGTAATGGAAAAATCCTTTTCATTGTAGTATGGCTATACATTCTCAATTTTACTCATCAAGGGGCCTAGTAATATTTCTCACTTAATGTGAGGGACAAATTCTATCTTGGCCACTCATATTTCTCTGCATGAATATTACTAAATTTAATTATAGCCTTTATGATCACCTGGTCAAAGATGACTTTTGATTAGGTTAAAGTGCAGCGATCATTATGTAGGAATCCATAATGATCTCATGTCAAAGGGCCTAGTAATATAGTTATATATGAGATAGGCTTATAACTTGTACCATGTAGCTTTCTCATAGCAGGTCAGTCTAGCACCTTATACTCTTTCAAGTGCCTATGATTTTAATTTGTATCTCTATAATTAATTAAAGTTATACTAATCTTGTTTTATCTATGATCCCTTAAAGATGACCGACCAGGGACATTTAAGACAATCACTATAGTTTATCTAAGGATACAATTATCATATTAAATATGCAATTGATATGATAACAAAAGAGAAATTCATTAAATAACAATGTGCATAGTATAATGATTGGCCCTAGGGCACAATTTTCAACATGATCCTAGTATGCACAAATTTTGGAGAGGCCATCATTGTTTTAATGATGCCAAATGGGGAGGGAATATAGGGTTACCTCAGATAAGGGGAGAAATCAAGTATTTTTCTATGTTTACTTCTCTTTTGTTTAATTCTTGTCAAAATGATTGACTTCATATTTTTATTTTTCATTCATGATACAAGCTAATATTTCTTGTATACTCCTTTCCTCATAAATGAAATGAATTATTCAATATAATTGTTCTTGCATTTTCTATATCTAAGTTTTCACTCTTATCAATGCAGTACTTATCTTATTTTGAACTCTTATGCCTAACTAAGGGGGATTATTTATTTTCAATAGAACTATTCCTTAATTTAAGGTTTTTTTTCATCATAAAAAATGGGAAAGAATGTTGAACCATGTGTTTTGATGAATAAAAAACTAAAAGGAAGGTGTTTGTTACTAGTACAGATCATACACACATTGACAAAGTGACAAAACCTCCAAGAGCATAAAGATCAAGAGAAGACTTAGTACTATAAGATTATTTATTTTGTTCTTCTCTTATATTCAATTGAGAAAACTAATGAGAGCTATCATATATGTTGAAAATGGTAAGAATGCATCATATTAGAACCTTCTTTAGGCTCACAAATTCATTAAACTTAAGAGTCAAACCTTTAAAATGCACCTGTATTGATCTAACAAATTCACATGTGTTTTAACCACCCTTTATGCATCTTAGAATTAAAGGATCTAATTTATTCTTAATTTAAAATGAAACCTCACTTGAATTAGACTACAAAAATGAAGCTTAACACTGTAATGCAACTCATGCTTGAACTAAACATGGAGCATGCATGATTTTCCTAATGGTGTAGGTAAGTTTCTTGGACATTTTTCTATGATCTAATTTATGCTTGAGTAACTAAGATGTCCGTGCTTAAATTTTTCCTCAGTATCAACTTGAAGTGGGCTTGAGATGTGATCCATACTTGACTCAAGATTGATTCATGCTTGAATGGTTGCAACACTTAGAAACTTTCAAGTATGACTTAGAGAGTCTTAAGCTTGAATAAGCCAAATCAAGCTTGTTTTAGAAGAGTGTCACATGTGTTTTATTTTTCAATTCATGCTTGAACCTGAACCTACCTAGGCGTGTTTCAGCTTAAACAGAAGCTTGATTCTTATGTCCTCTAAAACATGCTTGATTCATTATAACCATACACTTGAATCAAACTAAAGTGAACTATACCCTTGTTACAAAATGTCAACCCAATCATGATACCCTTCCAATCCACACGTGTTTTGTACTTTGATAAGAACATTAAATGCTTCATAGAAAATATGGCTTTTCTGCATTCTATCTCTTCAAATCATCTGTAATGGCTATATTTTGGTTCTTAAGGATTCCTAACAGTCTTAAAAAAATAAAACTATAGATAAGACCTCATTTAAATGAATGGGTAATATTTTTATTAAGAATTAAATGATTCACATTCAATTCTTAAATATATTGTGTCAACCTTGTGAAAAACTCTAAAAAGTTTATAAGCTTTCATTGTTATCGCTACTACTCTTTCAAAGAGTCTTTGTTGTGAAAAGCTTTTTCATTTAGTGTTTTAGAATCTTAGGAAAAAAAATTTCCTAAATGGTTGTAACAACTTACTAGTGTAGTAAGTGTTGTTGTAAAATCAATAATGGTGTAGTCTTGTGAGTTATATTGTGATGGTAAGAACCTAACTTGTGATTTAGTGAAAAATTTCAAGTGTGATCTTGAGAACTAGATGTTAACCAAGTGGTTAGGCTAAATTAGTATAAATTTCTTGTGTCAAGCTTTTTCTTTCCTTAAACTCTATCTATCAAATGCTTTATGCATTAAGATTCATTTCTATGTTCATTATAACATCCTAAAAATTAACTCCTTGATTAATTAAACTAATTAAGGGTAATTAGGTAAATTTTAATGGAATTAGAGTAAAGGATAGTTAGAGAAGGTTAATGTCCCTTTTGGTTGTAATTACAACCTTTGGATTGGCTTTGGAGTGGAGTTAGGCTACCTGGGCCCTAATAGAGGGAGAAAACATAGATAACATTGCACTATACCATCTACTGCAGCATGCGCTGTAGTAAATGGCCTTGAAATGAGGAGGTCCCTTACTATACCAGCCACCGTAATGCATGCTGCATGTGCTGGGGTGCATGACTCATTTTTTACATTATAAATATGAACTAAAATGTAAGAAATAGAAGGGAAACAAAGAACGCTTGAGGAAGGAGGCTATGCTCTACTAGTGTTTGAGGAGTTTAAATGTTCTTGGGTGCTTTGAGCTTGATTTTACTAAGGTAAGCCTCTATTAATCATTCCTCTTCCTCTCTACTTTATTTTTTAAGCTAGGGTTTGCTTTTGGCTAGTGATTTTTTGATCTATAGGGCCCACTAACTTAAATGGAGTTAATGAAATATCTAAATCTATTATTTATGGTTTTAGGCATCCACGAGCTTAGACTTATAAAGATGGACAAATTTATGGTTGAAAGACCACAAATGTAGTTGTTGGGGAGTAATGACAATTATCAACAGTCCTAAATGAGTTTAATGAGGTTGGTTGGAGTTGTTAAAAGTTAATATATCTAATAGGTATGAATATTTAGGAGTAGTTGTGAAGTTAAGGTTTTTAAAGACTTGAAATAGAGAGTTGGAAGCACATTTATGATGATTTTAATATGTTTAGTATGATTAATTGTAGCTTAATTATTTCATGAACCAATTGGGCTTGTGAATAGCCTTGGCATGTAAGTTCAAAGGGCTAAACTTTTGTCCTCTTAAAGGTTTAAAGTAACCATGAAAAATCTATTTTATGCTATTATTGTTAATTGATTGTAAAGCTTTTAATAATGAAAATTTAGCATATGAAGCTAATTGAATAGGTACTATTGATATGATGAATGTTGTGCAATTATAAATGCAAATATGGCTTGATGCATAGTGCATTGTTGTGCATATGTGTAAATCATTCTTGTATTTTTATGGCGTAAGGTATATGGAGAGAAGAAAATATGTGATAATATGATTATATGATGATGATTTAGGGTATATGGTTAATTTCTTTTAGTTAGTTACATATATGAGTACTTGGGAGATTATGAGGTATGTGTTAATTTGATGTTGGATACATATACTTGTGTTCCCTTTGGAAATTTGTTGCCATTAAGAGGATGTTAAATTGATTATGGCATATTGTATGCTAATTATTATTTGGGCATTTTGATATGAATTATAACATTCTATATATGTAAGCATGAATCATTACATGATCATATTGGTGAGATTTCACCATAGAAAGAGGATAGGTAAATCCACATAGTATGGCAACCTTGTTGTAACATCCTAAATTTTAATCTAAAAAAACTAGTTGTTAATCAGGAGTAAATTACTCTTAGTTAATTGATCATGGTTTTGGATATGAGATTAATGTGTGGTGCTAACTGGTTGATGTGGTTATAGGATTGGATAGTAGAATTGCGATTCAGGACTTGACATTCGAGCACTAGTGAGGTTTGTCTCACTATGCCATGTATCATGGCATATATTACATGCGCTGCGGTGCATGGCACAGAATTTGGATAAGTCAAATTGTGGTTCAAAGGAAAGAAAGAAGAAAAACATGTGTGAGAGGGAGAGAAGAGCTCAGCTTTAATAGGGCTTTAATTTTTTAAAGTTTAGGAGTTTGCTCTAACCAATGACTTGCCAAGTAAGTTTTGTACTATAATATCCTAAAATTCAATCTAGGAAAACTAGTTGCTAATCAAGGGTAAATTAGTAATTAGCGGATTGATCATGGTTGGGATGTTGAGTTAGTATTTTGTGTTAATTGGTTATTATGTTGATACGTTTAAAGAATAGAATGGAAATATGTGGTATAATGCACGAACACAAGTGAGATTGGACTCACTGTGCCATGCATTGTGAAGATTAAGCACTTAGGACATTTCTTGTTGGAATCTACATTTTTGAGAATCCATAATCGTTGGTAACCCTTAGTAATAAAGGTAAAAAGGCAATTGGAGTAATCCTTTTACTTGTTTGTTTATAAAATTATTTACAAGTATTTTTGTATAACTATGTGCGTTATATTAGGAACTGATAAAATAACAATATTGTGAAAGAATATACAAGCGGATATGTGAGTATTGATTAAAAGGTATGAGATGAGACATATGCACAGACATACACAAATAAGTGATAAGGATTATTGCTTGCCTTCAAAATTAAACTAAAGCTAACTCTAATGTAATATAGGGCCAACCCTAGGTCATCTCCCAATGAATGGCTTTAAGTCTAATTTAAAGTTATCTGGTGAAATAAATCACCTAAAGTTTGAAGTTGATTAACTAATTGCTGGCCTAATTATCTAGTGAATTAAACCAGCAAACTAAACCTAATTATGAATGAAGTGGCTTCCCTATTCAAGTAGGAACCTAGGGTGTTGTTAATGGAAGATTCCTAGCTTTAATTAATTATAGAATCTCACTTAACTCTCCTTCCTTGGCTAAACAAATAAATTTACTTAAGACAACTATCTCAAGTATCCTAGCTTCACTAATTCAATTCCCTAAGTGCTATTACAAGCCCCCTAGGTAACCTCACTAGCTTAGCTCTAAAATTAACCAAGTCTTTAGTTAAAATTTATTTCTAATTGCCACAACTCAAAGCTGTACCCAAGCTCAAAACTATGAAAACTTAAGCAACTCATCAAGTATTCACCACACAATTATATGCTAGACTAATATAAGACATTCTCCAAGTGAAATCACATATTACCATGTAAAAACACTAAGAGAATGAAATTCCAGTAGCATGAAGAACTTGCAATTCAACTAAAAAATCTTGTTTCAACAATACAAATTACAAACAATTATGAAGTAAAAGTCAAATTAAACCAAGAACATAGTATTCCAAAGCAATTGAGACAGGATGAAGAAACAGTTAAGCTTAGCTAAGTGAAGACTTCAAGACTCCTCTTTCATCAACTCTCTCCTAGGATTCCATGAAGATTCTAGCTAGAAAACATCAAGAACATCTTCCTTCCTCCAAGACCTTTATAAGCTGTATAGGTGTAGAGATGATCCATTAATGAATTGAGCTTCTTCCAATTAGCAGGGGTGTGGTCAGCCTTGAGAGGAGAAGAGAATGGTGAAAGTTTTGAGTGGATTTGATGGAGAAATGGTAGAGGACTAGGGCTATATGTGTGTTGAAAGTAGAGAGAAAAAATAGAGAAAATGAAAAACACCAAGAATGAGAGAGAGAATGTGAAAGATGAAATGAATGGGTGTTCAATCTAATCTTGGGGCTGAATGGCATGAAAAATGTGGTTTGGCATCAGCTAAAGCTTAATAAAAAAGAGGAAAAGAAATTACAATAAAATAGGAGCCTTGTCACATTTGCTAGGTAGCGCTCTTCTATTAATTAGTAGATGATTCCAATGTGTGCCTAATTTCCCATGTGTCATCCACATCATTAAGGCTGATTTAATTCTTCAAAATAATTAAAATTCATGGGCAAATTCTCATCCATTGACCTCAAGGAGTGTTGACCTCAATTGGTTAATTGATGCACAAGTCACATGTCATCTATGTCATATAAATCACATGATTCAATTAAATAGCATGTGACATAATAAAATCAAATTAATGTCCAAAATTAAATTCATAATTAGAAGGGAGAATTTATTAAAATGACCAAGTTCTATGTTGCATAAAATTATATAAGAATTTCCATACAAAAGCAAATGAAAACTAAGTCAAACTAAGCCACTTTAGAAAGTATTGACTTTTTATTTAATTACTCTCAAATTAAAATGAATTTTAAAATTTTAATTTCACCACTCCTCAACTGGACATAAAATGTACTTTGTCAATTTTTCTTATACATTTTCTCAAAAGTTCATTTTTAGACCAAAGTGCCCCTAATGCCCTAAATCTAGAAACTTAAGAAAAATTCCAAATCTAATGCAATGTGTGTACTTTGAGGTAATAAATCATTAATAAAAGGGTCCTAATTGACAAGTTAAAGTGTGTAACAAATGTATTCTATCATTAAGGTAGGGGGTCATGGCCCTATTTTGTGTGAATCTAGAAAGTCCTAAAAGTCTTGAGCATAAACCTTGACTCTGCCAGGAAGGACCTAAGAGATCTTGATGGTCTCAAGCGTAGAGCTTGACTCCACCATGATAGACCTAGGATAATGATCCATGAGTGTACCCTAGACTAAGATAGGGGGTTGTGGTTCTACTTTGTGTAAGGTTAGGAAGTTTTAAAAGTCTCAAGCATAGAGTTTGACTCTGTCATGATGGACCTAGGAGACCACCCATATGTGAAGAAGATACCTGGTCTAAATAATGGTTTGGTGGGCCCTATTTTATGAAAGACTAGAAGTCTTGGTCTTAGTTTAGAGATTGCTCCACTAAGTGGAAGTAAGAGTGCATGAGCATAAGCATGATAAATGGATATAGATGAATTCTTATATATGCATACTATACTATTTTACTAAAACATATGCTACTTTATTTTCTATTTATGATTTTACTTACTAATCGGTATTTAGGTTATATCCAAATTATTGAGACATATGTCTTACTCCATTACTTTTGTACACAAGTGAAGAGAGCATGAGAATGTTGGGAAAAGAAGTGAGGAAAGAGCAGTCTTAATTGATAGTGGCATGTGTAATGTCCACCTTGACATTACTAAAATTCACTACACAATCACAACAAACAAACATAATTAGGAGCAAGGATTGCTCATAAGTTCACATTATCTATATAAGGGTTAAAACTAATAACCTTTTAGAATTAATTTTTGAAAATTTAGGATCCAATAAAAACCTTTCAAATTTATAGTTTGAGCTCAAACTTAATGATTTATAAAGGTATTGGAAGCGTGAAAAAGTTTTGGGAAGCAAAACACTTCAAAACAGGGCTAAAAATGTCATTGTTGAGTATTTTGATCCATGCGCCGTAGCTTGTGGTCCATGCACCGTGGCATGTGGCATAGAAAGCAAGTTTGCTTGTTATACCATGCGCTGCGGCGCACATGTCCATGACAGCAATGCTATCATGATAGCTTTTCTAAACAAACTTCGAACGCGCACCATTTTTGCATCTGATGTTTGATTGGAGTGATTCAAGTGTCCATGCGAAGCTTATTCAATAAGCTAACTAGTGGTATAAGTTTCATTATGATTCAAAACCGTATGAAAATTTTAGATACTCATATGTAAAAGTCAGTTTTTAAAGTGATTTTCAAGCATCCAAGTATCCAAAACTCTAAACTTATACCATTAACCCATTTTGACACTTGAACTAAATCCAATGGACTAAAATACACTTAATTGAGCATTCAAACACATAAAAACATATCAAATATAAAATTTGGCCACTTAATGCCCATTTCACCCAATATGGCCAAAATATCAAATCAACACCATATACACTATATGGCCTCTATTGCCATATAATACACTACATATACATTATCACCATATAGATAAAACATTCCTTGTACTTGTATTAGTATTTTAGTCCATCACCATAAAAATTGCCACATATTCATATCATATACAATATTGGGCTAAAATACAAAATAACATAATATGAACAAGTGCAACCAATCAAAATAATATGCATTCCTAATTGGCAACATATAATATCATCCACATAAGTTTATGTACACAATCAAAATAAAATCAGGCTTTACAATGAGAATATAGCAAGTATACTAGCCCTTGTCAATTCCTTCCCTTGCTCAGTCTCAGTGGTAGAATCTGTAAAATAATAATCATAGGGTAAGATAAAAATCTCAGTAACTAAGATAATTTACATTATTGATTAACATGACAAGTTATAAACAAGATTTAAATCAAGTAAAATAAACACACCAGATAAAATCACCACAAGTTACATGCATGATCCTTGACCATTCGATCCTCTAATACTCTTAACCAAATCGGTAGGCTTTTTCACAAAACTAAACCACATGTATAGTCCTCAAGTTCACCATCCATGGTAGGACTACCTGGCCAAGGTGTCCTAAACCACTTTTAGACTATTGGTTTCCCCTATTACAAGTAATTGGGGTATCGTTACTATAACACTACATCCTACAAATGTTAAGGAGTATAGTCTCCAACTCCACACCCTTATGGGTAATAAGAGAGTAAGTCTCTAACACCACACCCATTTTTGAGCACTAAGGAGAAATATGTGCTGCACTTGGCATCCTAAGGTGCCAGTAGTGCCATAAGGACTTAATCTTTACTAACTCTACTAAGGTGACCTCCTACCTTCTAATATGTCACATTTCACTACATATCTCCACTTGACCATGCATAAACCACTTTTTAAACCAATATAATGAATATTACTACTTACTTTAAAAATATGGAGTTTCACAAATCAATACTCCACTCATTTTCTAAAATAGTTAACTTTTACAAAATTCATACATATATACATAACAAATCATGCAAGAACAACTTGAGAATAACTTATATAAGGTAATAAATAATGCAAATTATCTAGTCACCTCAACCCTTTTGTTACTAAAAGGGTTACCCATGGTATTAAATCTCTTCTTGTGTCAAGGCAAGCCTTCCCACACCATAATCTACATCAACAAGTACTATATGTTAATTTTCAATTAACATAAGCATTATTAACTACCAATAACATTTCAATTCTCCTATTTTTCACTCATATTCTCAATAAAGAGGCTTGTTAAGATTATAATTTGTTCACACAATCCCTTCAAGCCTCCCTCTCACTTTATCACATCATAACACTTAATATCTCAACCTATCATACTTCAAAACCCCATGATCAAGTTAAGGCTTGATCTAAGTTTCACCAACAATAAAGTAGCCTCATATTACCACATATTTAAGATTAATAAAACTAAATCAAACCTTCAGAATCAATAAAAACCTTCAAAACATAGACTCATAGCTTAATCTATTTAGAGAAAATTCTCCCACTTTCAAATCCCATAGAAAATGAGATGAAAAGCTAGAGGAAAAAGGTAGGAAGCTTACTCAAGAGTTTGAAGGCTCAATTTATCTTCAAAATCCTCCCAAAATGATGCCCTAATAGTGTCCAAAACTTGCCCCTTTGTGTTCTAGGTTTTCCACCACAAAAACTGTCATTTTCTAATGATTTTTGAAAATTTAAGTTGCCTGCTGTACTATGCACCACAGCATATGCCACATAAGCCGTAGCTCATGACACGGTGAGCAAAATGTTAATTTTTCTCCCCCTAATGCCACCCGATTTGATTTGACTTCCATCCTAACTCAAATGAGAGCCAAATATGACCTAAAAAGCCAATTAGCAACCTAAACAATATTTAAATTAATTAATCATCTTTTTAACTAATTTATCCCTTAATTAGTTAATTTTTCTAGATTTAAAGTTTTTGAATGTTACAGCATGACTACCATTTATGTAAATGAATGTATAATAAGTTGTTATAGTTGAGCTGCCAACTAGGATGCATAAGTGTATGTGAAATGATTATGTGCATGTATGTATGAATTACATTGTGAAAACTTGCTTGGGTATGTGATGTTGCATCTGGCTAAGGGCACCATAATAATGAGTATGTGAGTAGGCTTAGATGCCAATCAAGCAAGTATATGTTATTATATAACTTGTTCTACTTACATATATATGAATTGAATGTGATGATTTGTATATGTGTATATGTGAGAACTTGACACAAATGGTAAGGCTGAGCCCCATTTGAAAGAGTCAAGTATATTGTGATTTCCAACTATATATGTAAGAGTCAAATGATTAAAAGTGGAACAAATTTATGTATATATGTGTTATATAGATTGTGCCTCATATAAGTCCACAAGTGTGTAATGTGGCATTAAGAGGTCATTATGAGTAATTGATATAATGTATGTGAAGTGTCAATTAGGTGTATATAGTCCTTTTAAACTTGGTTCAAGGCTTGAAGTGGTCTAATGGGACAAGGAATGAGAATTGAGCACTTAGGGTATAAGTTTTTAAAAGAAAAGTATCTTTTTGCACCTCGGGTGTCTAATTTTAAATTGGACTGTTAGATTGAGTCTAAATTTGTCTCATAAATAGATTACGTTGTAAGTTTTATGTGGGTACTTGAATCATTCTAATCAGACATCAGATACAAAAATGACATGTGGTAGAAGTTCACTTGCTGAACTGCCACATGATAGCAAATTTTGCTATTATATGCACTACGATGCATTGTGTGCCATGTCATAGTGTATGGCATAAAGAAGAATAGAGTAGTGTCTCTATACCACATACTACAGCACATGGTGATGTGAACTGTGGCATATGGTAATTTTTTAAGAGAAAAATAGTGTTTTATTAAGTCATAGAATTGCATTTACACTTCTATTAGCCCTCTTATTTGAACATGCTTTTGATGAAATTAGGGTTTTATATTTTGAAAATAAATTGAGGGCTTTTACTCTGATATTGTATTATGATTGTATTAGGATGTTTGTGATTGTGATGGTAAAGTTTGGAATAAGTAGGGACTTTACATGCACCACCCTATACTATGTTTCTACCCTAATTTCTCTAAATTTGATTTATAGATAAATTGAATCAAAAGTTTTAAAGAGTTAAAATCTAAGGAATGGGTTTGAAAAGGGGTCTTGAGTTTAAAACTATGGTTTTGTGTCTGGTCTAAAGTTTAATGGTTGAACTTTAAAGATATAGGGTTAAATTAACATAAGTTATTTGGTTGAAAATGGGAAAATTGATAAACAAGTGAGAAAGAGGAATGTCTTGGGTCATTTGAGTGGCCTAAAGGAAAATGACCTTAGAGAATGAATTATATGAACTTAAAATGTGTTAGTTAAACAATTTCATGTGTTAAGGGATTTGACTTAACTAAATTAATGCCTTGTGTGAAGGTTGGAAATTGAGTAAGGGATGCTTATTGTGCAAATTGAGCATTCAAGGATTACTCGTGGAAGTTGACACAAATTAAGAAGTTCAACAAGAATGGTAACCTTAGTAACAAGGGTAAAATGTAACTGGAGTAACCTTTTTATTTATTAGTTTGTAACATTATTTACAAGTATTTTATATAAATTATATGTATTGTGTTCTATGAACTGATAGAGTAGCAATATTATGAAAAGATTGTGTATATGGTTGTGTGAGTGATGCTTGTGATGTATGTAGGGAAGCATGTGTATTTGCATCTGTGAGTGTACCCTAAACTAGGGTAGGGATCATAGCTATACTTTGTGTAAGGCTAGAAAGTCCTAAGGGTCTAGAGCATAGAGCTTGCTCCATCATGAAGGACTTAGGAGAATATATATGAGTATATCCTAGATTAAGATAGGGGGTTGTGGCCATACTCTGTGTAAGGTTAAGAATTTTTAATAGTTCAGGAATTGAGTGTACTCCTCTAGAAAGGACTTAGGAAACCACCCATATTGATGGTACTTGGTTTAAGATAGTAGTTTGGTGGGCCCCATTTCATGTAAGGTTGAAAGTTCTAGTTCGAGAATTAAGCTTGCTCCATTAAGGGGAACTGGCAGTGTATGAGCCTAGTAGTGAATGAGATTGATATTTTGTAAGTGCCTATTTGTATTGTTTTATTGAAAATGATGCTAGTTTATTTTTTGTTTATGATTTTACTTACTAGTTAGTATTTGGGGTTTATCTAAGTTACTAGGACGTATATCTCACTCTGTTGCCTTTTGTGCACAAGTGAAGAGAGCTCTAGAAGGCCAGAAAAGGAAGGTAGGAAAGAATAACCTTACTTCTAGTAGTGGTATAAAACTACCCTATAATGTAATGAATGTATATGATTGTAGTTAAGGATTTGGTTGCCAACTACAATACATATATATGGATGTGTATATGTAACTATGATGTTTGAAAGCTCACTTGTATATTTTACATTGCGTCTCACCAAGTGTATCGTAGTATTGAATATGTGGGTAGGCCTAGATGCTATTCAAGCAAGTATATGATAAGTTGTGTAATTTGTTTCATTAGTAATGAATGTGAATGTGTTATGTATAAATGTGTATATATGTGAAACTTGACTAAATAGTGAGGGTTAGCCCCATTTGTGTGTAAGTCAGGTGAATTGTGATTCCTAACCATATGGTAAGGCTTAGCCCAATATGGGGAGGTCAAGTAGTTGAAAAATGGAACAAGTGAGTTTGTGTTTGTGTGCTTAGTGTATGCCTCATATAAGACCGCAAGTGTGTAATGTGGCATTGTGAGGTTAAATTGTGAATATGATGTGATATATGTGATATAATGTATCAATTAAGTGTATGTGGTCCTTTTGCAATTAGTTCAAGGCCCAAAGTAGTCTAATGGATTAGGGATGAGGATTGAATACTTAGGATGCCAAATTTTAAAAGAATAGTTTTTTTCACATAGGTATCCAATTTAAGATTGGATCATTGGATCGTGTCCAAATTTATATCATTAGATAGATTCTGTTATGAGCTTCATATAAGCGCTCAAATCAGTTCAATCGAATGTTGGGTGTAAAAATAACGGGCAACAGAAGTTCATATTAAAAATTTACCACGACAACAGAGTCTAATACATGCACTACGGTGTATGATGTGTAAGCTATAGCATATGACACAGAAGCAGGGCACATTTCTTTGTGCCATATGTTGTGGCCTATGGTGCTGTATGTTGCGGCACATGGCTCATTTTTTAGGAAAATTATTTAGTTGTTTTTCTTTTAAAATGGTATAAGTCTACATTTCTATCAGCCCTTTTCATTTAACATATTTTCTATGAAGTCAGGATCCCATATTTTAAAAATAAATTAAGGGCTGTATCTCTGATATCATATTGTAATGTGTATATGGATGGGTAATGTTCGGATGAAATGGGGGAACTTTACACTTGCAGCAGTTGGAGGCTAGCCCGTATCCTATTATTTATCAATAGATTGTCCTGTTATTTTTCTATGTACTCAAACCTAACTTATCTCTACTTGTTCTCTGAGGAGACTAGTATAGAGTTCTTGACACCCTAGGGATTCAGGAATGGGGGAAATCATGGTTTGAGAGTGAGTGTAGTAACATTTGGTCAGGTTGCTCCTCAAAATTAATGAGCTTGGATAGTCTATTCACATGAATGGAGCCCTATTTGATTTATTAGACAATGGTTTTAGCTGGAGGTATCAAGAGGATATAAGAGAAGTGTTGATCATTAATAATCTATAGAAATTTATGCCATCTCAGTGCATTTTCCTACAATTTCATATGCTTTTAAATGAAGTTGTGTATACTTTTGGTACATATAATAGGAAAATGTGCATTTCTCATGCTTAGGCTTAAATGACAAAATCTTTGTCTACATTGTGCATAGTTTTTATCTTGGTTATGATTAAATTTGGACCTTAGAAAATTACTTGTCTTTTTAGGTTGTTGGAGCACCATTTGAGAAGCAAACAAGAAGTTATAAAGTTATAACACTAACAAAAATACAAGATAAAGAGTGAGAAATTAGGTCATAATCGAAGCACTTTCAACCTCAACTGATAGCTAAAACTAGAATAATAGAAGCACTTTAACTACAGCCAAGAAATCACAAGCCATAGCCAAAACACTCATAGAGGCTTTTAAGTGGTAGCCACAAATAAATTGGCCCACAGCCAAAAGACGTTTACTGAAACTATGCATTTTGGTATTGGACTTGAAGCTAGGGTTACATATACAATTTTTTGAGACTTGTGAAGGCATTCTTCAGACTTTGAGCCTCATTGGGAGCTTTATGTGCTAGGGTTTTGGAGTTGGAAGAGCTTGGAGCAAGGGAATAAAGATTTGATGATATTTAAAGCTCTATTCTCTCTTTTAATCTGATATTGGTTCAAATATTTTGTATATTTATTGCTTGTGAATGACTATGAGTAGCTAAACCTTTTGTTTTATGATTATTTAGAACCCTTGTATAGATTAACACTAATTTTCTCCTCTATTTTTGTGATTAATGATTTATAAGTATTTGTTTTACTCTTCTCTTAATGCTTCTAAGTAATTAGCTATCATTTATTGATTTGTTCACTTGGGTGATGCTTGAAAGGGCTAGCTTGGGTGTGTAAAGTAGTGCAAGAACTTGAAGTTTGCATGATGGATGGATGGTTTTGCTA
The DNA here is from genome assembly GCF_029017545.1 of Prosopis cineraria. NCBI lineage: Eukaryota > Viridiplantae > Streptophyta > Magnoliopsida > Fabales > Fabaceae > Prosopis > Prosopis cineraria. The sequence continues at coordinate 28,301,212 of NW_026555335.1, forward strand.
GTAAGATAGAGATATACTTGCTAGCCTTACATAGTCAGATTAGGATAGGTGTTTAAAATTGAGTTTTATTAATTGTAACAAGAGATTGAAAAATTAATTTAACTAAACACTTGTCCATGACTTAAGAGAACTTGTTTAAATATTTTTTAGAACCCTGGGTTAGCACTTATTTTCATTAAAAACATTTATGAGAAGAGGTTATTTTAGTGTTATGAGATACAAGGAGGATAAGTAATCCTAAATCCTAATTTATGCTTGAAGTTTGAGAATCATTTTCTTTTCTTTATTTTCTAATTATAATATAAGTTTCAAAATCAATTTTTTTTCTTTATTTTCTAATTATAATATAAGTTTGATATTAGATTTTTCTTGAGCATTGTCAATATTTTTTTTTGGTTGTGTTTCCTCTTGTTCCTTGTTGTTTTCTTGTGTTCTTGTTTTTATTTGTTCTTTTTTTTTTTTTGTTGTTGTTTGTCTTATACTTTCCTTACACTAAGAATTAATTTGTGTTTCTCTCTTACTATATGGATTTTCCTTAGTAGACTAATGGATAAACTGGAGGATATGAGTATGATGGTCATATAGAGTCTAGTTATGTGACTTATTCTTGTAAATCCCAATACGATTATACTTATAATTTTTATAGGGTTGATCACTGTAATAAGCAATGTCCTCGTGTCTCACCTTTGAATTATGTGGAGGATGATTATACTAGGGCCCAAATTAACTTTCATGATAATACTTTTGACCCTAAATGGAATCATGAACAATGTCTTGGAATTTTACTCATTCTCTTCCCTCATATGCCTCACATCCTCATGTATCACACAATACTCATATAGATGAAAGCACCCCCATTCACAAGGAGAAGTCTATAATAAAGGATATGCTTTAACATATCCTAGAGAGAGTTTGGCAATAAAATAAAATTAATGAACATGCATTGGCTCTCCAAAATTTAACACTTTCAAGCAAGTAAAATGGCTTTCACCATTGAGTCTTTGAATCAAGAAGGTGTTTTCAATGGTATATTAAATGATCCTACCATAAAAGATGAGGACTCATGTTAACAAATGACCATGTGGAGTGTAGAAGTGTTATCAGTAGCTTGTAATGATTTTAAAGGTGATTATGAGTTGGAAGTTAATGAAGAAGAGAACAAAAGATGTTTGGTTGATATTCTAATTGTAGAGCCTTATCCATTTGATTTTGACAAAAAAAAGAGAGAAGAGAAGAAATCCTTAGAGTTTATACATCTAATCCTCGTAATGATGTTATGACTCTTACTGATGAGAGTCATGTTGATTTTATTAGGTGTTTAGAATATTTGGGGGCTTTTAATAATAATTGTGAAAAAATTGAATTAGAGCCTACTAATGGTTTAACTAAATCATGCACCTTAAAGTCATTTTTGATAAAAGGGTCATGTATTTCTTGTTTGAATGAATACCCATTCTTATTGAAGCCTTGTCGAGTGAAGAAAAATGAAGGCAAGGTGATCTTAGTCTTTGATATTTATGATTAAGTCCTTGTGTTAAAGTGTTGGCTAAAAGACTATAATTCAAGCGCCCTTGGGAGGCAACCCAAACTCTTGAACTTGATTTTTGTGTTTAGTTTGCTTTTTGTGTGTTTTTAGTGGATTATATTTGATCTTATATTTTGTAGGTGAAAAATGTCCCCAAATAGATGAAAAGCATATATTGAGGGTGTATGGAGAAAAATCAAAAAGTAGTGGAAAAAGGCACTACCAGGAAGTTTACTTTAATTTAAGGCCATCATGTTGTTTAGATGTCACATGAAATGTTAAATATGATATTGGAATTGGAATTGTTGAAAGAAAATTGAACATGGTTTGTAGTTGTTGTCTAGTACATGTTTGATGTGGAATTAGTTATTTCTTGAGTTATGTTATCACAATGTCTATTTGGTTTGTAGATAGTTGATAGGAATTAGTCGCTTGTCCTTAAAATTCAATGAAAGATAACCCTAATCCAATATAAGGCCAACCCTAGGTCATCTCCTAAGGAATAGTTTTAAGTCTAATTGAAAGTGATCCAGTGAAATAAATCAACTAAAGTTTGTGAGAATTTAGTTACCTAGATAATTATCTAAACTAATTACCTAATATGCAAGTAATTAAAATGCTAGTGAAAGTGAGTGAAATCAACTTCCCTTTTCACAATAATGGAACCCTAGAGATTAGTTAATTTTGGACTTATTATTTTCTCATGATTAGGTTAAATTTGGCTTCCCTTTTCCTCTTGACTAAAGCTATCATGACTTAAGAAAATTATCCTAAGCCAATTAACCTAATTAGCTAACTTCCCTAGGTCTTAGATTAAAGTCCCTATTTAAATTAACTAATTGGTGAGGAAATTAGCCAAGTGATTCACTCAAACTCTCCTCTTAATAGCCATGGTCAAAACAATAATGTGAGTAACCATAAGAATATGTCAAGCTACTCAACAACACAAGCATTAACACCACAAGATTATGCAATATTAACACAAATAATTTATTAATTAAAAAACACAAGATTATGTGCCAAACAAAGAGTGAAAAAATTCAGTTATGGCTGTTGAAGGAATAAATTAAATGAAACAATCCTCTCTCTTTACATCAACATCAAATTCAAATTAGAATTTACAAGCTAAGATGATTAAACCTTAGATTAAGGAATCTAACCATCTAGTAAAAAGAGAAGAGGATAAGAAACTAAAGAACTTAGCCAATTTGAAGCTCAAGAATCATCCTCCATCTCCATCTCTCTAGAATTCTACCAAAAAAATTAGCTAATCTTCATCATATTCAAGAACCCTAGTGATTGCTTGTGAAGGCCAAACTCCATAGCTCTTGAATGATGGAAATGAGCTTCAATCCTTGTGAAAATGCAAGGGATGAAATGAAAATGAAGAGAGGAGAAGAATGGTTTTAGAGGTTTGGTGGCTGAAAATGGAGGTTAGGGTGCTGGAAAATGAAGAACAAAAGAGAGAAAATATGGAAGATGCATGAGATGAGTGTTAGATCTCAAAATGAGGTATATGGAAGTTCTCCTAAGTGTTTCCCATCAGCTGAAGCTTAATTAAAAAAAGGAAAAAGAAATTAAAATGAAAATGGTAGCCTTGTCACACTTGCAAGGTGGCAACTTCTTATTAGTTGGTACATGATTCCAACATATGTGTAATTTCTAATGTGTTATCTACATTTTCAAGCTGATTTAATCCCCAAATAAAGCATAATTCATGTGCAAAAAATCAGCTTTGACCTCAAGGAGTGTTGACCTCAATTGCCCAATTGATGCACAAGTCACCTGCCACCTATGTCACATAAATCACATAATTCAATTAAATGGCATGTGATATAATAAAATCTAATTAATATCTAGAATTAAATTCATAATTAAAAGGAATAATTTATTAAATTAACCAAGTTTCAGGCTGCATAAAATTAAATAAAAATTTTCACACAAAGACAAACCAAAAACTAGGTCAAACTAAGACACTTAAGAAAGTGTTGATTTTTTATTTAATTACTCCTAAAATAAAATAAATTTTAAAAATATAATTTCACCACTCATCAAATGGACATAAAATTCACTTTTTTATTTTTTCTTGTATATTTTCTCAAAAGTTCATTTTTTGGACCAAAATGCCCCTATTGCACTAAACCTAGAAACTTAGGCAAAATTCCAAATCTAATGCAATGTGTGCACTTGAAGGTGATAATTATTAATAAAAGGGTCCTAATTGACAAATAAAAGTGGGTAACAAATGTGTTCTATCAATTCTCCCACACTTAGCTTTTGCACTCCGAGCAAAATCAAGTGAAAAAGGTCCCAAAAGAAACTATAAGACAAAGAAACAAGAGAAAAACAATGTTCAAAGTCACTAAAATACTAGCTCATAAACTTCTACAAATTATCAATCAATGTGTCAATAATTAGAAAAGAATTATGCACATCACAAATAAACCTTTACCAAGAATCAATGTCAAAGAGTAAGCCTCTCTAGATTAAGTGTTTGCTCTAATGACTCAAAGTGTATAAAGTATTAAATTTCACTCAAAATTCCTTAGGATAAACCCTACCATAAATTTATAACCCTTCTACATCTCCATCACTAATCAATAATAATGAGTTGGCTATTTGGCTCTTGGCTATTTTTATGAATTTCATCTTTCATCTCCTATCAAGCAAGTGCAAGACATGTGAAGTGAAACAAATTCTAGAGGGTAACATCACTAAGGAATTAATCACACATGAGTGTTTAGCCTCTTTCATGAAAGGGTAATGTGCCACTCTAATTCATTAATTCAAGGTAAAAGAATGTTCACTTCACACTTATTCAATCCTAAAAATTACCACATCTCAAGCATCAAAATATCCATTCAAGAGCTAGGTAATTAAGTAACCTCAAACAAAACAAAAAAAAGTAAATTTTTTTTTTGAAAATTTTTGCAAAACCAAACAAAACCAAACAAACAAAACAAAAATGTTTATTTCTCTCCCCCACACTTAAATAATACATTGTCCTCAATGTATGTATAAACCAGTGATAAAATAAGGTAAGATCAATAATGAATGCATAACAAAAGTGTGGTGCAGAATTTTTTTCCAACACATAAACAAATAAAAAGAAACAAGCAAACCAAAAAAAATGAAATTTTACATTTTCCTACTAGATTCATCTCCTCCACACTTGCAATTTATTCAATCAATAAATCAAAGCATAAAGCAAAGTAAAGTAAAGAGCAAGGGTGAAGAGGATACAACCTAGTTTAAATCTCCACAGGCTCTTGAAGTTGAAATTTTCATCTTTGAGGAATAGCATGAAGCTACTCGTTGTCATCTTCATTCCAAGCACCTTGGGCGGAGGCTCGAGATCAATTTGTAATGGCTCCAAGATGTATGGTGTAGATTTCTCTTTCCCATCATATAAGCTCTTGGTCTCTTCCATTAGCCCAATGGTTAACGGTACTATAAGTGTACAATTTTCCTCTAATAGCTTGGGAATCCCATAGACATCAAGCTTGAGTGGAGAAAATTCTTTAAATTTTGCTCCTTCGATGTGTGTACCTACATCACAAGATAAAATACCCTTCTCATGCCCATGAAGCTTAAGTATAGTAGACATTTTATTATCATCAAGTAATTCATGAGAAGATGTGTCATATCATTCAAGTATTCATCAATTTTCAAACAATTTTGGCATATAAAATCATTGAAACAAGTATAAGGAAATATGGAAGTATGAGAGTATGGATCAATACTAGACAATAAGGTTAAATAATCAATCATGAGATCATCATCACTCGATTTACCTTTAGGCTTTGCAAAGTCATTTCCTTAAACTTCAATTTCCTCATGCTTTAAGTCCTCTAAATTCTCCTCTTCGTGTGAGTTGTCCTCAATTTCATGTAAGCCTTGAACATTAGCCTCTTCTACCTCATAATTGGCCTCAGATTTCTCATGCTCTTCTTCCACAATTGGCATGGTTTCAAGAGGAATAGGTGCAAAATTTTGATTCAAGTCCATCACAAGTTGAGCAAGTTCCTCCTTAAAATCAAGAGATGGGTTGGCCAAATTGTCTTGTTTACCTATAAAAGAAGGTAAACAACCTTTCTCAAGCACATCATGGTTAGAAGAAACAAGTGCATGTACACTATCAACAATATCACAAGAAGGAATTGGAATTTCAAGCACACAAGATACATTATTGCCACCATCAACATCCATTTCATTTTCTTTATTCAAGCTAAGTGAAAAGTCAATACTTTCAAGGATATTTGAATTTAAATCAAAAAAATTATCATGTGAATACAAAGTGTTTTTCTCCCAAGGATATATTTTATCACAATATGATTCATGCTCAAACATCCAAGGTGATTCAACTATAATTTCTTCATCTATGTCATCATCATTTAAATCATTATGCTCACCATTAGACAAAGTCAAATGTGAACAAGAATCAACCTCAATAGGAATAGGAGAAATTACCTCTTGAAGTAAAGGATGGATTGACTCCTTCTCTTTTGGAGATTGAGTAGTTTGAGGTGTTTTTATGTCCTCAATAGCTTCATAAGCAATTTTTTGTGTATCTTCAACTTGAAACATGTAATTGCTCTCTTGTGGAGCTTGGGCTACTTCATGTGGTTCACAATATCCTTTTAAAATAGGAAAATCATAATAGAAGTGGGAGGTAGCCTCACAATGCACACAATAAAATTTACCCCTTTATGCATATAATTTTTCTAGATGCTCAATGTCAATGAGTGGCGTATGCTCAACATGAATGCTTAAATTGGATTCAAAACTCATGGGATTAGAAAATTCATAATTGTGACTTGGATAAAAATGATCATAATATGGGGGTGGATAATTAAAGTTATATTGTTGAAATTGATTATGAAAATGGAATGTATGATCGATGTTAAGCGCTGGAAATGGATGGAAATGCATGTCAAATGAATGATGGAATGCATCATGATCATGTAACTAAGCCATAAAATGCTATGAAATTTATATCCATAAGTAATGATGCAAATTCAGGCTCAAAATGATGGAATGACCAAGGAAGCTTAAATGATATGATATGTCTTATGCAAGTGTATGAGTGAAAATGCTAGCAAACAAAAATCAAGAGAATTTTTTTTATTTTTCTATTAGACTTAAAAAAAATCAAAATTAAAAGGAAAAAAATCAAAAACAACACCAAACAAGTGGAAAAAGAGTTAGAAATGCTCAATCAAGAAGCTTTGATAATTTTGGAATTCGCACAGTAAGCTCTCTGGAGACAGTGAAATTATAAATTTTCTAGAAGCCAATTCACTTGAGAAATTCCCCTAAAATTTTATGAGAAACACAAGAGATATACACAAAAATGATAAAAATTTCAGACCACAAATCCTTCCCAATCGTTCCCAGAATTTTTCACAAGTTGGTCCACAGTTCTAGAGAAACAGGATTTCGTCCAGAAGACCTTTAAAGTTTCTAACAAACTTTAAAATAGGAAAATGAAAAAATTGAAGAAAATTATAAACACAAGAAACAAAGATAAGATAGTGATAAGAAAAATGAGACTGGAATCAATCAATTTGGACACATAGAGAGGGAGATATACTAACTCAAATTTGAAACAGGGTTTTGGAAATCCTCTGTAAAGACTCCCTAGACCTTGTTTTTTTATAAAATTTCCACAGGACACTTCCCACATCCAAAATTGACCAAACAAATTTTAACATGAAGCTAAGATATAGAGCTTTCAATGAAATATATTTCAAGTTCAAATTCCCTCGGACTCATTCCCAGTTAATTTTTCCATTTGAAGTAGAGACACTAGAAATAGAGTATTTTCAGCTCTACACCAAACCAACAAAAATTGCACTAATTTTTTTTCCTTTTCCAAAACAGAACAAAAAAACACTCAAAACACACAAAAACATAAACAAAACACAAAACAAAAATATTTATAATTTTTCAAGAATTTTTAGAAACACTAAAAATATAAATTAAGCACTAAACAACCTTAGAATTAAACCTAAACCATTCCCCGACAATGGCGCCAAAATTTTGATAAGGAAATTAGTCACTTATCCTCAAAATTAAACTAAAGATAACCCTAATGCAATATAGTGCCAACCCTAGTTCATCTCCCAAGGAATAGTTTTAAGTCTAATTGAAAGTTATCTAGTAAAATAAATCAACCAAAGTTTGTAGGAATTTAGTTACCTAGCTAATTATCTAAACTAATTACCTAATGTGCAAGTAATTAAAATACTAGTAAAAGTGAGTGAAATGAACTTCCCTTTTCACAATAATGGAACCCTAGAGATTAGTTGATTTTGAACTCATTATCTTCTCATGATTAGGCTAAATTTAACTTCCCTTTCCTCTTGACTAAAGCTGTCATGACTTATAAAAATTATCCTAAGCCAATTAATCTAATTAGCTAACTTCCCTAGGTCTTAAATTAAAGTGCCTATTTTAATTAACCAATTGGTGAGAAAATTAGCTAAGTGATTTAGTCAAATCCTCCTCTCAATAGCCACGATCAAAATAACAATGTGAGTAACCACAAGATTATGTTAAACTACTCAACAACACAAGCATTAACACCACAAGATTATGCAATATTAACACAAGTAATTCACTAATTAAAAAACACAAGATTATGTGCCAAACAAAGAGTGGAAAAATTCAATCATGGCTGTCTAAGAAAGAAATTAAATAAAATAATCCTCTAGCTTTACATCAACATCAAATTCAAATTAGAATTTACAAGCTAAGATGATTAAACCCTAGATTAAAGAATCTAAGCATCTAGTAAAAAGAGAAGAGGATAGGAAAAAAAAGAACTTAGCTAATTTAAACCTCAAGAATCATCCTCCATCTTCATCTCTCTAGGATTCTACCAAAAAAAATTAGCTAATCTTCATCATATTCAAGAACCCTAGTGATTGCTTGTGAAGGCCAAACTCCATAACTCTTGAATGATGGAAATGAGCTTCAATCCTTGTGAAAATGCAAGGGATAGAATGAAAATGAAGATAGGAGAAGAATGGTATGAGTTTTGTGGAGGTCTGGTAGCTGAAAATGGAGGTTAGGGTGATGGAAAATGAAGAACACTATGAACAAGAGAAAGAAAATGTGGAAGATCAATGAGAAGAGTGTTGGATCTCAAAATGAGATGTATAGACATGCTCTTAAGTGTTTCCCATTAGCTAAAGCTTAATTAAAAAAAGGGAAAAGAAACTAAAATGGAAATGGGAGCCTTGTCACACTTGCAAGGTGGCAACCTTCTATTAGTTAGTAGATGATTCTAATGTGTGTGTAATTTCCAATGTGTCATCTACATTTTCAAGCTGATTTAATCCCTAAATAAAGCCTAATTCACATGTAAATTATCAGCTTTGACCTCAAGGAGTGTTGACCTCAATTGCCCAATTGATGCACAAGTCACATGCCACCTATGTCACAAAAATCACATAATTCAATTAAATAGAATGTGATATAATAAAATCTAATTAATGTCTAGAATTGAATTCATAATTAGAATATAGAATTTATTAAATTAACTAAGTTTTAGGCTATACAAAATTATATAAAAATTTCTATGCAAAGGAAAACCGAAAACTAGGTCAAACTAAGACACTTAAGAAAGTGTTGACTTTTTTATTAAATTACTCCAAAATTAAAATGAATTTTAAAAATATAATTTTACCACTCATAAAATGGATATAAAATGCACTTTTTTAATTATTTTGTGCATTTTCTCAAAAAAAATTTGGACCAAAATGCCCTTAATGCACTAAACCTAGAAACTTAAGCAAAATTCCATATCTAATGCAATGTGTGTACTGGAAGGTGATAAATAATTAATAAAAGGGTCCTAATTGACAAATAAAAGTAGGTAATAAATGTGTTCTATCAATAGTTGGTTATGATTTGAATGTGATGATTGCATGCTCAACTAGTATTAAGGGAGTTTATGTTGATTTCAAGAGTCTCTTCAAATTATGGATGTTGAAAAAAAAATTCTAGTATGCTGATTTTGATTCATGAATTATATATGGATTTGATTAAATATTATGCTCTTGAATGTTTTTGGAGAGCTACTAATGATCATTTAATGAAATTTTGGTATAATTTAGCATTCAGGGAGTCTTAGGTTGCATATAAACATTGTTGAAATTAGTTTTACTGATAATTTTGATATACTATTTGATATAATGGCAGAAGCATTTTAGTTGCAGCCAAAGACTTCCTCGTGGCTTGTATCACAGTTTTGGGCAACTTAGCTGTGACCAAGAATTAATTGGCTACAGCCAAGATGGATTATGTAACATCCTGAATTTCAATCTTAGGAACTAATTACTAATTAAGGGTAAATTAGTAATTAGTAGACTAATTATGGTTTGGATGTTGAGTTAATATCTTGTGTTGTTTGGTTGTTGTATTGATAGGATTGAAGGGTAGAATAGCAATCCGAGGCATAACACGTGAGCACAAGTGAGATTGGATTCACTGTGCCACGCGCCATAGTGGGAGATGCATGCACCGTGGTACATTGTGCAGAAATCACTTAAAACTGACATAGATAGCTTATGAAATCAAAAGAGGAAATGTAGAAAATGCATCTAGAAAGGAAAAGGAGGTTAGCTCTGTTAAGGCAAGCAATGTAACCTCCTCCTCTATCCTCCAGATACAAGAGAAGATTAACAGTGTTACCACATCAACACACCAATTACAATAATTAAATCTCATTTAAAAAGCTTTGGCCAAAGACTTATTTTGTAAAATCATACCCCATCAGAGATCATATAGCAGAAGAAAATCATATATTTATCTAATGCATAGTGGACACAACCCGTACACATTCCCTTCAATTGCATGCATGTACATCACAAAATCAAGTTAGGATTTTGGTTCATGCACCGTGGCATGTGGCACAGAGTCACATGCTCAGCCTATTCTGTGTCATGCATTATGGCGTGCCTATCTAAATTTTTACTGTCATTTTAATAGCCAAATAATGAATTTCCTACGTGTATCATTTTCTCATACAACATTTGATCAAAATAATTTAGGTGCTCACATGAAGCTTAGCTCCTAAGCTAACTAATTAAATAGGTTTGAACATGATCTAACGATCTGATCAAAATTTAGACACCTGTGTGAAAAAAGTCACTTTTTCTAAAAAATTTGTACACTCATGCACTCAAATCGATCCCTTTCTCCCATTAGACCATTCTAGTCCTTGAATTAAGTCTAAAAGGACCCAACACACTTGATTAACATAATTTATCACAATCATACATATATATCAAAATTTAAACCTTCAATGGTCAATTTTTACTTTTCATAAACTTGCACAAACTGCCATATCTAGGCATAACTTAGCCCATTTAGCCACCTTCTCAATATAAACATATACATTTCCATTCAGAACACATGTATTATTCAATTTTATATTCATTTTATCATAATTTCTCACTTAGGCTTAAGATTCACTACAAAACACAACAATCTCAACACAAACATTCGAATCATAGCCCATTAATTCATTTCATCACACACACATACAATTAGGCTAAGATTCCATAAAATAACTACTTAAATCATGCATGCAACCTTATGGCAACTCATTTACACATATCTATACACAAGATCTTAGTTTATTACACAAAGTCAGAGCATGCACAACTCCTCAACTCTAAGCTAGTCTAGACTCTCTTCCCTTGCCTTGATCACTACCCAATCTTGTAAATAATTAACCACGGGAGTGAGATAAAAATCTTAGTAATAGAATAACTCACTCTTATTGACTATCACATGTAATAATATGGAAGTAAAGCATATTATATCATTTTAAACCTCATTAACATAACATATATCACATATTCACTTAAATCACATCAATATTCCATATTTCACCACTTTCTCATATATCACATTCCATAAAATCTTATAGCATCTCACAACATCTCATAGCATCATATAGCTTGATCACTATCTACCGAACCTCCAAATCACCTCGATACAAAATCATAGGCTCACCTTAGACTAATGTACACTCTCATTGGCCTTAAGCTTACTTATAATGGTAGAATCACTCGACAAAGATGTTCTAGTGCATATACGAACTATGGTTCCCCCAATACATATAATAGGGTGTCATTGATTCCAACACGGTATCACGAAGACACTATCTCCAACAATGCACCTTAATAGGTATTAAGGAGATCTTCTCCAACACCATACCTTATAAGATACTAAGGAAAATTGTCTCAACACTACACCCTGTCGGGCCCTAAGGAGATCTTGCCATATGGTCTTTATCAGCATCTCTACTTGGGTGAATTCGTACCCCTATAATCATGCTTTTTGAACTATTTAAGGTTCCTCATTACCACTTTGCACATTTTCTCATACATAGCATATATATTAACATGCCATTTAAAAACACCTATATCAATGCTTTTATTCAATCAAAAGCTATTTCAAGCAACATTTACACAATGCTATAAATCATGCTTAATCCAAAACAAGTTCATATACTATATAGCATATCATGCACAGTTACAATAAATAGTCAAACAAAGAAAGTTATTCAGTTACCTCACCACTTCTATCACTGAAAAGATTACCCGTGGATTTTAACAATCACAACCACTTATCTCAACCTTCTTTTCTTTACTCACACGTCCAATATGCCAATCTAAGCATATTTGGTACATTTTAGTCATTTGGTCCATTTTGACCTGAAACTCATATTTACTATTTAGGGCTATATTTATTCATAAACTCTTTTTTCATATATCCATTATAGGTCCATTACTACTTTACATCACCTCAACTAGTCTTATTTCTCTCAATATATAATTTTTGCCCTAAATCTTCTCTCTCTAAGGGTCAAATTGAGCCTACAAATTTAAAGCTCTACCGCTCAGCTTTAAACTAATCGCAAAGCTCTTATTTAACTTTCGAAAACCTTTTTATTACTATTGGGCAAGAATCAAACCCCTTAAATTCCACCGATTCAATTTCCCTATAACTCATTTTTAGAGAAATTTGTGTAGAAAGGAAGTTAAGGGTTATACATAGCTTACCTAACAAGTTATCAATTAGAAGCACCTTTCAATAACCTAAAATAGCTTGCCTTAGTATCTCAGCCCTTCTCCTCTCCTTCTCTCGTGTGTTTCCAAAATTTCATTTCTACAAAATTATCAAATTTCACAACTTAAAAAGTGATTTTTTAGTCCATGTGTCATGATGCATACAGCGCAAGCTGTAACGCATGGCACAATGAGATTTATCCTTACCATGCGTACTTGTTTCGACTTGAAATGTACTCCTTCCACATGAATTATTCACACAATACATCAACAAGTCAATTCACCAAGTAATCATTTGAATCTCTAATACCACACTAATTATCACTTCACCCTTGATTAGCAACTAATTATGAGATTAAAAAATTCAGGATGTTACAAGAAATATCTAGAGCTCGAGAGTTTGCTTCAACTAGTAACTTGCTAGTTAAGTATTGCATAATCTAAAGCTTTAATTCTACCCCATTTTCATTGAATTTAATCGGTTGAGAAATCAAACTAGGGAGTTTTGAGGTACTAGAATATAAAAGAAAGGCATAAAATAAGCTATTGAATACGGAACTAAGGTATTATAACTAGTATGGAGTTAAATGGTCAAGCTTTGAGGATTTAGGCTCGAAATAGCCTAAAAGCTAAGCTAAATGGTGAAAATTAGTTGAATGAATGAGTTAGGAGTTGTTATGGTCATTTGAATAGCTTATAGGGCCAATGACTATAGATAATAGACTTGTGTACTCAAAAGGCATTAATTGAACTATAATGTGTGTTAAAGGATTCAATTTAGCCAAATCAATGCCTATATGAAGTGTTGGAAATTTACTGAGAGACACTATATTTTGTAGATTGAGCATTTGTGAAGTTGATCATGAGAATCTATGCCTCTGGAGTCTATAGTAGTTGGCAACCTTTAGAAGCAAGAGTTAAAGGTAACTGGAGTAACCCTTTTACTTATTTGCTTATGAAATTGCTTACAAGTATTTTATACAACTAAGTGTATTGTGTTGTAAACTGATAGAATAGCAGTATTGTGAGAGAGTATGCATACATGTGCGCAAGTATTGATTGAAATGAATTTAAGATGACATGTGGATTGACATACATTTCATCCGCGAGCATACCCTAGATTATGGTAGGGTATGTGGACCTATTATGAGGAGGTCTAGAAAGTTCTAATGATCTAGAGTATAGAGCTTGACTCTATCAGGATGGACCTATGAGAAGAATCCTCATGATCTAGAGCATAGAGCTTAACTCTTCCATAACCAACCTGGGATATAAAATGATCCACTATATTACCCTAAACTAGAGTAGGGGTCGTGGTCCTACTTTGTATGAGGCTAGAGAGTCTTGATGATCCAGAGTATAGAGTTTAACTCTTCTATAACGAACTTAGGAGACCACTCATACATAAAGAGGATTACCTGGTCGAAGCAGTAGTATGGTGGGCCCTATTCCTTGTGATTGAAAGTCCTAGTCCGAGTATAGAGATTACTTCACTAGGTGAAACCAAGAATGCATTACTATGAGCATGATGAGATTGATGAGAATGAATTCTTCTATATACATATGGTATTGCTTTTACTAAATCATATGCTACTTTATCTCTTGTTTATAATTTTGCTTATTAATCAGTAATTGGGTTACCTCTAAGTTACTGGGACATATGTCTTACTCTGTTACTTTTGAACACAGGTGAAAAAAGAATGAGAAGGCCGAGAAAGGAAGCGAGAAAAGAGTAGCTTTATTTAGTAGTAGTATGACTACCATTAAGCGAAATGAATGTATAATATGTTGTTAAAGTTTTAGTTGCCAACTAGGATACATAAGTGACTGTGTATATGAATTATGTTGTAAAACCTTGCTTATATGTATATAGTGTTGCATCTCGCTAGGTGTGCCCTAGTGAGAGGGTACGTGGGTAGGCTATAACCTCCTCCCATATCTGCTCAATATAGGAGAAGATTACTAAAATCACCACACCAAACACATCGATTAGTAATCAAATATTTTGTTTGAAAAGTTTTGGCCAAAGGCTTATTTGTAAAAATATTAAAACCACAATGCATTTGAGTAACACACAGTGTAAGTAAAGCATACGCATTCACAACACTCATTACATGCCTTAAAAACCAAGAAATCATATTGGAAAATGGGCCATACACCATGACGTGCAGTAAGTACGTTGTAACATGTGGCACAAAACCACACGTCTAACCTTCTGTGCCATGCATTGCGGCGTGAGACACCATGTGCCGCAATACGCTAGCTAAAATTTCTACTATCATTTTGATAGGAAAATAATGAATTTCTAGCGTGCATCATTTTCACTAGAGCTGGTAATTTGAGCCAAGCCTGGTGGGGCAGTCCAAACCTGCCCGAAAAATTTAGGGCCGAGCCCAAAAAAATATTATTTTTTATTGTTTGGGCCTATTAAGGTTGCTCGAATAGACCTGAGGAAATTCAGGTCAAGCCCGATCGGGTTCAAGCTTAGCCCAAATACCCAAATAAAAAAATAATTTTTTAAAAAATATATAAAATATGATAAATATTAATTAATTTTTCAAGTTTTATGTCATTTTATACCAAAATACTATATATATAAGTGTTTTAATGTAGTTATTTTTTTAAAAATATTAAAAATAGTTATATTTCATAATTTTATTATTTTTAATCAATAAAATATCTCAAAGTAATATTTAAAATATATTTTAATATTTATTTTAATATTTTATGACCCAATTTATTTAAAAAAATTTTGAGTCGTATAAATAATTTGCATATAAAAAAATAATTTTATATTTTTTATAAATTAAGAAAATTAATTTTAAAGTAAACAAAAAATTAAAAATAATTTTAAAAATAAAATTTAAGCATGTACGAATTCCCAACTCTACTACTAGATAAACATAATAAATAGAATAATATTCTTGAATAATTACTTGGTTATTGTCTATGCTAGGCTTGGTTAAAAATTAAAAGTAAACTAGAGTAAGAATTCCTTATACGTAAGAGTTAAACAATATAAAAATTAAAGAAAAATAATTTCAAAAAAATAATATTTTACTCATAATTTAATATTTTTTATATAATATAATGATGGAAATTTTTTTTATATTCATAAAAATAAAAAGTACAATTTACCTAAAGGTTATTAAAAATTTTGAACTAATCAGGATAATAATTTTAAGTTAGTGATCTAACTGTGATTGAATTGAGATTAACTTAATTATAATTAAAATAATATAATTTAGTTAAAATATATAAAATATTTATATATGACTATGATAAGAGCAATATTTAAATAATTAAGACATTAATTTACAAGTAAAGAAAACATTTATGAATAAATTATACATAATATAATAAAATAATAACAGAGCTACTTAAGTATAAAGTTAATAAGTTATTTTTTATTTTATTCTTTTAAAATTAAGATAATATTTTACACTTAATAGAATTATTTAAAAATTAAAATTGGTTCAAAAAATAAAAAATATCTTTAAAAAGTTTCGGGTATTTGAGCCAACCCAAATAAGCTCGAAACTCGAAGGTGTTAGGGCTGGGCTTGGCTATAGGGCTTTTTAGAAGGGATAAGATACTTTAAACTCGATCTGAATAAGCCCAGCTTGGATAAGCCGGCCCGTTCAAATTATCGTCTCTAATTTTCACATACAATGTCCAGTTGGAGTGATTTAGGTTCCCACACAAAACTTATCTTATAAGCTAGCTAATGAGATAGGTTTGGATACAATCTAATAGCTCGATCAAAATTTGAACATCCAGGTGTAAAAAGTCACTTTTTTGAAAATTTTGCACACCTAAGCACTCAGATGGATTCCTTTCTCTCATTAGACCACACAAGGCCTTAAACTAAGTCTAAAAGGACCTATTACACCTGATTAATCACAATATAACATATACACATATATCGAAATTTGACCCCTCAACAACCAATTTTTCACATTTCATAAATTTTCACATTTTGCCATCACTTGGTACAACATGGCCCACTCGACCCTTTTCTCTATGACATATCCACACACATCATATCTACTACTCAATCTTAGTCCCAAATTACTCATTTCATCATAATTTTATACATAGGCTTAAGATTCACCATTATCATAACTTTTCAACACATATACACCTAAATCTTAGTCCTTGATTCATTTAACCACATATTTACCCAATTGGGCTAAAATTTTACAAAATTAGTACTCAAAACATGCATGCAATCCTATGATAACTTATCTACACATATATACTCAAGATAGTTTATTACACAATCCTATAAGTTCACAGGGCTTCAACAACTTTAAGCCAACTCAAACTTTTTTCCCTTGCCCTAATTACTGCTCTGTCCTGTAAAAATGAAACCATGGGGGTGAAATAAAAATTTTAATAATGAAATAACTCACTCCTATTAACTATCAAATACAACTATATAAAAGTAAAGTATAATATATCCTTTTATATAACATATCACATATTTCATTTCAAATATCACTTATATCAATCATCCCATCACTCTTATACTTGTTTAATCACTTTTCTCCACTTTTTCACATATACCACATATAGCATCCCATAGCATGATCACTACCAATCAAACCTCTAAATCACCCCAACACAAAACCATAGGCTCGCCTTAGACCAATATACACTCTCATTGGCTCTAAGCTCACCTTTAATGGTAGAATCACCCAGCCAAAGGTGTTCTATCTCACTTTCGAACATGATTTCCCCCAATACACATAATGGGGTGTCGTTGAATCTAACACCGTATTACATAGACACTAAGGAGGCCCAAATTTCTAACACCACACCTCAATAGACATTAAGGAGATATTCTCCAACACCGCACCTATAAAGGCACCAAGGTGGTATAATTCTCCAATATCGCACCCTGTCAGGCAGTAGGGAGAATATGCCACATAGTCTTATCATCACCTCTCTACTCAGGTGAAATCCCACTCTTATGATCATGCTTTTCGCACCATTCATAGGTTCCTCATTCACTACTTTATATACTTTCTAACACATAACATGTATATATTTACATACCATATGAAATCACATTTTCAATACTTATATTCGACCAAAAGCTATTTCATGTAACATTCACAAGATGCCATAAATCATGCTTGGTTCAAAATAATTTCATACACTATATAGCATACTCACACACAGTTACAATAAATAGTCAAACAAAGGAAGTTATTAAATTACCTAAACCCTTCTTTCACTAGAAAAGTTACCCGTGGATTTCAACCACCACTATACCTTATCACAAGCTTTCTTTCTCAACTTGCTCAATATGCCAATCTGAACACATTTGGCACAATTTAGTTATTTGGTATAATTTGACCAAAAACACATATTTACTACTTATGGCTATATTTAGTCATATATTCTTTTTCATTTACCCATTCTAAATCTATTACTACTCAATAATCACTTTACATCAACTCAACTGGTCTCACTTTATTAAAACATGATTTTTTTCTCTCTCTAACTTAGGGCCAAATTGAACCTACAAGTTTAAAATTCTACCGTTTAGCTCTAAACCAGTCATAAAGCTATAATTTAACTCTTGAGAACCTTTTTATTACTATTGAGCAAGAATCAAACCCTTAAAACTCCACTGATTCAATGTCTTTATAATTCATATTCAGAGAAATTTGCATAAAATAGAATGTAAGAGTTATACATAGCTTACCCACTAAGTTATCGATCAAAAGCACTTTCTAATAGCCTAAAATGTCTCACCCTAACACATCAGCCCTTCTCCTCTCATGTGTTTCTAATTTCTCCCTTCTAAAAATCACCCAAAATTCACAACCTAAGGGGTCATTTTTTGGTCTATGCGCTATGGTGCATACAACACAAGCTGCAACATGTAACACAATGAGAAAAATTCTCACCACACATACTTGGTTCGACCCAAAACACAATCCTCTCACCCATATCTATTCACACAATATCCCAAAGACATAAATCATCAACTATCCTTCCAAATATTTAATCCTACACTAGCTACCACTTTACCCTTGATAACAGCTAATCACAAGATTAAAAAGTTTAGGATGTTACATAGGCCTAGATTCTAATCAAGTAAATACATGATATTTTGTAACTTGTTCCACTTATGTGTGTGTGTGTGTGTGCTGAATGTGAATTTAGTGTGAATTGTGTCGTGAGAACTTGATACAAATAGTGAGGTGGAGCCCCATTTAAAAGAGTCAAGTATATTTGTTATTTTAGATTATATGGTAAGGCGGAGCCCCATATATAATAATCAGAGGGTTGAGAGTGAAATAAGTCTATTTGTATATATGTATTGTTTGTATTGTGCCTCATATAAGTCTACAAGTGTGTAATATGGTGTTGAGAGGTCAATTTGACTACGTGACATGATATATATGATTAGAAGTATTAATCAAGTGTACGTGATCCTTTTGGACTTAATTTAAGGCTCGAAGTGGTTTAATGAGATAAGAAATGAGAATTGAGTACTTAGGGTGTAAGTTTTGAAAGAAAAAGTGACTTTTTACACTCAAGTGCCTAATTTTAGATCAGGCTATTAGATCAAATCCAAACTTATTCTATTAGTTAGTATATGTTGTAAGCTTTATGTGGACGCTTGATATACTCCAATCGGATGTCAGATGTGGAAATGGCACACGATAAAAGGTCGTCTTTCAAGTTGTTATATGATAGTAAAAATTATTGTCATATGTGCCGTGGTGCATGATGTGCCCCACCATAGTGTATAGCATAAAAAGAAATAGAGCACATTGGTCTATACCACATGTCGTGGCATATATGGTATAAGCTACGATACATGGCCTTTTTTCAGGGTTGAGATGTTGCGTTTGTATTGTTAATTGTGTGACTGGGAAAGGTAAAGTCTGAATTAAGTTAGGACTTTATAGTTTGACTTTAAAAAAATTACAAATCCATTTCTCCTCTTTGCCCCTCATTCAACACATATTTGCCACTACACCCTATACATACATAGCCTTATTCTCATCTACATTTAGCCTGAAATTCAAACTCCTCCTCCTTCTTTGTCATTTCATTTCAACTGAAGATCCTAAAGTCTCCTCTGTCTTCTCTTTCATTTCATTATGGCTAACAGCTTCTCAACCTCTCACCAAGCCCCTCCTTCATCCTTAATGTCACACTTTCACTTCCACCACTGTCCACCGCTACTTCCTTGACGTCCACCAGCGACTTCTCTCTCCCATAGCTAGCTCTCTCCCTCTCATTCATCCTCTCATTCTCTATCACTACACGCACCGTCGGCCTTCCCTAAAACACTTAAGCTCCCACCGTTGACCACCCTCACTGTTTTCCCTACAATCATAAGTCTGCTGCTCTCTTGGATTTCACTAGTGTTGCTATGTCTTCTCACTAGTGTTATTACTACTATTTGCATTTAAATATTTCTTGAGTTTGTTACTAATGGCTAAAGTCCCCTATCTGTGACTTCCTCCTCTCTCCTCTGGTTATATACTCCTTTATTCTTATGTTTTTAAGGTATTGATCTGTTATGATTTATTTACTATAAGAATAAGATAGGATAATGATTGAATTTCCAGCTTGAGGCTTCTAAATAGAAGAGTATAAGATGATGATTTTGATTGTAAATTAGGCTAATAGGATTGAGTTTTAGACTATTTTGCAATGTGGTTAAAACTTGGGGGTGTTTAAATTGCTATTAATTGTTGGGATGCTATCTCACTTATGCATTTTATGGGGAAATTATTGATGATTACCTTACTCATTTGAGAATATGCTATTGAATTTTTGAGAGATTATACCTTGTCCTGCATAGCTCTAATTAAAAATGCATTTTGAAAATAGTTGAGTTAGGGATGAGGGACAAGTTGTTATGGATTATGGAGGTTTTTATTTTTGAATTTAGTAACTTTGATTAGAGTGAATTTAGGCCTAAATTAAGTGTGAGAGTAGTTTTTAAAGGATGAGGCTACTTTGTTATAAGCATTGAGAAAAAAAATTGTTGAAGTTGAGAATTGGAGTTGAAATTACTAGAGGCTTAGAGGTGCTTAAGTTTAGGGGATTGTTTTTCTTCTTTTATTTTTTAGGTAGCTTTAGTTTGTTTTTTTATTGTTGTTGAGTGTGCTATTTTAGTTTTATTTTTAGTACTTTTATTGATTTAAGACAAGTTGCACATTGTGGTCAGTTGTTCTAGTTTTGTATTTGACTTGTAGACTCTAATGATTCATTTAGATAGGATGTTTTATGGAGATATGCACTATGGCTATTTAATCCTCATGATTGTTTGCATAATATCTTTTGGTTTAACTATCTTTGGAATTTGTGCTTGTGAATATGACTGGACTGACTTGCTTATATAGGACTACAATTTTTGTCCTCTCATGCAATTTTTTTTTTGTTAGTTTTATGTCTTTAAGTTGCATGAGAGATTACCCTTATTTTTCTCCCTTTAATAATGAGGGCACTGTCTATTTTAAATTTAGGGGTGAGATGTCTTTTTTTGTGGTTCTTAGTTGCTCATATTTAGTCATCTTAGTGAAGAAATTTAACAGGTCCATCTTTTTGGCTGATTTGGCATGAATTTCAATTTTGCAAACTTGTATTTTTTTCTTGTCAATTTTGTTAGTGTTGAGCTGAATTAACGGATTATATGTTGAATTGTGTTTATGGGCGATGAATGAAAAGTTGTTCAATGAGCATTCTTGGTAGAAAGTTATGGTTAATAATGAGTTTTGTTTAATTTGCATTATTAGATCTTTCATTTTAACATTTTTGAAGAAATTTTTGTGTACAATAGAGTTGATTCTATTTTGAATGTTGTTGAAGAAAACTACAATAAGTTAATTTGTATGATACTATTTTTGCCAATGAATTTCATAACTTACGTTGAACTTTTTCAAAACCTTCTAGTTGTCTAACTTGATTTCAAAAAATGATTAGAGCCATCTTTAAATGCATTTGAGTCTTCCAAGCCAATCTCATTTGATTTTATTCATTTGAACCAATGATTTGAGCCTAAAAAAATAATTTAATAAATTATTTTGATTATCCACATGAAATCTAAACCTTATAAGCTCAAAAAACCATGCATTACCTTGCTTTTGAGATAAATGGAAATATGTGATGGCTGATTAGATTTGATGTGGTCGGTAAGTTACACTATTCTTAGTTGGGTATAGATTATGTGAAAGAAATTGTGGGGCTTTTGTAATCCAAGCTATTATTGATGCAAAAGGAAAAAAATAAAAAAGAAAAGAAAAGAAATATATATATATACACAAAAAAGAGAAAAAGAAGGAAAAAAAGTTGTGCATTTTGAATACAATAAAGCTTGGTTTAAAAAGAGATCAATTTAGTTCAAGTTTGGGGGAGGATGTTTGTGTAGTTGAAGAAAATTTTGTTTGTTCAAGGAGGAAGAGCTTAAATGCAGTTATCTCAAAATATTTGATTTATTCCTTGATCCTATTCTTTCAATTGCCTTTACCCCTGGCTACATTATAAACTCATAAAGTCACTTTAATTTTTAAATCTGGTGAGATAACTTATGGGTGGAGAGAGAGAGAGAGAGAGAGAGAGCAGTTGGGTTGTGGAAATTCCGTTAATTAAAATTGCTTTATACAAGTTGAATTACTATTGTTGACTTTGGCAATAGTAGGATAAATAGGTCTTGACTCTATTCACACACTCACACTTCAAAATTGTTGAAAAGCTAGCTTTAATTTCATGAATCATGCATTTATTGATGTTCTACTTTCTTCTTATCTAGAATACTTACTTGAGCAATTGATAAGGGCAAAATCATGCATGCATGGTAAATGGATAATCTGTTAATTTTGTTGTTTTACTTATTTTACTCTAGAACAAGTAAATATTTAAGTTTGGGGTTGTGATAACCTATAGAAATTTATATCATCTTTGTGCATTTTCCTACAATTTAATATGCTTTTAGATGAAGTTGTACATACTTTTGGTACATATAATAGGAAAATGTGCATTTCTCATACTTGGGCATAATTGTGCATAGTTTTTATCTTATTAAAATTAAATTTGGACCTTAGAAAATTACTTATTTTCTTAGGTTGTTAGGCACCATTTGAGAAGCAAAGAAGGAGTTATGAAGTTATTACACTAAGAAAAATACAAGACAAAGAGTGAGAAATTAAGTCTTAGTTAAAGCACTTTTGGCCTTAGCCAACAAACCTTTAGGCTCAACCAAAAGCTAGAACCAAAACAACAGAAGCCCTTCGACTACAGTCAAGAAATCACAAGCTGTAGGCAAAATGTTCACAAAGACTTTTAAGCTGCAACCAAGGATAAATTGGCTACAACTAAAAGACATTTACTAAGACTATGCATTTTGGCATCAGACTTAAAACTAGGGTTACATATATGATTTTCTTAAACTTGTGAAGGCATTCTTCAGACTTTGAGCCTCTACTGGGAGCTTTGTGTGCTAGGGTTTTGGAGTTGGAAGAGCTTGGAGTAAGGGAATGAAGATTTGAAAACATTTGAAGCTCTATTCTCTTAGTTTTTCTATTTCTTCTCCTTTTTTCTCTTTTAATCTGACATGGGTTCAAATATTTTATATATTTGTAGTTTGTGAATGATTATAAGTAGCTAAACGCTTTGTTCTAAGATTATTTAAAACCTTTCTATGGATGAACACTAATTTTCTCCTCTCTTTTTGTAATTAATGATATATAAGTATTTGTTTTACTCTTAATGCTTTGAGTGATTGGCTACCATTTAATTAATTTGTTCACTTGGGTGATACTTGAAAGAGCTAGCTTGGGTGTATAACTTAGATAAAGTAGTGCAAGAACTTGAAGTTTGCATAATGGGTGGATGATTTTGCTAGTATGATAGATATATACTTGCTATCCTTACACAACAACATTAGAATTAATGTTTAAATTATGTTTTATTAATTGTAAAAAAAGATTGGACAATTAATTTAACCAAACACTTGTCCATAACTTGATAGAGCTTGTTCAAGTATTTTTTTAGAACCCTACCTTAGCACTTATTTTCATTAAAAATATTTATGAAAGGAGGTTATTTTAGTGTTATGAGATGCAAAGGGGATAACTAATCCTAGGTCCCAATTTATACTTGAAGTTTGAAAATCATTTTCATTTCTTTATTTTCTAATTATAATATAAGTTTCAAAATCAATTTTATCCAATTGATTGTGTTTTGCTCAACTTGATTGAACTTGCTTAGTCTTTTGCTTGACCCTATTTTAAATACAAATCTCTATAGAAATGATACTCTACTCATATTATATTACTTGTCACGACCCATGCACTTGTAAAGAGAATAATAATCATCCATAACATTATTTATGTCACATGGTTGATAAGTTTGTGATAGGACTAGATTGTGCGTGATATAAAAAATATCACATGGTTGTTATTTTTGTAACAATGAAGATTATGAGAATAAATGATAGCTTATGATGGCTTGGTGATATTTATGGAATGAATTGTGTGTGATCATATTGCAGTTGTACGCTT
This sequence comes from Prosopis cineraria, assembly GCF_029017545.1. Taxonomy (NCBI): domain Eukaryota; kingdom Viridiplantae; phylum Streptophyta; class Magnoliopsida; order Fabales; family Fabaceae; genus Prosopis; species Prosopis cineraria. The sequence continues at coordinate 28,325,361 of NW_026555335.1, forward strand.
AGTTGCACCTTTCATATGTTTTTAATATCATTTAACATGCATTTGCATAGAACAAATGTACCTTAGTTATTGAATAATTATACCCAACCCTTTCTTTAACATTTTACAGGAACTAGCTAAAGACAAGATGAGGGAAAAGCACTAGAGGCATAAGACAACACTTGTCAATAGAGCTAGGAATATGGGCAGGCTCGGCCTTTATGAGCCCGGCCCTTAAGGGCTTAAGCCCTAAAGCCCAGTTTCTCATTTTTAATCCTGTTTCTCAAGCCCGACCCTTATGTGAAGGGCTCAGGGTTGGGCCCGTAAACCCTTTTTAAATAAACTAAAATAAAATTAAACATTATAAATTAATTAAAATATTTTAAAATTAAAAAAATTAAAATTCTCATAATTGTTTAGAAATTAAACAACACACATTTAAAAGTCTATTAATAAAATTCAAATCTTAGTTAAAAAATAGTTTTTTTTATAAATACACAAATATAATAATTATAAAAAATAAAAAAATATCAAAAATTTTATACTATACACTGATATTTATTGAATTATATTAAATCAATTTTAGAATAAATTAAAATTAACAATAATATAATGCATGTAGGATCAAGTGAGCAAGTCATTGACTTTAAATATGTGTTCCACTAAAGAAAAATAATAATAATAATATAACAAGACTTGAAGGACTACCTGGACCGAGCCCTTTTTTACAGGGCTTATTAGGGCTAAGCCCGATTACTTTAAAAAAATTTATTTTCAAAGCTTGAACCCTTATTTAAACAGGGCTTCAAAGCCTGACCCTCCAGGCTCGACCCTTATTCTCAGCTTTATTTGTCAGCTATAGGCATCTACTCTTCTATTTTAAATATGTGTAATTCAACTTGATTTTTTTGCCAACTATGATATTGCATTTAGTTATACATGTACTTGCACTATTGATTGTTAAGTTGAATGGTTGTATTTTTGACCCTATGTTGTATGTAATGTGATAGATTTATTTAGTTAGAGCTAAAATACTAGTACAAGTATAATAGTAATATGAATGCTTGTATAAAGCTTTGGATTAATTATTTTGAGAATTGAAATGCAAATGACCTCCCCATACAATTTTTGATATTGAGAGGTTGAGGGTTGAAAATAAATTGCATGAGTTATTTGATCATTATGGTGTATTGCATAGGTAGTCTTAAATCCATTGCATATGGTATAGGTGTTGGATTGTATTTATGGCACATGGTTAGGAGTTTGGACACCCGAGATTGAGCTATAAGTGTCAAAATGTGTTAGTTTGCAAATGGGTATCCAATTTTTGATTAAGTAATAATTTTGAAATGAAACTAATGCCATTTGTAAGTACTTTTAAGGATCTTTCTGATAACACTTATATTACCTTGATTGGACATCGATCAAAGAAATGGGGCACAATGAAAGTTGGCCCCTATACTATCAAGTATCTATGCAATGCGCCACGATGCCTAGCACAAAGAGTGCCAACCATGATGCATGTTCGATGAGCCAAGACGTGTCACTCTACTTTGTTGTTTTTTAACGGATTTTCACATGTTCTTACAATTAAATGGTATCTCATGCTTCCATTTACTTATTAACTCTAATTTATCCTTATTAAAAACTTGAGATCCTATTTTTATTACTTAAGACAATTATGTTTTGGAAATGAGGCTTGAGTATGGAAAATAGTTAGACATTGGGCATTGTTTAAGTAGTCCCTTTTTCTTTTATAGTTAAATTATTTTAAACTACAACTTGATGATTTTGAAATGAGTTATGATAGTCCATTTAGGTTAGTCCCATGATTATTGTGGAGGTTTTAGTTAAATGTCGAACTAAGTAAGGCAATATTACATTTATCATCTTTTTGAGTTAGGAAAAACTTATTAAAAATTTTTGAACATCCAATTTGCCCTCTTTCTAAGTGCCAGCCTTATCCAACATAGTCAAGAGGAGGTGATCATTGTAATGTCTGCTTTGACATTACCAGAACAACACTCTTACACGCCGTTGTGATAACTAAGAATAGTTGAATTCCAAGAAAGAGTTATCACAACCCAAGAGTTTATAAGATAATAAATTGAAATAATAGGATCCTAAGAAAACCCTTTTTAAAATAGTGTTTGAGCTCAAACCATGGTTAAAAATTAATTAAGAACAAATACAAAAGCATAGAAATCAAATCACTTCGAAATAGGCTAAAACAAGCCATTTTGCAATTATTTGGCTCGTCAACCATAGCGCAAGCCATGTCAGCCTCGATGGATGGCATAAAGGGACAAGTCCCTTGAAGGCCTCTTGCGCCACGGCATGCACCTACTGTTATGACAATAGATTGCTGTCATGACAGCTCTCCGAAGTTTTAGAGCGTGCCGTTTCGCCATCTGACTTTTGATTTAAGCAATTCAAGTATCTATATGAAGCTCTTTGAGCCCTCTAACTAATGGCACCAGTTTCATACTCAAACAATCATCTGTTGGAAAGATGGACACCCAATCGTTTTCTCCTCAAAACACACACAAAGGTGTCTAACTCACAATGCTAATTGCCATTAGTCGCAAAGCCACTTTTACCACCTCAAATAGACCATACACAACATGACAATTCAATCATAACATATAATTAAGCATTCACACCCAAAATGACCATTAAAACCCCAATTCACAATAACATAAAGGGGTAGATAAAATCTAACACACATATCAACTTGGTCATTTTGGTACATTCATCTCTTCAAATATATCACATGTAAGTGTAACTTGGCCAAGCACAAATACTTAATCCACAACATCAACCTTGGACCAAGATATACACCCTTATCACAAATTCATATTAAAGGATAATCACAACAATGTCATATTCCTAAGTTGGCATTATATATTGATAATATTCGTTACAATACCCAAAAAGAGAAAAGGGAAGAGCTATACAACTATACTCTTCACTCTTCAAATGCCCCTTCCTTCTCCTTGCCTTTACCGGAGCTCTTACCTATAAAACATAACCACGGGGTAAGATAAACATCTCAGTAATAGAATAATTCATTACTGTTAATTAACATGCGCAACTATAAGAGAGTAAAACTATAAAACTCCAAAATATACTTTTAACATATTACCACATACTCTTTTCATCAGTACAAATCTTTTACCACTAGCATGATCGTTCTACCATCCAAGCCTCCATATCACTCCAACCGAAACCATAAGCTCTTGGACCAAGTGCACATTCATAATGATTTGAGCTTACCTTCAGTGGTAGGATCACCAGGCCAAAGGTGTCCTATCCCACTTTTGAACTATAGTTTCCTCCTATCGCACACGCAACTGAGTGTCGTTACTCCAACACCGCATCATAGATGATAAGGAGCGTTACTCTCTAATGTCATTTCCCACATGGATACTAAGGAGAAAATCTCCAACATCGTGCCTCACTAGACACTAAGAAGATACATGTCATGTGGACTTCCACTACTCTTTCCTATAGGTGAACTCCCACTCCCTAACATGATCATGCCAACACTCAACATATATATCACATATACATTTCAAATTTCTCAACCAATTCATATATAACTTTCATCATACTCATCATTTGAAAATAAATTTTTCATACACAAAACCACATTTTGCAATATACAAGGTTATCAAATCTCAAGTAATAGATTTAATGTATATACTCGCAAATAGTTAAGTAATATAATCGAATAGTGTAAATTATTCTGTTTCCCCAACCCTTTGTCACACAAAAGGGTTACTGTGGCTCAATGTTAGCTCCACACATTCTATACGCATGATATAGCTCAAGTAACGCTCAATCTACACAATCAAGTGACAATCATCAATTATCACACTGGATAACTCTAAATTCACTAAGTTCTAAGTGTCTAAAATACTCAAATTCCTTTTCTAACAACATCAACCATTCCCAAATACTTTAACCATCCTATTAAACATTCCAACACACCAAAATCACTAACTAATATCCCACATTATCTCAAAATCTTTAAGTTATACCTAAGGTTCATCTAAACCCTTACCAAAAATTCTCAATCACCATAAAACTCATAAACTTAAGATTAAAGGCTTGACTTAACTCCCCAAGACCTTAAATAAACTAATGGATTCAGTTTAAACCTAAAGGAACCAAAATCAAAGCCCCTATTACCCCACCAATCTAGATTATTACATAAAAGAGGGAAAAGAGGGAATGTGAAACTTACCCAATGGTGATTTAAGCTTCAAATGCTTTCAAAGTAGCCTAGGGATCGTGCCATAGTAGACCAGGAGCTCCTCTCCATCACTCTCTTGTTTTTCCTTCTTTCTCTCTTCTGTTTTCAATCTGTTTTTACAAATTAATAAGTGTTGATTTTGCACGTGTGTCACAGTGCATTGACATGCCACCGCAGCATATGGCACAAAAAGTCTCACAAAATTTTAAACTCCCTTCTGTGCCATGGCCCGCTCAAACATAGCCCTAACCCTCTTCTAAGACTGTCCAAGAATCTAAAAAATATATTAGTCTCCCATAAGCCTCATAAATTAATAATTTATTTAAATTGACTAATTTACCCTTGGAAATACTAATAATTACCAATTGAGAAACTTAAGATGTTACAATCATGATCTCTATTACACATATCAAGAATGGCAAATTGGATGCTTGACAGTCAATTTCAATATCTCACACCAGAAGAAATTGATTATGGTCAAGTTTTCTTGGGTCCATCGTGGGTCTCTATTGGGTCTTGCATCATGACAATAATTACCTTGATTCTTTGATCCAATTTTCTTAAGTCTAACTAGCTTTTTATCTCGTGCAATGCACAGGTTGGAGAGAGAGACAATAGAAATTGATAAAAACTATATATTAGATTTCAATGTTGAAAACTAATGGATGTTGGTTCAAATTTAATGATGGGGTAAAATTGTCCCAACTTTAATTGTTTAAAGTTTAAATTGTACATTTTAAAAGTTTAGGATTTAAATCGCTTCTAGACCTATAGTTTACGGTTTAAATCGTATATTAATCCTATTAAAAAATTATTTTAATATCTTTAAAGTAAAATATATTACTTTTCCCTTTTTTTTATCTTAATTATAAAGATTTTTTATTTTTAAAATATATATGAATCCCTCTTAAAATCAATAGTCAAGAGTTATAAAATACAAATATACCTTCTACTTTTAAGTTTTTATTTTCATCCATCTAATCATTAGTTGATAGCTAAGTCACATATGTTAGACTAAAATACCATTATTAATATATTCTTTTAAATTTTTATTTAGATTTTAAATTTATTAGTAATACAAACTAATTTTATTTATTTTAAAAGAAATAAATACATACTCCATCTTTTTAAAAATGTAAGGTATTTTTAATTAAATCTCACCCCCAATAATGTAGTTACTTATTTTTAAAATAATATTATCTTTCCATATTTACTATTTAATTAGGTGTTTCACTCTAAAATAAATATAAAATAATTTATTTATTAGGGACACTTTTGAAAAAATAATTATAGTAAAAATGCCTTATATTTCTTAACATCCAACCCCTAGGAAATAACATTAAAAAATTTCTTATATTTTTTAACCAAAATAGTAAGTTTACTAAAATAATATTTCAAACATGTATATGTGGAAAAAAAATTTAATGGAATAACAGATAAATTAATCTATATAATTAATGTTTTATGTATATTTAAATTTTATAATTTTGATAAAATATTTTTAAATTATTGTCATACTTAATTGTTAAAATTCTTTTTTGCCAAAAGTTGTTTGAAGTTCATTAAATTAGGAAGCAAGAGGATAGAAAAATAGACTATAGGGGTAAATTAATAATTTAAATTTTGGCAACATAAAATACAAATAATAAATCAAATATTTTAAAATATTTAACATAATATTCCTAACCATATTGAAAATGAGACTAAAGAATAAGTTTTTAAAAAAAAGAAGTCTTTATAATTTTAACAAAACAAAATGAATGCTGTTGTATTTTACTCTATAATATATTAATTTGTGAAAATTAAAATCTAAAGAATGTTTTATTTTAAAATTTGTTTTCTTCTTATTTATTAAAAATATATATAATAACTTATTTAATTTTAGAATGTTTTTTTTTGTATAAATTAAAATTTAAGGAAGAACTTCTTCTTCTTTTTTACCTAGAGTATCCCTGGCAAATATAGATTAAAATTTTAATAGATTGCTATAAGGAATAGCTTCTATTTTGTAATGAGTTACTTTATTACATGCTAAAAAATATAATTATTTTTTTAAATTTTTTGCCTCTTACAATTTGCAATATAATCTAGCTTTTTTTTTCCAAAATGTATTGCCCAATGTATCACCTTAAGAAAAATAAAATATATACTATAATGAATCATACTATAATTTATGTGATAATATTATTTATAAATCATAATTATAATGTTTGTAAATCAAGCAAATGATATAATTCATGTTTTAATACCATTTACCAATCATATGTACAAGTATTACAAGTAACATAATGATTATTAAGAAGAGATTAAGTGTACAATAGAAGATAAATTTACTAATATTATATAATTAATTTGTAGCCCATAATGTTTTTTGCTTAGACTTAAGGCACGTAATTACATCAATATTTTTCATATATGTTCAAATCATAATCAACTTTTACATATACATAATAGAATAATAGATTTTTATACCTTATACATTTGAAGAATATAAAAAAAAAACTTGTCCTATATACAGTCATACAAAATATTTTGCTTTGTTACCCTGTGTTAATAATAAATATATAAAAAATTCTTTTTATCTAAATCGAGTTATCCCATATAAATTTTATTATATGTCTAATACTTATTATTTTTAATAAGAATCTTATACTGACCTCAAATTTTTACTATATATCCTATACGATCTTTTAAAATATAAAAAATATTATTATTTTTTTACATCTTATACAAAATTTTAACATTTACAAATGAAAATTTATATGGGAAATGGCTTTTTTATTATGTAAATAAATTCTATTAATTAAATTATAGGTCTCACTCACATTTATAAATGTAGAGCCCCACTCACATTTTTTGATTGTAGGTTCCAAGCACTTTTTTATATCACACTACCTCAATTGTTAAAAACCAAATTTATTAAAATTTTACATTCTCTCCATTTTCCTTTTTTATATTGAGTTTAAAATATTTTAATATATAAAAAATTTATAGTCGAGCTTGACCTCTAATTTTTATTTTATTTTCTTTTTATTAGTAAAAATATTATATCCACATCTAATTTTTACTGTGAATCCTATATGATCTTTTAAAACATACTTATTATTTTTTACATATTACCTAAAATTTTACCATTTGCAAATGAAAATTTATATGGAAAATATTTTTCATCCTACGTAAATAAATTTTATTAATTAAATTATAGGTCCCACTCATATTTATAAATGTAGACCCCTACCTTTGCATATTTTTTTTGGCTAATTTATATATTTAATTTTTAAAAAATTTACAAAATAAATACATTTAAATAATAAAAAATTAATTTTTTCGATAATTTAAATTATTTTTAGATAATATTTATATTTAAATAGGGATACTTTGGTTCAATACAGATGACTTAATAGTTAACTAATAGTTAGATAAATGAAAATAAAATTTTAAAAATAAAAGAAATGCCTATATTTTATAACTATTCATGCTAAAAAATGTTCATATTTATAAATTTCAAAAAGCAAAAGAAATATATCATTAATTTTAATTATAAGTTTTACGTTAGCAATTTATTTTTTTAAGTCCCACATGTACTTATTTTGCTACTGGGCCCATATTATTTTGTAACTTTTTTACAATATCATATTAAAAAATAAATAAAAATTTTAAAAGAAGGGAAAAGTCGAATGCGACAGTGGCAAATAAAATTTTTTAAAAAAATGAAAAAGTTGAATGGTACTGTAGGTCGGTAAATACACTAGATTATAGATATATTGCCTTCTTTTCTATCTTTTTGTAACATATTCTCTCCTGCGCAACTAAAGAAAAATAAAAAGAAAAAAATTAGCCCACAAATGAAAACAGTGGATAATTTTACAAGGGGGCAATTAATTGTTTTGTTTGGGCCTTTTCTCAAAAATCTGTTTTTGACCGATCCACTTTGAAAAAATGACTAAATGACAATCTAATTTTTTAAAATATTATAATTTTATTAAAATTTTTAAGGACTTCTGTATCAATAAATTTTAAATTAAAAAAATTATTTTACCCTTATTAAAAAATTATAATTTATTGTTTAATTCTTGTAATTTTTTAAATAAAAATTATTATTCTTTAAATAAAAGTTGTGAGTGAGATTTGTTATTTTAAAAACTTATTTTTTTAATAATAAAAATTATATTTGATAAGTTGTGATTTCTTGTTCAACTCTTGTGATTCACCGAACAAAAATTATTATTCCTTAAGGAAAAGTTGTGATTGAGGCTTATTTTTCAAAAAAAAAATTATACCTGATAAGTTGTGATTTCTTATTCAACTCTTGCAATTTATAGAACAAAAGTTGTTATTAGAGTTTATTATTTTCAATAACGGTAAAATAGTCTTTTAACTTTAAAATTTATTAACGCTGAAGTCCCTATTAAATCATATGTTTTGATGATTATAAAACCAAAAAAAAGAGGTGTGTGTTGTTTGTGCATATACATAAAGATTCATAGATGAGACAAAACCTTCAAGAGCATGAACAATTAAGAGAAGAAGAAGATTTATAGGACAAGTTATTTATTTCTCTTAGATTCAATATGAAAACTATGAGAGCTTAATCGCATGTCATCAATCTTTAAAATGAATGCATCATCATTATGCTAATTAATCTTATTTGTGCATTTTAAGACTTATCTTAGTCGATTCAAGCTTGAAGTAATGTCATTCATGCTGGAATTGGATCATAAAAGTTAAGTTTTTTACTGTATGATGTTTCATGTGTGATTTGAAATGGTTCCATGCATGATATGTCACTTTAGGCACATTAACTGATGTTTCACGCCTGAATCAATAGTGGTTCACATGTGATTTGTCACTTGTATTTGTGTGATGTCTTGATGAAGCTTCTGTGCTCTAACTCACATAAATTACCTTTATATACGTACGCTTGAATTGTTACTTTGTGTTCCTTTACATTTTGAGTTGTGCCATTTCACGCCTGGAAGAGAAAGTGTTCACGCGTGTTTTGTCACTGAGTTTATTGAACACATTTTGCCCAAGTGAGTCTTAAGCCATTTCAAACTTATTTCATATTGTACACTTGCATGATTTGTCACTTATTGATTTGACTCTTTTTAATCATACAATCCATGCTTAAATACACATTGGTTTCAAGTGTGATATGTCCAATAGAATGGCTTGGTTTTATAACTAGCCATCTCATGCATGAGAAATAGAGTGTTTCACGTGTTATTTGTCTTCTAGAATGGTTTGGTGTTTGTAACTAATCATTTCATATGTGATGGTTAGGTGGTCTCATGTGTGATTCATTGCCCAGATTGGTTTTGTCATTCTGTCAGCCAATTCACACATGAGAGCTTAAGGGTAACACGCATGTTTTGTCACACAAAATAGATTGCATCTTCTTATCCTTACAACACACATGAGTCACCTTGATGTTTATACTTGAGTTGTCACATATGCTTGACTAGAACTTGGCTAGCTCCATTTCACATGTGAATTGTCTGGTTGCACGCAAGAAACTTCACTAACAGCTACATATAATGTTCCAACGATCTGTTAAATGCCAAAATTATATATGTGATGCAATTGAAGTCTAGAACAAGAATTCTAACTTTTGAGTAAACATTTTTAAAATCTTTCAAAGTTGTGCATTAAAATCTTGCATTTATTCATTTATCATTTTTAATAAATTTTGTGAAAAAGCTTTCATAAATTCTTAAGCTTTCATTTATACTCAATACACTCTTTCTAAAGAGTTTATCTTTGAGAGTTCTTTACTTTTTAAATAAGCCGAAATCTTGAAAAGAAAATTTTTAAGTAAATTGTAATAACTTGCTGGTTATAGCAAGGTTTGATTGTTAATACAAAACTAGTTAAGTTTTGTGAGTTATATTGAGATTACAAGTACTCACTTAAACTTGAGAGTTTATTTGAAAATTTCAAAGGTAATTTTGAGAATTAGACCTAGGTCAAAATTTGGGTTAAATCAGAATAAATCTTTTATGTCAAATCTCTTAACTCCTTGCATCTGTCTTCCTCTCTTTTTAGTTTTTTAGAAAAAAATTAACTGTCAATCAATTCACCCCATCTTAAATGCCAGCCCATCTAATAGTTCTTAAAAATTTTGATAAAATTATAATATTTTAAGAAACTGGATTATCATTTATATAATATTGATGATTTTATTGTTATTTTTTCTTTTACTTTTGCCCAACCTAAAAAAAAAAAAAAGGAAATACGTGTGACGGTAGTAGAGAACAGAAAAACACAGCAAAGCATGACGACTTACGTGTTAAAATTTTCAATGGCCGCCAAGTCTTTCTTCCTCATAGCCTAAAGTCCACTTTAGGGAGCACAGACGCGTTCACAGTTCACAAATCACAAGTTCACGTTCACCTAACAATTTGTTAAATTCTATATTGTTGGCTCCTAAAAAAACAAATCGTTATATTTTTATTTAGTCTATCACATTGGAAACTTCCCGATAACTTGCTTTTTGGTACCTTTTCACGAAAGTGGACCCCACATATCCTTTTGTCTTTTTCTTTCGCTATCATTCTGTTGAATTAGTTCATCAAACAATGCACTAAGGGGATATTAAAATAATTGAAACTGGGAAATATTTCAAGAATAATTAATAATTAAATATACATGCAGAATGCTAGAAATCGTTTTATAAAACGATCATGTACGTGTGATAGACAGCGGAAGCCAAGGCTCGTTTAAAAATGCGATAGGGGAAGCAGGAGAAGCTAACAAACAAACAAAAAAAAGTATTTTTAAATCAAGTCAGTGGAGACCTATATACAATAAAATGAAAAAAAAAGGAAAAATTAAATGACTACCGTAGTTATGGAGAAATAAAATTGATTAAAGTCATTCAACGACGCCAAAGAGCTACCCCAAATAGAAAATGATTTAGTGGGGGAGGTCTTATTCCACTATTTGAAAGGGAAAAAAATTATATAAAAATAGGTTAAAAAGATAGTTTTAGTTTTAATTTAAGTATTTTGTAAAGAATATTAATTATTTTAAACTTTTTTTAGCAATATTTTCTTTTAAGTGTCTTAATTGCAATATTGTTTATAAACTAACAGATATTGACGTTAACCATCAATTTCATAATCATTTTGTGTTAACAAAATTTTATTTTTTAAAATATTTATGGAGGAGCAACTAACACCCTAAAATTTAACTTTGGTACTAACCATTAAGCTTAATGGATTTATACTGAGTTATGTACTAACCATGTAGGGAAATTTTTGTCCATTTGTATTCCTTTTTAACATTGATCCCTTTTCTATAATTTTATAAATTCATGGTTTTTTAAATGTTATATTCTTCCTTCTATGATCATTTTGAGCCATTTTCTCATTAATATATCGATTTTTTTTTACAAAAAGTCTACTATGTCCTTAGTTTATTGGTAACTAATCCTATAAAAATATGTAAAATAATGAGTGAAATAATGTTATGCTTTAAAAAATAATGATCAATTTTATCTTAAATTCTAAATAATTCAATAAATCAAAATGATTATTTTTTTCAAAGGGACATACGAAAAAAATGGAGTAATTTTCCCCCTCCACTAGACTCTAGGTACTTTGTCTTTACCAACGGTTCACTAGACTTAAGATATTAATTTTGAAAGGGAAACGCAACAATTGTCCTTTAGTTTTAATGTATTTTGATGAGTTCTCGTAATTTTTTGTTGTTTCCATGCCTTTACTTATTTATCCTGTATGCAACATTGTCTTTTTTTATTTTTTAATATGTCCAAAAAAATGTGGTGACACTTATTAATGTTAAATGTACTGACATGTAACTAACAACATTAACCTTTGTGTTGAGGTGAAATTATGCTTTCACATGTTGAACCTTAAAGTGTGAAACAAAACTAGGTGAACAACACTATTAATATGTTAAATCATAATTTCACTAGATATAGATTAACAACATTAGCCACATGTCAATATATTTAATATTGTTAGTATTATTTCATCATTCTTTTGGACATATTTAAAAATAAAGAGATTAATATTGCAAATGAGATAAATTAGGAGGACTTGGAGCAGCCAAAAAAAGAGAGGAGAAACTTGTACCAAAACACATTAAAACTATAGAAATCAATAGTTATGTTTTTCCATTTTGAAAACATCAATATTTTTTTAGTTAATATACATTTTGAACTCTAAATAATTAAAGCAATTTTACTTTTACTGTTAAATTTAAACAAATATCAATCAAAATGAAACTTAATAAGTAATTTTTACCAAATGAGGGTAGAAGAGAAAGGGGAGTGAAATTTGATAAAAATTACACATTAAATCTTAATTTTTTAAAAAACTTACGGATAGTTATTGAAATTTAATAATGAGGGTGAAATTGTTTTAATTTTAATTCTTAATTCAGTATATATCTTTTAAAAGTTTAAATTTAAATAACCTTTGGACCTATAGTTTACAATTCAAATTGTATATTAACCTTATTTTTTTAAAAAAAAGTAGAAATAATAATATTAGCCATTAAATTTATAAAATATTTAAAATGTTTAAAGTAATTATTAATTTCACAAGTTTAGATCATTTTCATTTTTTCTGTGTCGTCTTCCCATCCATTTTACCTACAAGTCCCCATTTCCGGCTACTAATTAAAACTTGGTTGACCAAACAAATTCCACGGCGAGCGTACAAGTCCCATTCTTCCACAACCCATCTACACTCCAACACTTTGCTTATTTATATATTCCTATAATCACACGCAAGATACCCACTTAGTGACTTTACCCTTTCATTTGAGTTCTCTCCGAGGAAAGAGAGAAAACAGAGCTCTTAGTCTCTCAGAACAGAACAGGGGTGACCTGACCTTTAAGAACACACACAAGCCATGGCAGGCAAAGGCATGCTCAACGCACTTGCTCTTCTTCTGTTCCTCTCAGTAGCCACCCTGCTTCACGGGTCATCGGCTCAAACCCAGCACGTCGTCGGCACAACACCGGCTGGACCGTCCCTCCCGGCGGTGCTTCAACCTATACTAACTGGGCCTCTAACCAGACCTTCAAGCAAGGCGACACTCTTGGTAATTAATAAGACTCATACATATTAATGACCAAAGTACTTATTTATTGAGATTTATTCGGTATGATGTAATAGCTTTGGTGTTTGTAATTGATCAGTGTTCAACTTTGCTACTGGACAACATGACGTAGCGAAGGTGACGAAGGCAGCTTTTGATGCTTGCAATACTGGGAACACCATTTTTACTCTGAACAATGGACCTGCAAGTGTTAAATTGAATGAAAGTGGTGAACAGTATTATATTTGTACTTTTGGGACTCATTGTTCGCTTGGCCAGAAACTCGCCGTTAATGTTACCAAACAAGCTTCTTCTTCTTCTTCTCCGAGCCCTGCTCCTCAGCCCAGTGCTTCGCCGGCGCCGAAAGCTCCTTCACCAGCACCTGTGAAAGCTCCTTCACCAGCACCAGCTTCAGCACCGTCTCCTTCCTCGGGATCTGTAACTTACACCGTTGGAGACAAAACCGGTTGGACCGTCCCTTCCAGTGCAGCGTTTTATAAAACCTGGACTTCCGGCAAGAACTTTAAAGTCGGCGATATCCTAGGTGAGAAATATATAAGGATAGATTTGGAATTGTTGAGATGAATTTGACTTTTTCTGTTTTGTTGACCGATTTGAGCGATTTGTGCAGTGTTCAACTTCCAGAAGAACGCACACGATGTGGCGGAGGTGACGAAGTCGAGCTACGATTCTTGCAACACCTCATCTCCTCTTGCGCTTTACACTAGCCCGCCGGTAAGGGTGACTCTCAACAAGTCCAGTGAGCATTATTACATCTGTGCGGTTCCCGGCCACTGTGCTGGCGGTCAGAAGTTAGCAATCAAAGTCACCGGCGGTTCCTCCTCCCCCGCCACGGCTCCTACCCCCGCCGGATCTCCTAGTTCACCACCATCCCCCACCACGCCTGCCCCCGCCGGCGGATCTCCCGGTTCTTCACCCTCCACAACAAACCTTCGTCGCCATCTCCCGCCAGTTCTACCAGCCCACCTCCACAAAACTCCGATGCTACGTCTCACAGAGCCGCCGGATTGTTCGCTACCTTCTTGTGGATCGCTGCAACATTACTGTATTGAATAGATGATGAGAGATTGTTATATTATTGTAGAGTTTGATGCGATTCGTTCTGGATCTTTGATTGTTTTACACAGGTGAGTCTTTCTTGGAGTTTTACAATAAAGGTGGATTTTCCATTCATAAGCAGTTTTGTTTATTTAGTGGAGGATATGGGGACGATGTCGTTGTGATGATAATTTAATTTGGACAAATTTTAATTTGAATTAGAAATTGGCATGTTTAGTTCGGAGTGAGAGTCGCATTGCATGTGATTTATAAACAGTACAGGTTTTTATAAATTTTATTTATGTCGATTTTTTTTTTTGCCAGAAATATAGAATTATAGATATTCAGATTCAGACACACGGATTTCATACATTTTGTCATTTTTTTTCCTAAGTTAGAATTCCTACTTTCTCAAGGTTAAATTTAGATGTAGCTCCTTGGCTGTATGAAAATTATTCATGAAAAATTATTATCACAATATATAATCAAAATCAATTGAATTATCAATCCAAAAATAAAATCAATTGAATTACTCCATCTAGTCTTCAACGCAAGACTTTTAAGTTTTAATATGTATTACATGCATTAAGAAAATTTAATTTATTTAAAAATACATCTCATGGAAAATTAACTACTCCTTCTACTTAATGCATTTTTTAATCAAGTCATATTTTCTAATGAGTTAGTTAATTATTTTTAAAATTATTTACACTTTCCCAATTTTATCGTTGTTTACAATTAAAGTCTTCAATTTTTTCACCTATATATAACTCCTCAATCCACATTCACGAATACATGGATAGAAATAAAAAGATATTTTTTAAAACCGCAAGATGTCCTCCAATATTTTAGGCAAATAATAGTTTTTAAAAAAATGTCTTATGTTATGTACTATAGAGGAAGTATATCGGTATATGTGACATGAGGGAGTATATTGAAATGTTATTATTGTTTCAAAATTTATGTGTTATTCATATGTGCTTATAAAATATAAATTAAATGACCTACATTTGTTTAAATACATAATTTGCATGCCATTTTTCAAAGAAAGTTCATATTTCATATGGACTAATGCATGGATAATTGCTAATCATATATCATGTCAAAATAGTTTAGCAAATTTGAAACTACAATACGTCCTATTTTAGACCAATAATAGTTTATAAAAACAATATCTTATATTATGCACTAGTGGAAGTGTATTGGTATATGTTATTATTTCTTTAAATTAATTATGTGTTATTTATATGTGCTTATAAAATATAAATTAAATGACCTACGCTTGTTTAAATACAAAATTTGCATGCTATTTTGAAAGAAAGTTCATATTTCATATGGATTAATGCATGGGTAATTGCTAATACTATATCATGTCAAAATGGTTTAATAACAAAGTCAAATAATTCAACATTATCACTTACTTTACTCTTTCTCGTTTTGTGGACCCTGTTAAAAAATAATTATGGATTGAGATTTGAGATTAGTGATCAAAGTACTGAAAACCGAACTAGTTAAATTTAGAATTTAGGGGTCAGGGTTCAACGAGAGAGGTTATACCAAAATTAAACCAATCATGATAAAATAATATAATTTAAATAAAATGATATTAATTCTTTTTTTTTTTGACCTCCAAGAGAACATTAATTCTTAAAACATTTATCTATATCAATGTTTTTTAAACCATTTTACTCATTATTAATATTAATTCATCCAAAATTTTAATTTTCCCTCTCACTTTTCCCACTTATTTTTGTCATTTTCAACTTTGCAATTTTTGGCAAAAAAAACTTTGCAATTAAAAATACATATAAATATTTGGTAAAAACATGAAAATATATTATTTAAATTAAATATATAAAATAAAATATAACACTCTATTCTAGAGGACCAAAAAGAGTAGTCTCTGGGATTGTTTATCTTCCCAAAGAAGTTAAAATGTTTATTTCTTGTGGAAGTACATTATCCATTGGGTCATAAATATATCATGTGGTGTATACAATAAATCTAACTATCACTCTATAATTTTTTATTATATTTTTCAAACCATCTCTCATCTAATTAAGTATTTCACATCATCTGACTTTTCTTTTAAATTTTTTCTATCCCACTGTGATCTGTGCCTTGCCTTTAGTCTTCTCCTTTCCTCTCCTTTAGTCCTCACACTCTCATCTTCTTCTTACCTCCTTCTATTTTTTCCGGTTCATGGCTAGTAGATGATGAGGTTCATTGTGGGTGTTGCCGGAGGTTGAAGATGAGACCTACAGACCCAAGGAGATCACAAACGAGAACACTATTGAGAAAGCCAAGGAGGTTGAAGCTAAGAGAGCTCAATGCTTAGGAACATTAGACGAGAGCTAATTAGGGACAAGAGGCAAGACCAAGAAGTGATTATATGAGCATAAGGAGAGGATCTGGTGATTTAGCCATTTAGGAGTTTCTTTTGCATTTTATTAATTTTTTTAAAGGCAACTCGTCTAACCTGCCTGACCTATAGGGTTAGACAAGTTAATCCAAGTTAATCCCAGGTCAACTAGTGCCAACTCAAGACACAAAACCAAACCGGACACACGAGCAGGTTGCCAGTTTGACCTGCCAATCTAGTCTAGTTTTACAAACCATGCTAGTGTTAATTTGGTTGCCTAAAAAATGACTAGTAATACTTGCTAAGTCAAGTTACATATTTTTAAAAAGAGTTAAAGGGTAAAAATATTCAAGAATTTTGTTTGCCAAGAGCATTAAGTATCCTTAAGCCAAAAAAGGTATAGGAGTATGTAACATCCTAAATTTTTGATTCTTATATTAATACTAATTAGGAATTGAATTAGTGATTTAATGTGGAATTAAGATTTTGTATAATCAAGTGTTGTATTGACTAGTTGGGATGTTATATAAACAGATATGAGCGAAAGAATGGTGTCTCGAAGTAGAGCATGTGAGCATATTGAAGATTACCCTCCTATGCCATGTGCCATGGCAGAAGATGGATGCGTTGTAACACATGGTACAAAATTTTGAGAAAATGAGAAGAAGAGGAACTCGAGCTTCATGAAGTAATTGAGTATCAAGGCATCTGGTAGAGGATGAGCTTGTACTACAAGTTCATCCGAATGAGCCTTAACATGTCGATAGAAGAGATGGCTTGTTAGAAGAATTGAGAGATATGATGATCGATATTAGAAGAACAGTGTGAGATCATGACGTGTTATTAAGGGGTAAAGATCAAGCAAATGAAAGAGAAGGTTAAGAGAGACCGATGTAAGAGGAAGCTCACAATAGACCTGAGTCGTCTCAAGCTTTGGGTAATAGGCAAGATGTGGGAGTTGCTATTGATCCATCCATTGATTGAGCTTAAAAGACTTTTGTGAGGTTCAGTCTTCCAACATTCAATGGTAGTATGAAAAGGGAGAAGTTGAGCAATGGATTGAGCACCTTGAAACCATATTCGAGGTAGTGACCTATATACCAGAGCAGAAGGTGATTTTAGTTATAGTTCAGTTGGTCAAAGTAGCTAAGAGATGGTGAGATTCAGTTAGGCCATCTAATGGTGTGAAGTATTCCTGGGAAGAATTTAAAAGGGTATTCTTTGATTACTACTTCCCAGCATCCTTTCGTACTAAGAAAGAGGAAGAGTTTCATTCATTCAGGCAAGGGGATCTGGATCAAGAAGAATTTATTAAGGGGTTCAATGATCTGTTAGCCTATTCCACATATCTGTAGCACCATAATGGCACGAAGTGGAAGGCAGAGAGATTATTAGAAAAGATATGTCCAAAATACCGGCATCAGATTGCTTTATTCAACATTACCACCTATGAAGAGATGTGCCATAAGTTGAGAATGGCTGTGAGAAGAGGCAAAAAAGCTTAGGCCAAGAAGAAGAGAGACGATATGGGAAGGTTTACTTCTTCTTTGGGTCCGTCGAGTAGTGTTTTGAAGAAGCTCGTTTATAGCTCAAGCAGTTCTAGAGCTCTTGGGAAGAGGAGTTTTACTAGAGGTTCTTAAACCTAGACTATTTAGAGAGGTTCAATGCAATGAAGTGCTAGGGTTAGAATTAGGCCCCTGCAACCTTCAAGGCAAGCTTCAAATGCACCAACACCAACTTATAGCACTGGAAGATCACCTCAGTACAGTGTCTATGGCATATTTCATGCGGACAAGTGTTGGTCTTGTTTCAAGTGTAGGAAGCCGGGCTATATTGTTAGATATTGTCCAGAGGGTGGAATTGAGATGATACAGCAGTGGTCGACAATAGAGGCTAAAGCATCTTTGAACATGATCAAAGGTATAATCTTTTTCTGTGGGAATAGAATAGAAGCGTTGTTTGACTCTAAAGCTATATATTCTTTCATCTCAAAAGAATGTGTAGATAGACTGAGACTAGCACTAGAAGAGTTACCTATATTGATCAAAGTAACTACACCTTCAGGATCTTTGAGTATTACTAGTAGAGCTTGTTAAACAATAGAGATTGTATTTAAGAATTGGGTATCTGTGATCAATTTGATTTGCATTCTCATGAAAGGGATTGTTGTGATAGTTGGCATGGATTGGCTACAGCTAATAATGCTATGCTAAACTGTGCCAGAAAGTCTTTACTAGTATTGATGGCAAGAACTAGTTGGGAAGAAGAGAGACTTACTTGGGAATAAGCTATTATGGAATAAGGACCAATGCTTAGGAAAATAATAAAGGCACACAGATAATGAGATTTTGATTCTAAGAAATCTTGAGACACCTTTTAGGCAATATAAGAGATTAAGATTAAGTCAAATACTTAATCTTTTTTGATAAACACGAAGTAAGAAGATCAAAGAAGATTTTACATGTTTCTGCCTATTTGGAAAGAAAGCAACTATTCTAGAACAGTAAGTTCTATAGAAATTTAAATCTAAGTTGATTAATTCCCTTACAAGCCATTGATTCTTGATTATTAAACCTGTCAAACACAACCTCCTCTTATTTTGTAATCATCAAAATTAGAGTTCAACATTTCTTTCCTTTTTGATAATGACAAAACTAGATGCACTTTATTAGTCCTAGAGAGTTTGGCTCTCCCTTAAACAATTAATAAATAGAGAAATAAATTGATCATGAACTGAATAAGCACATATATTGAAATGAAATAAGAATAATACATAGTTATGACTAAAGAGATCAAAAATAAGCTATTAAAACATAAGCTCAGTTTTAAACGAAGGAAGGTTGATGTTTGGTGTTTTTGGATTTAGAGAAGATAGGACCCTTCTTGATCTTTACTACATCAACTCTGGCCACAAAATCTTTCACCTAGTCATATGTAAGGATATTAAGGTGAGGCAATGAAGGTTTTTCAGAAATTTTTAAGGAAGGTGATGAGTAGTCACAGGGTCTTCTTTCTTGACAACTTTGGGTCTGAATTTCCTTGCACTTTTCTTTTTTATCACAGGAAATCCTTTATGCTTGTTTAACCCTAAATCCATAACTTCTTTTCCTTTGGTACTTTACATACCAGAACCACTATTTAAACTCTCTGACTTGTTCTCCCCTTTTTTGTCAACATTAATGGGCTGAGGAGGCAGGAAAACTAGTGTAAAGAAATGAGAAGGTAGTGTAATTAGAGTGATTAGGCTTCTTGCTTTAACCTTCTCTTCTAACTCCTCCTAAGTAGGCCGAGGGGAAAATTAGGGAGAGTTTGACAATCTCACTAGAGGCCAATAAGGTAGTCAAGAGCTTAGGATTTAGAAATACTTGAGAGTTCTACTTCATAAGGTCCTGGAAAAGAGTTGCAGTAGGAATACCTAGAGATATGGGTGAAGATTTTTGTGAAATAGAAGTCTAGGATGTCACCTCTTTTATATCAAAGTCCTTATTGCCGTAGTTATGAGTAATGGCCATAATAGCTTTCAGAGCTTCATTTTTTGAGCTCCCTTTCTGTTTAGGAGATTGACCATTTATGTCAACTGGAGGATTAGGATCAAGCTTATTTTTGGTACTAGAAGTTTCTGGAATGCCCAAGGTACTAGGACCCTCAAATTCTTCAAAATCCTTCTTCTCTGTTCCATAGGAAGATGTATCAGTAGTGTGCACAAAAACATGTTCAGGAGTGGATAATCGAGTATAGTTCCTTTTGAACAAACTTTTGATCTCTTCAAGTGAATCTCTAAGGCTACTGACTTGAGCCTTAAGTAACTCAACATCTAGCTTAAGATTTTGCAACTTAAGTTTATAACCTTCATTCTGCCTTTCTAGATACATTGTGAAGACTTCAGATAAGGTCTTGAATCTCCTATCTAGCCATGTCACCATATGTATATCTATATTAGGTAGAGGCTCATCTTCCTGAATTGGCCAAGAAGAGCCAGGTATAGAAGGATCAACTCTTCTCTTCTTGCTAGCAGATGAGTGCACAAAAGAGCTAGGTGCAGTTTAAGGAGCAAAAGAAGAGGCTTCACCGTGTCCTTCTTTTTTACAAGAAGTTGCATCTTCTTCAGAGTAATTTGTCCCATGATGTCCACCTGAGCAATCTTCTTCCTATCCTCCAAGTATTTGATTTTTTGATCTTCCATAATCTTGGAGATGAGAGAGCCATACAGAAGAAATTTACCAGCACGCTTGTGATCTAGTGAGACTAGTAATCTCATTTTTTCAGGATGATTATTACTACATAGATTTTCATACCTTTGATCATGACAGTTAGATAAACAAAATCTTCTTATGTCAGAGTATTAAATCTAGTTTGTTTACCTAATATAACTCTAGTTAAGATAGATATGATGTAGAATCCTATGCTCTAGAAGCATAGTGGCTGGCTTGGTCACAGGTAGATTAATTGGTTCTTAAGAAGGTACCAAAGTCTTTTACATAATTGGCTTTGTGAAGTTAAAATTAGAGAATCTCAGCATAGAGCCATTAGTTTGTAATTCTAGTAACTTGATCAGGTAATCTTATGTGATTTCAAACTCTTGGTCTCGAATTTTTGCCTTCAACTTCTTCCCATTATCAAAATTTGAATAGAACTATAGAAGGTTTATACGATTTCTTCACATATGGGGAGTTTGATTTCCAGCAATTTCTCGTATAGTTCCACATATCTGGTTACATCCAGGCCATTGTCATGTAGTGCTTTGAAATCTATAGAACAACTTAATCTAAGACTTTTGGATTGCATCTTGAGGAGCTGTACCTGAATAACCCCTTCATTTAGGCTTTCACAATTATAATTGAACTAGTCTATGCTGACTTTCTTTTTTCCTTTTTGCTTTCTTTGATTTTGGACATTGGTTTCTTCCTCATTGACACCTTCAGTTGATCTTTCAATAGTTCTAGAGCTTCGTGGTTTAAGGCATTCTTTCAGAAGAGGCTAAAGTACAGGAAAGGACTGAGTAAAACATATAGATAGCCTATTTCAAAATAAGAGTTATTAAAGAAACTAGCCATTATGGAATATAAAAGGTTAAAGTTAAAGACTTACCTTATTATTCTAGAATGGAGATTACTATTTTAGAATAGCTGTCTTGCGTCTCACATTCTACTTTATTCTAAAGTGATTTGACTTCTTTGCAAATAGCTTATTTTGGAATATACATGCTCATTCTAGAATAGCTCACTTTAATTCACATGCTATTCCAAATCAGTTACTTTCTAAACAAGCATTCTGCCATGTTCCATATTTTGAAATAAGTAACTTATTTCAGAATAGCATTGCTATTCTTGAAGAAGTAAATAATAAGGATTTTGAACCTTTATTTACTCAGAAATTAGTTAATTTCAATCAATCTTATATCAACCAGAAAGATCCTACAAAAACATCTTAAAACACTCTAAAGCTTAAGTTAGATGATTTTCCATAAAACAATAATTACAACTTAAGATAGAAATACTTGCAACTCATTTAAGATTTAGTAGTCCTAATCCTCTCCTTATGTATATAAATTGATCAGTTGCCAATGGCTTGGTGAGGATGTCTGCTAGTTGAAAATCAGTAGGGATGAACTCAACCATCACATCTTTCTTTTATATGTAATCTCTGATGAAGTGATGTCTAATATCAATATGCTTGGTTCTAGAATGATGTACTAGATTTTTTGTCAAGCATATTGTACTTGTATTGTTACACTTGATTGAAATTTCTTTAAGATTTATTCCAAAATCTTCAAGCTGCTACTTCATCCAAAGAATTTATGAACAACATAATCCAGCAGCAATAAATTCTGATTCAGCTAATGATAATGAGACAATATTTTGTTTCTTGCTTACCCAAGATACAATTAAGCCACCAAAGAAGTGACAAATCCTACTTGTGCTTTTCCTTTCTGTTTTGCATCCTCTAAATTTGCATCAAAATATCCAATCAAGAATTCACTTGCTTCTTTAAGATACCAAAGTCCTAATATATCAGTATCCTTGAGATATCTAAATATTCTCTTTACAGTAGTCACATGAGATTCCTTTAGAGGTGATTGAAATCTAGCACAAAGTCCTATGCTGAAAGATATATTAGGTCGGCTTGCAGTGAGGTATAGAAGTGATCCTATGATCCCTCTGTATAATTTACAATCATACTCTATTCCAGCTGCATCCACATCCATTTTAATAGATGAACTCATGGGAGTTTCTATTCTATTTGCTTGATCCATTCCAAACTTTTTGAGCATCTCCTTTAAATACTTTATTTGATAGATGAAGATACTATCACCTTTTTGTTTAATTTAGAGTCCTAGAAGAAATTTAATTCTCCCATAATTGACATTTCAAACTCATCCTACATTAGCTTAGAAAATTCCTTACACAAGGATTGGTCAGTAGCACTGCATATTATATCATCCACATAAATTTTTACAATAAGTAAATGTTCTTTTCTTTTCTTAATGAATAGAGTAGTATCAACTTTACCTTGATTGAACCTTTTTTCTAAAAGAAAAGAGCTTAGTTGATCATACCATGCTCTAGGCACTAGCTTGAGTCTATATAATGCCTTTTTAACCTTGAATACAGCATTAGGATTCTATAGATCTTCAAAACTAGGTGGTATTGATCAATATGCACTTCTTCAAGGATGTATCCATTTAGAAATGCACTTTTCATGTCTATCTGATCAAGTTTAATATCCTTCATAGTAGCATAAGCAAGAAGAAGAAAAATTGCTCTAATCTTACAACAGGATGAAATTTTTCTTCATAATAAATCCCTTATTCTTGATTGTATCCTTTGGCTACCAATCTTTCTTTATTTATAACAACAGTACCTCCTTTATCAAACTTATTTGTAAAAACCCATTTGGTTCCAATAACTAGATGATCTTTGGGTCTTAGGACTAAATTCTAAACATGACTTCTTTCGAACTGAAAGAGTTCCTCTTACATAGCATCTATCCAGTAGGAGTCGGATAGAGCCTCTTCGAAAGTTTTAGGTTCAATCTTTGAAATAAAGGCTGAGTAACCAGATATGTTCCGTAGATGACTTCATATATGTACAGGATCACTTATTTCTATTAAGGGGATGATTCTTATTATTCCTCCAAGCCATTAGTTGTTAAGAGTCTGCTTCTATCTCAATTGCTTTTGGAATTTTTTGATATTTTAGAAATTGAGGATTATCCATCATTTTAGTTAACTCATCCATATCAGAGTTATCCTTCTTTGATGGATTTTCATCAAAAACAACGTGTACAGACTCTTCTATAACTTTTATTTTGAGATTGAATACTTGAAAAGCCTTGCTCCTATTTAAGTAGCCCAGGAAAATTCCCACGTTTGATTTTGTATCAAACTTTCCAAGGTTTTCTTTGTTGTTATTATGTATGTATACCTTGCTTCTGAATACATGGAGATGAAAGATATTTGTCTTTCTTCCTTTGTAGAGTTCATATAGAGTTTTGTTGAGTTTTGGTCTGACATAGGTTCTATTGATAATGTAATATGTTGTACTCATTATGTTTGCCCAAAAAACTTGAGATACTCTATTGTCATTCATCATAGCTCTAGCCATTCAGTAAGTACTCTATTCTTTCTCTCCATTACACCATTCTATTGAGGAGTTCTTTATGTAGAAAAATTATGACTAATTCTTTGCTCTTCACTGAAATTTGTAAAGTCTCCAGTTTAAATTCTCCTCTATGATCAGACCTAATAGACACAATAGATATACCTTTCTCATTTTAGACCTTTTTGGCAAAAGCACTAAATGCATAGAACATTTCATCCTTAGAACTTAGAAAGAAGGTCCATGTAAATCTAGAGAAATCATCAACATTAACAAGCGTATATAAATTACCACCAAAACTTTTAACTCTTGAAGGACCTACTAAGTCCATATACAAGAGCTAAAGGGGGTCTTTTAGAGGATATAAAATCCTTAGATTTGAAAGAAGTTTTAGTTTGTTTTCTAAATTGACATGCTTAGCAGATTTTTCTTTGATCAAAACTTAAGGGTGGAAGTCCAATGACCAAATCATTTTTCACTAATTTTTTAGCTATTTTTTATGGACATGTGCCTAGCATCTATGCCATAAAAAGCTTTCCTTATACTTACTCATAAAACATTTTTGCAAACAAGACTCATATTCTAAATTGAATGTATAACAATTACCATTCCTGTTACCACGAAGAACTATCTTTCCATCTGACTCCCTTTGTACTATGTAAGATTTTGAGTTGAATATAACTCTATTTCCTTTATCACAACTTTGGTTGACGCTGATAAGATTGTGAAAAAGTTCTTTTGATGTATAAAACATCTTCAATAATTGCTTCTCTTTCATTACCAATCTTCCCAATGCCGGCAATGTGACTTTTCAAATTTCCATCAAAGGTTGCATTTCCTCCTTCTTTTTCTAAGAGTTCCACAAACTCATCAATATCTCTAGTCATGTGTCTCGAATACCCACTGTCAATGTACCACTTTTTCTTTTCCTTTGAGACAATGAGGCAAACCTACAATTATAGGATTATTTCTTTTTAGGTACCCATTTCTTTTTGGGTCTTTTTTTGTTAGTTGAACTCTTAGTACATAAGTACCTTTGGGAACCCATTTCATAAACACACTAATGCCATTTTTCTTGTGAAGACAAGATTTAACATGATGACCTTTCTTATTATAGAATGCATATTGATAAAAGGACTAGAGGAATGCACATAAGGCTTAAAAAGCTATGATAATACTTTGCTGCCTTCTTTGGTTTTTTTTGAAAGGTGTCAGTTGTGGGATTGTACTCGATTCTTGATCTATTTAAAATACAACGTTGAGAATTGATTAAAATATTTAGCATCTTGGTACCTCGAGTGAACTTAGCTAAATCATTTTTCAGGGAGTCATTTTGGTTTTGTAATGAATTGCATTTATCATATAATTCATTCTTCTTAGAAAAGGACTGAATTTTATTTTCTAATTTAGGAATAGTCCTTTTAGCATGAAGAAGTTTTTTGCATTGTTCTTGAAATAAGGTAAATAAGTCATTAAATTCATCTTGAAGTAAGTCAGAGTTTACCTCATCTGATTGTAATTCAATTAGATTGTCTTCTTCCTCTCGTGTTATGAGATAAAGATTGGGTATTTCTTTTCCTTCATCTTCATCTTTTGAAATACTATCTCCCTAGGCTATAAAAGCTTTCTTTTTTTGAGGTTTTTCTTTCTTCTTCTCCTTTTCTTATTTCTTTTGCTATTAGGGATAGTCCCATTTGATGTGACCAGGCTTCTCACATTTATAACAAGTGAGAGGTTCCTTTTGATCTTTCTTGTTGCTAGAAGATCCTTTTTGAAAATTCCTTTTGCCTTTGTAGAATTTTTTAAATCTTTTGACCATCATGGCAAACTCCTCATCTTGATCAAACTCTGTAGCTAAATCATCATTTTCCATAGCTTTCAAGGCAATTCCCTTCTTTTTATTCACGTCTTCCTTGTATTGTAGAAGTGTTGATTCATGTTCTTTTAAGCTATTAAAAAAAGTAGTGACAGACCTCATCGAACCTCCTTGTGCCTCCGTGATAGTAATGATCTTTGGTTGCCATTCCATTAGAGAACTTTTGAGAATCTTCCTAACTTGTTCTACTTGAGTATATGTCTTTTCCAAATTCATGAGATGATTTTTGATATGAGTAATCTAATATGCACATCTTTGATGCTTTCTCCTTCTTTCATTTTGAAGGTCTCATATTTGCGTATCAGGCTGCTCTTCCTATTCTCCTTAACTCCATTGATTCCTTCATGAGCTTTCCATAAAGCATCCCTAATTTCTTTAGCAGTCGTATAATGACTAACACGATAATATTCATTGTGATTAAGTGCACAGGCTATAATAAGCTTGGCCTTAGCATTGAGATTTACAAGATGATTATCCTCTTCACTCCACTCTTCTTTTATTTTCTCTCTTATTAGCCCATCATCTCCAATTGTCATTAGGACATATGGACCTTTAGTAACCATATCTAATATTTCAATGTCAAAAGCTTCAAGGTACATCATCATTCTGCTTTTTTCAGAATAGGTAGTCTTCTCCTTTGAAGATAGGTAGTCTAGTTATGGACAATCCTTGTCCAATGTTATTATTTGAAAAATTAGCCATTAATAGGATCTTTATACTTTGACTGTTAAGCCAATAATGAGTAACCTTGCTCTAATACCAATTGAAAGTTCACCTAAGAGGGGGTGAATTGGGTTTTATAAAAATTTGATAAATTATAGCTAAAATAAGAAGGAGAGTTTAGAGAGATATCACCAAGTAAAAAGAAGATAAAGAAGAATAAGTTTTGTTAGATATCTATCCTGGTTTAGCTCCAACTACTTGAGCCTACATCCAATCCTCAAGTTCTCCTTGAGATTTCTCCACTAACTTCACCAAGGTTAATCCCAGCTCTTGATAGTTTCAGTACAATCTCAGACTTCAACTAAAGTCTGTATCACTCCCCCTTACAAAACTAATGAAGTAACCCACTAAACTCCCCGAGTTTAAGTTGCTCTGTTATTAATCAGTAAAACATAAGCAAATAGAGTATGTTCAAAAGTGAACAAAAACTATTAAATACTCTCGCTCAAAGTTGATATATAATCAATGAAGCTTACTGGAAATAAATATACACTCAGAAGGTTGGCAAACAATAAATATGAATAACTTGAGCATTTTCATTTTTCTTCATGTCTCTTCTATCTTCATAAATATTTTCATTTATAGTTGAACCTCATTAGGATCTGTTACTCTCATGAATATAGCTATTAGAGTCAATGGCTTCTTTTCTCTAAGATATCTGAACAATTGCTGAATTGGGATAATGGAACAGTACTTTTCAGTGAAGCTTTCTCTGTTACGGCAAGTAAGAAAAGTAGAGCAACTTTTCATTAAATGTTCTAATAAGGTAGGTGAGAATGCTATTTCAAAAGAAAGAAGATTATTTAGAAATAAGGATTTTATGGGTAAGATCAAACTGAGCTCAACTTATCCCAAGAACACGTTTAGAATGATTTTAGAGATAATATATGATTAATATGACACTCAAAATGTGAAAGGAATTGGTTCGGCAAAGGTTACGAAAAACCTCTATTTTTCTCACACGAAACAAAGTATGATTGTTTTAGAATAGACAAGGCTCTTCAAGAATAGGGAAGAATATATTAAATGAAAATGTAGAGAGCTTATTTCAAAGTAAATAGCATATATCAGAATAAAGTTATGAGACGATGATTTGAAAGACTTTATTTGAAAATAAGAAGAGCTATTTCTAAATAAGCTATTCCTAACCAGAATATTTCAGAACAAGCTAAATTTTAAAAAGACTCAATGCATATAAGCTTACAAAGATCAGACTACTATTTCAAAATAAGTGCTACTATTCCGAAATAGGCTATTCCTAAATAGGCTGAAGGGATGATACTTGGGAAGAAGGGAGAGTTACTTGGGAATAAGCTATTCTGGAATAATGACTAATGATTAGGAAAACAATAAAGGCACACAGACGGTGATATTTTGATTATAAGAAAGCTTAAGACACCTTTTAGGAAATATAAGAGATTAAGATTAAGTCAAATACTTAATCTTTTGTGAGAAACACGAAGTAAGAAGATCAAAGAAGATTTTATGTGTTTCTACCTATTTAGGAAGAAAGCAACTATTCCGGAACAACGAGTTCTACAGAAATTTAAATCTAAGTTGATTAATTCTCTTACAAGCCATTGATTCTTGATTATTAAACCTGTCAAACACAACCTTCTCTTATTTTGTAATCATCAAAATTAGAGTTTAACATACACATATATATATGTAGTATATGTTTAAATGCCACTTTACATACCTACTTACTATTCTCACGCATGAATAGTTTGTTTCAATGATTTAGTTACCAAGTTCTCAACTCACCCCGTGGTTATATTTTACAAGTGAAGGCTCCAATAGGGACAAAGGGAAGGGAGGTGCCACTAAGATTGGAGAGGCTTGAGCTTGTATAGCTCTCCTTCCTCATTTTGTAATTGTAATGAATGATTTATGTTTATGCCAACTAAGGATCATGTTATGTTTTGAGGTTGCTTGCATGAGAAATGATTGTAATTGTGGGTATCTTGACTTAAGATAATGTAAATGTGATGAAATTATTGTGAGAGGTTGAGATACTAGTATAAGTGATATTTTTGCATTGCTTATATGTTGGAATGGCCAAAATGGTGTTTAATGTGAATTATTGTTATCCCTCAAATTATGGTGAATTTGGGGTTTTTATGGCCAATTCGTGTTTGGAATGTTATTGTTGTGGTATGAGTATTTAATTAGGTTGTTTGTGGTTTATTTGAGTTGGTTTAAGTGGTTCTTGGCGCTAGGTTTGTGAGTTTAGACACCCTTGTGATTGTTTCGAAAGAAAAATGGACTAATTTGTGTTCGGATGTCCCTTTTAAATGGAAAAGTGTAGGGTTTAAAGAGCTATGCGTGAACACTTGAATCGCTCAAATCAAATATTAGGTGGCGAAAAGGCGTACTCTAAAATTTGGCTGGAGGTGCTTTCATGACAGCAGAACTATCATGATAACAGGAGTTTGTTATGGCGCAATGCACAAAGAGGGACATAGACCCTTTGTGCCATCCACCATGGTGGGTGATACTTGCATCATAGCGGACATGCATCTCTGGAGAATTCCCAAAATGCCCCATTTGAGGTGCTTAAGAGTTGTATTTGTTTTTTGTGCTTTTGCTATCTTGTGTAACTTATTTTTAATTATAGTTTGAGCTTAATCATCTTTTCAAAACAGGTTTCTTGGGATCTCAATTTTAAAATAATTTTCTAAACCCTTATGTTATGATAACCTTATATAAAAAATTTAATTAATCTTGATTATCATAATGGTATCTTGTGTCTCATGTTCTGTGTATTTGGTAATGTCAGGGAATACATTACATGCCCTAGTTTTAAATAAGGTTGAGCTCAACCAATTTTAAAAAAAAATTTTGTTGGGATCCTAACATTAAATGATTTTAAAATATTTAACCGTTTTTCTTATTATGGTAAAGTTATTTGGATTAATCAAGTCCTAATTACCAAGATAGTAATTTTGTGTATTATTCTGGTAATGTCAAAGTGGACATTAAAATGATTATATTTTATTTCTCAAATACCAAAACAAATAATTCTAAGGTTTGAAATTTTTGATGCAATCTACACTTGAAAAACAACAAAGGTAATTAGTAGTCATTGTATTTAATTATTCATAGCTTTTTTAGTGTCTAAGATATAAGAAAAACAACTTAGATTGTGGCTTTTGCTTGATAAGGTTTATGGAGGACATTATTACCCATAACAAAACCACAGTTTCTAAAAATGTACATCAAGAATATTCACTATATAAATGCTAATGAATTTAATTTACTTAAATAAATTTATGGTGAATATTATATATATTGTAGTACTATGAGGATTTTTAAGTTGAAGAATTTGTGAAAGTACAAATAAATGAAGTAATTGAAGAATAGTCTCAGTATGTGTTCTAAGTGTGGTCCTTGCACAAAGCCTAAAATCAATAGAGTTTAAGGTAGCAGGATTGGTGTTTATAGTTATTCTAGTGCACCATTACTTGATATTAGTTTATACATTATTTTACTTTAAAAAATTAGATACATTGATTACTTGATAGATTAGAATAAGAGATTTATTTTTGTTTCATTTTACATTGATTACAATCCTTGTTCAATTGGTATTCATTTATGAACATGTTGGGATTATTGTCTAGATATAAATTTTGCATAGCTGTTTCAAGAGGCCTGCTATAAATAACAATATTCCTTTCTTAAAAAATAAAAAATCAAAAAAAAATGCCAATTATTTAAATAGCTATTATTTTTTCACACAATATATGACGGGTATTTACAAGACCCGTCATATATAATTTGAAAAAATGATAGGTATTTAAAATACTTGTCATGTTTACTTTGGTACCCAAAAGTGTATCAATATTAACCAAAGAAAAAAAAAATAACAGCTATTTGTACCCAATAGAAGGACAAAAAAGTAGCAACTTTTAAATGACAGGATTTAACTATAATTTATAATCAGAAATATATGATAGGAATAAAACCGTCTTATAAAAGGGGGATTTTAAATGACAAAATAATATAAGCAAAAATAACTGTAATTTATGTCTTTTTTTGTAGTAGTGTGGATGGCTCTAATAAGCATGAAGTTAAAAAACAATTTAAACTTTCAAGTTTGACTTTAAGATTTTTTAAACTTATTCGAGTTAGCTTGTTGAGTTTGGTTCAAATTACTAATTCTAACATTTCTCAATCTATTAAAATAACTTAATCTTACTTGTTAAGTTTTAAAGATAGAATGTAACAGATTTGAGAAAGTTGGCCTATTTTATAAAATTAATGGCACTCATGCACCATTATTAACTAAAAAACGCCATAAGTTTTAAGATAAAAAGTTTCAATTTTTTGCACCTTATGTTTGTTTTCTTTTTTTTTAGTAGTCAACATTAATAAGCCTTAGGCAAATTTATGGGATGGATAATAATACCCTTTGAAAAATAGTTCATAGGTATGTAAGCACCACTTAAAATATTGGATGCTCCTAGCCAAAAAATTCTTTAGTATTTTTATTTTTTAACCTTTTTAAAAATTAAAAATTAGAATAAAATTTATATAAAAATCAAATTCGTAATTCAAATTTTTATTATTTTATAATAAAAATAAAATGTATAATAAATTGTTATGTCCAAACAATGTCATCATATGGGAAAAAAAATAATGTCACTAAGTAATTTACTTATATAGCATGATGACTAAGAATCGTAAAGAAGTTGTGTTAAGATCAGCTTCTCAGCAGCATCCTCGCGACTTGAAATCTATAAAATTCACCTTCGTTGCTCAATGTCTTTTTTCGAATGATCTTGAAAGCTTTTCCCGCTAATAAGATGGGGAAAGCAACATAAATGAAACTACAAAGCAAACCATGACTCGGATACTGAACCGTTCAAGGCCAACGCATGATGTAATGATGTATCATGAGCCTTTTTTGGTCCAGATATTAATATTATATATGGTAAGTTAAAAATGTAAAATTGAAAGTCATGGGAGCATAATTAATGCACTAAATATAGATAGGGATTTGTTATCAATACATATATATATATATAGGATTCGAGATAGTCAAAGATAAAGCCATGTTAAGCTGTGGGTGAGTGGGTCCACTTGGTGTCGTGATGTAACCTGAAAGATCGAGG
Source organism: Prosopis cineraria (assembly GCF_029017545.1). Taxonomy (NCBI): domain Eukaryota; kingdom Viridiplantae; phylum Streptophyta; class Magnoliopsida; order Fabales; family Fabaceae; genus Prosopis; species Prosopis cineraria. The sequence continues at coordinate 28,357,402 of NW_026555335.1, forward strand.
GGATAACAAAGTAACAATGTCCTCACTTGTCAGTAGGTACGTTATTAATACGGATTAAGCTGAAGAATTCCGAAGGCAAAAATTCTATAAAGAGAGGAGAATTGTAAAATTTAAATTTTTAACTTTAGAGTTAATTAAGTTAATAAAATTTAAAAGAGTTTAGAGGTATGTAAATACTTTGGGGAATGATTTTATAAATTGATCAAGGCTTAGAAGCAGATAAAAATTGTGTGTTTTTGTAATCAAATATTTTCAAAGGAAAAATGATAATATTTTGTAGTAATTATTTTTGCATTAAAAGTTAGACATCTCAAAAATTTTATAGAGTCCTAATTTATAATTTTTGAAGAAGTACGGTATTAATTATGAATTTTTAAAATTGGACTAGTGAATCTATACTGTTAGCTGTGGCAAACAATGCATTTTGAAAAAAATTTAAGTTTCTTGGACCAGAGAGCAAACAGAAGAAAGAAAAGTAAAGAGGAATGAAGATGGAAGCTTAGACTCTGCTAGGGCACACTTTGAGTGAGATTTTTGGATGGCTTTGGGCTTCAATCCTCAAGGTAAATATAATTCTCTCATCTTCCTTCACCTATACAAGAATATGAAGTTAGGTTTTGCATGGGAGATTATGATTTTTAGAATTGTCAAGATTGGGTTTGAATCCATTGGTCTAGATGAGACCAATAGGAGTTATTTAAGGTTTCTAAACTTAGGGTCAATGATTTTATCATTCTATAGAGTTATTTGGATGGGTTCTCAAATTTGGATGAATCCTAAGTGTAAAAATGATGATGGGGAGTTTTTAGTTTATAAAATGGTTTTATTTAATATAATGGAAGTTAAATAAAGTTAATGGAAGGGTTTAAAGGTTTGGGTTATGTTGTTTGTGATGAGATAAGGTTTTAATGATGAGTTTGGAATGAACCCTAGAGCTAAACAAGTGAGTTAATGCCCAAGTGAAAGTGTAATAATGTTTATTAGACTAATGAGAGTCTAACTAAGATAATGGAATTTAGAAGTGGGTTTCCTTATGGTTAATGACCATAATGTGAATTTGAGGTTAAGACTTTGATTAGCAAAAATTTATGATAGTTATTGATAAAGATAAATGTGGTAAGTTGGAAAAAAAAAAAGAAAAATGTGTTAAAATGTAGATTGATCTTACATTGGTGCATTTGAGCAAGGAGGAGCTCAATTGAGCATTGACATGGGTAACTTGGTTTAAAAACCAATGGTTGAAGTAAATGGGAACTTATTCTTTCTTTATGCTTGTGTGGTATGTCTGTGAGATTTTTGAAATTGATAAAATATATATTTTTGTATGAAAATTAGAGGTGTTATGATTTTGAAATTTTATGCAAATGGGACTTGATTAAAATATGTATTTGTATACATATAAAATTGATATATGATGTTTTACCTAAGTAGTTTGTGAAACTCAAACATGTGTTTTGAAACTGTCTTTTGATTGTTGATCACAATTGTGGTTTCGAGCATGATGAGATGTTGGTAGTAATGGTAGAGAAAATGAAAAGTCAAAAATCCACATGGAAGCACCAACACCTGGACAAAATCAATGTTTGGCACATACCATGAATCACCTTTCCTGATAGGGAAACTGGGGTGGAGTCTAATGATGGACATGCATCATCGCCTCCTATAGGAGTAGCAATGTGGTGGTGAAAGGCACGCATTACCATTCTAAATAAAAGGGAGATGGTATGGAGTCCAGAGTGAGGTACCATATTAGTTCAAGGGTAGGAAAGCCATGGTATGAGAATGAGTAAGGTGGCTTTTGGCCAAGCTGCCCCTCATGATCGGAGAGCTTGGGATATGTCAATCACATGACCTCCCTTGTTTATATCGATAGCACATGGTTTTGGTCAAGAGTATAAAATGGAAGATATAAGGCAGTTAGCATTTATGTGCATATTTGTGATTGCATGCTTGAGTGTGTTGAACATAATTGTTTCATATATGCCTCCTTGCATGCTCATGAATAGTGCCCCTTATATGTGATTGAACTAGTTATTTGGTTAATGAGATTTTTATCTCACCCTTATCAATTAACATTTTACAGGAGACTATTCGAGTGGGAACAAAGGGGAGACATATAGCTCTAAAGATCATTAATTGTGTAATGTCTCTAATTAGTTTTGTGTACTTGAATCATAATACCAACTAGGATTCATATTTTAGCTATACTTGCATATTTTATTGTGGATTGGTAATTTTTGTATGTTTTGTTCCTTGATGTTGTTGAGATGACATTGATTGATTTTGAATTGGGCCAAATTGATGCAAGTTTTTTAATGTTGTATGTTGGTGAATTTGAAAATGGATTTTTGAATTTTAATGTTGATACATCTCACCCTATTTATGTTGAAATCTAGGGTTGGAGGGTCAAAATGAATTTTAAAGTAATTTGTATGTTTGTGGTATATTGCATAGGTTGTCTAAAGTTTATTAAATGTTGTTTAGGTGTTATGGTTGGCTTTTGGCACTTGGTAGTGGTTCTAGACACCCTAGAAGTGAGAAAAAGAGGTTATTTAAGTTCCATATGTCCATTTGTTAATATTTGGTAATATAACTAGTGTCATTAGATAGTTTATTTAATAATTTTTTATACGCACTTAAATTATTTCAATTAGATGTCAGAGTGAAAAATTATGGGTGTTGGAAGTTCAGTTGTATGTGTTGTAATGCAACATCTATCGTGGTAGATTTGCACATTGACCACAACAAATTATATCAGAATTGGTGTTTTGCTTATTTGATTTTGTTTTTAACCTTTTTTTTTTCAACTCTATATGGTGGCCATGCTTCCAAAAACATTTTACTCTAATTTTCATGCTTCCAAAAGCATTTTACTCTAATTTTTAAGTGTTTAAACTTCCAATTAACTTAATTTGGATTTATTTTAATTTTGGGATCCCATTTTCTCAATGATTTTATATTAAGTATATTACCTTGAAACTTTTCATCCATAATAAATCATTGATCATGGTTTAATTCTTTTCTTTTATGGTGCGCATATTTTTACTATGTTATATACACTTCTCCTACCATAGAAAATTTTAAATGATTGGTTTAATTATTTTATATTATGATAAAGTTTACTATAGTTGTTTAAAGCTATTCTATTATGGTAGGAATTTATAAAATGATATCTATATTTATAGATTAAATCTTATTAATCATAATAGACTTTTAAACTAAACATTTTCATTTTCTACTATGTCTTCAACTACAGTTGAGTTTTTTCCATCATTGTTAAGTAATTAAGATTAGTCATATTCTAATTATCATAATAGAGTTCAGTAATTGTGATTAAATCTATGGTTGTATATGGTGATATCACACCTAGCTAAAACCACTTCCATTGGACATGTTTAAACTATTGCATCCAACCCCAAATATATATATATATATATATATAGCTCATTTTGACTACTTAAAACCCACACTCTCATGACTACTATAAGCATCAAAATCATGCTTAACTTAAAAAAGTAAATCATAAACGACTCATTCATTTATAAATCATTCAAAAACATTATATATAAACTTTGAACATCATCAAAAGTTAATTATCACGATTCTTGTGTCACATTGACAAAGTGATCCAATCAACACATGCTCAAAACACTAGTGCAAAATATTAATTTTTGCAACTACTAAAATACATTATCGTAGCTGCATATGGAGTGTAGTGGAAATAAGTATAGTAATAATAGTGTAAGAATCAGTGATTTAAAAATCAAACTAGACCAAGTGGTCAGACCAGTTTGATCGTCGATCGGTCTGAATTTCGATTTAGTCAATATATGAAAACTATTTTGGAGGTTGAGCCAAGTTGGACTGTTTCAGACCAGCAATCAGATCAAAGACCGGAATCCAAGCTGAGAACTAGATTTGACTTTCAAAAACCAAACTGTTCAATTTTTTTATTTTTTATTTATTTTTTTAGGAAATGACCAATATTTTTAATTGTTTATGTTATGTTGTATCATGTGGCTTGTCAAGTTATGATAAACTTAAAATATTTAATTTTTTAAGTTAAGTAGAAATTTCATATTTATTTCTTATTTAGATTATTATATAAATATATAATTTTTTTAATTTAATTATTATGTCATCAGTTTAATTATTGATCCAAACCAATTGAACCAAGTGAATCGTAAATCGTTGACCTTTTCAAATCAATATTCAATTTGGTTTTAAAAACATTAATAATAATAGTTATTTTTTGCGACCAGGGAAAAATAACGTGAAGTTTGGCAATATACAATGTTAAATACGAGCCAAGAATGAGGCAATACATCTTATGTAAAAATTTAAGCCTTAGATGCCTTACCCTTTCGATCTCTAGAATCCACTTCTGGAAATGATAACCACAAAGAGCAGGATGTAAAGTCCTAGTAACCACAATTATCGTCTTCTTTGGCTTTTTTCGGACTGGTTTAATTTAAGTATCTTTTCTTGTGGAGAAAAAGGGGGAGAATTTCCAAAGCAGGACCGGTGATATAACTTAATTATTAGTGAGTCTAAAAAAGTTTTAAAACTTTAATTCAGTTTAGGATAAAAATAAAATAATTTTAATTATGAAAAGATTAAAATATATTCATTTGTTATGTAAAATTATTAATTGTTAATTTCTTACTTCACTTGTTAATTTACTAATATGAACTGTAAATTATATGAGTTGGTATATCAATAATTATATAAGACTTTATATCAGTTGTTCAATCATAAGCTGTAACATCAGTTGTTAGATTACTAACTTTACTTATTAATTTATTAATATTAATTGTAAATTACTGACATATCTTATAATTCACTAACATCAATTATAAATTACTAATAGATCTTGTATTATAACTGATGTTAGTAAATCAACAAGTAAAGTTAGCAAATTAATAACTAATGTTATTGCTTGTCTGACAAATGGATGTAATTTATAAGTGATATTGATAAGTTAACAAGTGAAGTAAGAAAATTAATGACTAATGATTTTGCATAACAAGTGAAGGATACTTTTATCTTTTCATAATTGAAATTATTTTTACTTTTATCCCCATAGACTTAACTAAACTTGCAGAATTTTTTGAGACCCACTAGTAATTAAGTCATAATCCTTATTTGAAATTGAAAAAATAACAATAAAATTTTTTCAAATTATATAAATAATAATTTGATCCCTTAAAATGTTATAATACCAATGAAGTCCTTAAGAACTTCTTTATCAATAACTGTTTAAGAAGAAAGATCATTTTACCTTTACTAAAAATAACAAGATCCAATCACAATTTTTATTTAAGAAATTACAACTTTTGTTTTATAAATCATAAGAGTTGAACAAAAAATTATAACATGTCAAGTGTAATTTTTATTTTGAAAAATAAGTTTTAATCATAATTTTTATTTGAGGAATAATAACTTTTATTCTGTAAATTATAAGAGTTGAACAAAAAATTATAATTTATCAAGTATAATTTCTATTATTGAAAAATAAGTTTTCAAAATAACAAACTCCATTAATAACTTTTGTTTAAAGAATCACTACTTTATTATAAAGAATTACAAGAATTAAACAAAAAATTACAATTTATCAATAAAAATAAAATGATCTTATCCCTAAAAAAGTTATTGTCAAATAGGGTTTAAGGATTTCATTGATATTATAACATTTTGAGAGATTAAATTAGTACTTATATAATTGAGAAGGATTTTATTATCATTTTTTTTAAATTTTTAAAAAAAAGGAAAAATGAAAAATGAAATTCTTCTCAAACGAAAAGTCAAGTCTTTCCAAATCCATCAAATCGCGTTAAATATGTCACCAAATAGACATAAGTCGTTTGTCCAAAAACCAAAGACATAACTCGTTTTCATGACTTCATTTACATTTCAATTAGAAAAAGGAAAAAATATTTTTAAATACAAATAACTAATTTTTTAGATACATAATTATTACAAATAATTAATTTTGCCTTTGTGCAAATTTTCTATTTTTCAAATTTTAAGTATCATTAATATCTCAAACTTTTAGTAGTATTATTCAAGTATTACTTTTTATTTATTATTATAAAAACATTATTTTCAAAAATTTTGAATAAATTCTGACAATTCTACTTTGAAATTTTCCTAAACACGTGAGTGGACATGCTCATTGAAAAATGGCGCCAATTCTGACACTTTATACAAAGTAAAAAAATGGAAGAATTATGTCTAAGTCCCCGTAACATAATTAAATACCATAACATTTGTTGATAATTGAGCATAATAAAATGGCGACAAATCAATAGACTTTTTACTCTTTAATCAAATTATGATTATGATTATGAAGACATAAAGGTACACACCCTTCTCCGTTCAAAGATATAAAATACTTTTAATTAAATTTTATTTTTAATAAAATAATTATTTACTTTTAAATTAACCCTATTTTTTAATATTTATTCTTATTAAATACTTTACAATAAATATAAAGTCATTTATTAATAGATATATTTTTAAAAAATAATAATTAAATTTTAAAAAATTAAAAATATTTTATATTTTTTAACATTTAATTTTTTAAAAAATATTTTATATTTTTAAATGGAGTCCTAACAAATAACGGTGAGGACGTACTAGGAAGGTGAAGTTCTTTTTATAAAAAAAAACCAAGAAGGTGAGGTTGTTTACCTGCCATTTTGTCTGTTGAATTGACTCGGATTCTCGATAGAAGCAAAGTGTCTTCTTAATTTATTGACTATTATGTATCGTCAATCATTGCGTTGCGGTTCGCTTTACACGGACTCTGTTATTAATTAGAAGTGCGAAATTATTTATTTAATTCATTTTTTTATAATTTTCATGCATAATTTGGGGCTAATTATTTTTCAATAAAAAAATAAATATTTGACACTCAAAAAATTAATTTGGTCAAATTTTTATTTTTAATTTATAAATTTTATTTTTTGGGTTAAAAATTATTTTTTCTTGAATTTTTTTTTTTCGAGGAGTAGCAGACAATCTATATAATGGGATAATTTTTTTTGAATTATTTTTTTAAAGGGCAAGAAATTCCTTCCATCTTTAAGTCATCTATTTTACTATTATCTGTCAACATGAATTATGGGTGGGCTCCATGACCATTTGACGTTGCTTAATATTATAGGGTTATAGTATTAATTTGTTATTGAATTTTTTTGTCAAGAAGATTAGGCATCTTAAAATTTTATTAAAATAAAATTTAATAAATATTTATTTTTCATAAAATTTTGTCAAAATATTAAATATTTTAATAGTTAATAATGTAAATATTATTATTTATAAGTATTCATCCAAAAGTTACAAATTATTTTTTAAATATTAACATCTTGACTAATTTTTTAAAAATTTATAGGTGATTTGTAAATTAAAATAATATGTTAAATTATACGTCTTCCTCCAAAATTAATAAGTCCTTCTTTAAATTTGTATATTTTAAAAGTTGACTTGTAAGTTGTGTTTGAATATTTATGAATAATAACAATATTTATAAGTAAATTACAAAATAGGACCTTATAAAAATTAATATTGTTTAAGTCTATTAAATTTTCTAGGTCTTTCTCTGTAACTTTTTTATTAACTAATGGTCAGATTAATGAATATTTAATGAAGCGATAATATTGCTTTATTTTTAATTAATATATTTTTAGTCTAGCTGAAAAGTCAAAATTTTTTATGATTGTTTTGAAGTTTAATCATCCTGTCTTTGTTTTGTTTCATCCCTTCTTTTTCTTTCTCTTTATTGTTGAGGCGCTTCTTTTTTCCTATCTCTCATACTTCCTCCATTCAAAAATGTAAAATATTTTTTAAAGAGTTAAATGTTAAAAAAATATAAGGTATTTTTAATATTTTGAGATGTAATCATTATCTTTTTTTAAAAAAATGCTCCTATTGATAAATGACTTTATATTTATTATAGGTTATTTAATAGGGATAAATAGAGAAAGATAGGGTTAGTTTGAAAGTAGGTAACTATTTTATTGAGAGTTAAAATTTAGTTAAAAATACTATATATTTTTGAATGAAGGGAGTATATCCATAAGCTAAATCTACATGGATTCAATAAACATTACTTTGTTTTTAATTAATATATTTTTATTCTAGTTAAAGTTCTAATCTTTTCTTCCATCATTTAATTTTGAAGGAAGACTTATAATTTAACACATTATTTTAATTTATAAATCATTTATAAAATTTTGAAAGCTCGTTGATATGCTAATATTTGAAAGATAATTTATAAATTTTGGATGAATATTTTATAAATAAAAAATTTAAATTATTAAATATTAATATTTAATAATTTAACAAATTTTTATTAAAATAAACATTTATTAAATTTTATTTTAATAAGATTTTAGGGTGCCAAATGCTCCTAAAAAAAATTTAGGAGCAAATTAGTATTTTAACCTTACAATAATAAGCCACATCATATGGTAATGGGATCTACACGTAATTCATGTAAGCAGATAACAGTAAAATAGATGGCTTATTAACGAATGTTTTATGCTCCTTGAAAAAATAGTTTAAAAAAAAAATTGCTCCACTTATCTATACAAAGTACCTAGCACTCCTTAAAAGAAATTTCAAGAAAAAGTTAATCTTTAACTCTGTCTCTTAAAAAAAATTAAGTGAATTGAAGTTGGGTTCAATGAGAAATTCACCTATAAGCTATAAGTTCAGGAATGTATGAGATTCTAAATTTAATTTTTTTTTGGGTGTAATATTCTCCTTCAAAATTTCAAAATAGTGTAACAATACAATACCAAATGTTAACTTTAATTGTTAATGGACAAAAAAATTACAGAAAAAACATAAAAAATTGCATAAAAGGATCAAGAAGATTTTCTTAGTATTTTTATGTAATTTTTTGGATCAATGTTTGTAACTTTTGGATTCTTTTCAACAATTTTTTATTATCTTGTGTAATTTTTGAAGTTTTTTTCATAATTTTTTAATCAACTAATGATTAAAATTAATTTTTATTAATAATAGTAGTGATATTATATTATTTTTAAATGTTGAAGGGGAATATATTACACCAAAAAATGAGCTTAAGGTTTAGAAAAGAAAATAAATTTGATGTCTTAAATGCTTCTGGACATATAATTTAATAGTTAAATTACCTTTTAACATGTTCAAGTTTGAAAATTTACACATGTCAACTTGGGGAGATTAGTTGAGGGTTTTAATCTGAAAATCATTTTATTTTTTAAAGCCACAAAATAATTTTGTGTTATGTTTAGATATATACATAGAATTAAATTTAGACTTGAGCCAAATTTTGTATTTGGACAATTAAAAATCTACGAATTTACAATTTCAAACACTATCAATTCAAATCTAAATTCAAATTTTATTTTAATTATTTCATAATTTAAAATTATTTCTAAGTTTTTATTATTTTAAATCTCTGTAGATTGTAGACATCCCTGAAAAGCTATTACCAATAACCTTTGTTAGTTAAAATACTTAAACAAAAAATTTTAAATTCATGAATTTGAAATGTGAAATTTAAAATTTAATTTAAATCTATTAATCCAAACGCTACATTAAAGAATATTCTTTCTATACTAATCAGCCTATTTAAAAATTTTGCTAATTTACCAAAACGCGTAATTAGTCCATTTACAAATTTACTTATCTACCAAAAACGCGTTGGATGCCATTGAAGTCACCGAAAAAGGAGAAAGGTACTCCGACTTTCCCAATCAAACTATACATATTTGAAAAAATGACTTGATTTGATGATAAGGAAAACGTTAAAGTTCTAGATGTGAATTTTGAATATAAAAATTAGCCTCATTAATGGGTGTTTCAGACTTTTCATTATGCGCGTATGGCTTTCCAACTTTGTGGTTAACATCTTTTTTCTATGATAAGTTGATAACGTGATTATTTCTTTCATAAGTGTAACCTAATGATTTGTTGAGCTAAATTTGCTTTGCCTTTTTGTTTATTCAATTCAGTAATATTCGCCTTTTGGTATTATCGAACAAAGCATTTGTCCATCATAGTTCATACGTGTACCCCATTAAATAGTTGTCCATTTAATAAGTAAGGACTTTCATGTGTCTTTATGACAAAGAAGACTTTTCTTTTCTTGACCGGCTTTATGGCAGAGAAAATTTGAAAAGTTTTTTTTAAATGTCTATTTATTCATGATTATGAATATGATACTCATTCTTTTCTCACGAGCATTTGAAGATTGAGAGAATCACATTTAGAGCTCCAAATGAAAAATATGATAGCGAGAATCAGCATAACAAAAAGCCCTGCATGCAGCACAACAGAAAGCTTTGGAGTGTAAATGCGATTCTCCCTTAAAAATTCCTAACTTGAAAATGGCTCAAATTTTGAAGATGGCAGCCTTGAAATTTGCAGATCCATACTTTCAGTTCATCTTCCTCTTACTTTAACTAATTTTGCTTTGTTTTTTGGGCCAAACCTTTGACTATTTCTTTTTCAGTAAATTACAATGATACCCCTCTATTTTGCCAAATTACAGAGACATCCCATCTATTTTCAAAACCTATACTTTAGTCCAATTTCCAACACCATTAGGAATGAAATGGGAGTCGTCACTAAAATTTTGAGAAAAATCTTGAGAAACCATTTAAAGAGAATAAGATGGTCTGCAAAATTAGAAAATAAGTTCAGGAGTAGATTGAGTGTGAGGAAGATGATAGGCACCATACAATACCCATTCGTGAGAATGGTTACCTAAAATTTTTTATGCTAAATTACTATAGTTTTAAAGTTATTTTAATTATTTCTTTCTTATTCACGTGTTTTAAAAAATGATAAGAATTAAGTGAAAATATTTATTTATTTATGAGGGAGGACTTGACTCAAAATTAGACTCTAAGGCCTACGTACCCTATGATGGAGATCAAAGTTCACGTAGTTTAGGCTTAAAAGTTTGTTGGTGAAAATATTTTTTGAAGAGAAATTAATTAAAAATAATTTACCATTTTGCAAATAAAATAATTTTTGAAATTTGGATATGTATGTTTTAAATTGTAAAAGTAATTTAATTTCAATTATTTTCTCAATTTTTAAATTTTTTAAAATAAAGAAAAGAAAAGGGTTTAAAATTATTTTTTTATATTTTATGATAGAAAATTTAACTGCTATATCTATAGAGCCTTATTGGTTCATACGGTAATGCAATTGTTCTAAATATCTGCAGATATTCTAAAATCTCATATGATAAAAGAATTTAGCAACTTAATTTATTTATTTACATTTATGTATATTTTTAAATATTAATAATATTTTTTTAAGCATGTATGTACATATACACTTTTTTTTAAAAAAAAATCTTAATCATCATACCTTCAAAGCCTTATTGACTTACACAATAATATGATTATCCTAAATATCTGTGAAGATTCCAAAATCTCACATGATAAAAGATAAAATAATATACACTTAAGTACGTTTTTAATTTAATTGATTTAATATATACTTATATATATATATTTTTAAAAAAATTAATCATTATATTGTAGAGCCTTATTGACTCATACAATAATATGATTATCTTAGAAGTCTACGAGATTCAAAAATCTCATATAACTAAAAGATATAATCGATAAATATGATTACAATTTAAATACATTAATTTGATTAATTAATTTTTCTAAATTATGTATTATATTATTATTTACAAAAAATTATTTATTTATTATAGGAATTGAGAATCACTACATCTATAAGGACTTATTATCCTACGTGATGATGTGATTAATTTAAGTCTCTATGAAGATTCTTGAAATCTCATGTGGGATTAAATAAATTATTAATTTGAATTATAAAAAGAGAGTTAATTTTAACGATGGGCATTTGAAACCCATATTAATATATAAGTTTTATTCTCATATCTGCAAAACTTTATTGATTTACATAATATGAGATTATCCCAAATATCTATAAGATTCAAAGTCTCTCACAATAAAAGGATTGAATAAAATTCGCTTTAAATATATTTAATGTGTAATTATATAACGTATATTTTTAAATATATAAATCTTAATCGTTATATCTACGAAGTCTTATTGACTTACATGGTAGTACGATTATTCTAAGGCTATGTTTGATAGTTTGAATCTGAAATATGGAAACAGAAACGGAAACGGAATCCATGTCAAAACATGTTTGGTATGATATAATCATGATTCTTTAGAATCCTGATTTGACAAATTTCTTAGAATCCGATTCCATCTCAAAAGCTATGGAATCCGATTCTGTGTAACTTTCCATCTTCTCTCTCTTCCATCTCTCCATCTTACCCTTGCCTCCCTTCCTCTTCTTCTTATTCATGGACTTGATGCGTGTTGGAGCAGCGACATTAGCGGTTGGCTTGTAACAAGTGAGAGAGGAGCACCCGCAGGAGGAGTTGTCGGCATATGTGTGGGATGAGATTTGGCATGCATTCTCGCCGTGCATTCTTATCGATAATGAAGGACCCATCATCGTTCATGCATTCTCACCGTCGATAAAGTACCCATCACCTCTCTCTCTCTCTCTCTCTTTGTCTCTCTCTCTGTGAGCGCTCTTGGTCTGGCAAAGACGATAAAGAATTGAGCAGCAGTGCAACAGTCATCACTGTCACCCTACTCGAAAGACATCATCATCTGCATCGATCTCCTCCTCTCTTCTTCTTTGTGGTCTTCATCTTCTTATTCAGTCAGGTGTCGTCGGAGAAAAAGAAGAAAGCAGTGACGATGAACCATGAGAAGGCAGCGACAGACTGTAGGAGGGGGTTCTTGCCGGAGAAGAAGAAGAAGAAGAAGGGGAGGGGTCCTTGCCGGCGCAGTGACAGACGGTGGCGAGGATGCTTATTAGGTGAGGAGGAGGAGGAGGCAGTGATGTGTGATGCAAAAGGAGAGGAATGGCTGAATAGGATTGTTGGGCTGATGGAGATAATTTTTTTTAATTTTAAAAGGGCACTTTGGTCTTTTCCTATTTTAAGTACTTATATTTTATTAAAATTATATCAAGATTCCATCATCATACCAAACACACTTTTAAATCCAATTATATTCCAATTCCAATTCCAATTTCGATTCTAATTCTAATTCCGATTCCATTAAAAACTCTTCCATTATACCAAACATGGCCTAAAGGTCTACAGTTTTAAAAATTTCACATGACCAAAAGATCTAATTAGACAATATAATTATAATTTAAATTTAGTAACTTAATTAATTAATATTATAAGAAAAATGTTTATTTTTTTTTACAAAATTCATATAAATTGAGAATTGTGATATCTGCAAGGATTTATTATCCCACACGATAATGCACTTAATTTAATTCTCTATGAAGATTCTTAAAATCTTACATGAGACTTAAATATTTATTATAAAAAAAATTAATTTTGATAATGGGCCTTTGGAACCCATATAAATACCTATAAGATTAATCGTCATACCTATAAAATCTTATTGATTTACACGGTATGAAATCATTCTAAATGCCTATAGAGATTCTTAAAATATCACATAACAAATAGATAATAGAAATATTTGCATTTGCAATCGGTGCATAATATTATGGTTGGTTAAACAATTTATGTAATAAAGACAATGGAAAGAATAAAGAAATAAATTATTTTGATAATTCACTACTCTTTTGACTTGAGGATATGTTCTATAAAAAAATTCATAAATCAGTAGCCAAAAAAAATTATTTAAGAGCTTTCTTTCAGACTGGAAATAACCAAGAATGCAATCAATACATGATACATATTTTACAAATTAGGGGGAAAAGAAAAAGATCAAGTGCAGTGATACAACTTGAAATCAAGATTAAGAACATGAGAACATCTAACTAAAAAACACAGCAGTGTAGCCATTATTTAGAAATTCTTTTTCTTAGTAAATGGAGATCATATTTTCACTTACAAGTTTTAAACAGATTCAACACATCAAACAAACTTTTAGCAAGATTATAGCTATAATAGACACAACTCCAAGCTACAACCAATTCAATAAATTATCAACAATATTATCACAGGCTTTTTTTGTCAAACACCTTTCAAGTATGTTTTGAATTCTACATAAAATATTTGATTCCTGAATCTTTAATGTCTAAACACACATCTAGATCAATCCACACTCTCAATATCTATCAATATATATACGTGTGTTTATTGATGAATCTATATTAAGAGAGATGACTTTAAATATTACTTGATTTAAGTTATGGGTTCGTTCTTCTTCTACTTTGAGCTAGCTTGAACTATTCTGAAAGCTTCGTATTCATAATGCTCGGCCACACTCCTCTGTCTATTTTTCAAAAAATCCAGTTCTCGGTTCCCCTCTGTTCATGTGGTTTAGTACAAATTCATCTTCCCTGCGTCAAACCAGTCTCTATTTCTCATTTTTGGATTCAGATCCTCTTTGAAGATCAACGCTGAATCTCTCTCGTTCTCTCTCCCTCTCGGTCTCTCTCCTTCTCAGTCTCTTTCTTATTCTAACTTCTTCTCTGTTTGCTCTCTCGTTCGTTCCTCCTCTTTCACTCTCCGTCTCTCTCTCCTTCATGCTGCATTTGTGTTCAAACTCTCAGTCTCTCCCTCTAGAAAATCCTCTCACGTTCTCATCTCCCTTCTACGTCTCCTTCCTCTTTTTCTGCTCTCTTTCGTGCTCTATTTTTCTTCTCCTTTTCTTTGTGCCTCTCATCTCCAGTTTTTTTGTCTCGGTCCATCCCCACTTCGTGCTCTCTTTTCTTTCTCAAACTTGTTCTCCTTCTCTCTCTCGTTCTCCATCTTTTTCGCTCTTCTCAGTTCTCTACTGTTTCTTTCCTTTGCTGTCGAGTTTTTTTTCTGCTGCAACCTCCATACTCTATTTTTCTCTCGTTTTTTCTGTTGCAACCTCCGTGCTCTGTTTTTCTCTTGTTTTCTTTTGTTGCAACATCTGTGCTTCGTTTTTTCTTTTTTATTTCTGCAACGTGCATCTTTCCCTTGCTACCAGCTTCAACTCGGTTCTCCCATGTTCTTCCCTCAGTCTTCTCGGTTCCCTCTTCCTCTTCGTGCACATCTCTCTCTTCTTTTTTTGTTGTATTCCGTGCATACAGATTGGAGAGATTGTCTCATGGTCGAAAGTCCTCTCTTCTGTTCTTCGTGCATGCATTTTTAGAGGGAAGGCCTCGTGCATGCGTACGCGTGTGTCTCTCTTCTGCTCTTTCGCTCACATGTCTGACTTCATTTCTATCTGCTGTCTCCTTTGTGGTCGCAGCTTGCTTTCAGGGTCTTCTCTGCGTTCTCTTTTCTTGCCTTCTGATGTGCGTCTGTCCTCCCTGCGTTTTCTTCGTGCATGCGTGGCTGTGTGTTTTGCTTTTCGGCCTCTGTGACTATGTGTGCTTGCTGCTCTGTTCTCCTTCTATGTTCCGTGTGCGCTTCTTCTGTTTTTTTTCGTGTGCTGTAACATGCATGTCCAGTGTTTGCGTCTCTGGCCCCCTTCTTTTTTTTTTTTCTGCTCCCATCAGCGTTTTTTTCCAGCCATTCTTTTTTAATGTTTTTTTATTAATTAGATTAAGGGAGAGAAAGAAAAATCTAATTTCGAAATATATATATATATATATATATATGAAAAATATTAGATTTAAGGAGAGAAATTTAAAAACAGTTGAGTCTCAAAAAAATTAATTCTCAATATCTTTGAATGGTTGAGATAATTTGGGAAGAGATTTTAAAAGATTTAAACAAGATTTTTTTTATTTTGTTAAAATATAATCCTAAAAAAGATAAAATTTTATTTTTTTATTTTTATATCTTTTTTAGTTATTTATTATTATTATTATTAAATTTAAAAAATATCCAGACAAAATACAGTATTCGCAGTTGTAGTGAAAGATTCAAGAACGTTTACTTCAACTTTTTCAAAAATAATATAATGTCATCCCTACTATTAACATGTTAACTTTTTTATTGTCATCCCTACTATTAACATGTTCGCAGTTGTTCTACTTTCAATCATTCGACTCTCACATATGGGGCTCCGCTTCACCATATAGTCGAGAATCACAAATACACTTGATTCCTTCAAATGGGGCAAAGCCTCACCATTTGGTCAATTTCCCATAAACACATAATTTCACACAATCAAATCACACACACACACACACACACACACACACACTACAAGTAAAACAAGTTACACAATAACATATACTTGTTTAAATTGTATCTAAGCCTATCCACATATCCACTATTGTGGTACCCTCGTCGAGATGCATCATCATATACATAAGTAAGTTTTCAACCATAAATCATATACACATATTCATATTCACATGCATTTATACATTCTAGTTGGCAACTTAAATATCTAACAACAAATTTATACATTCATTACATAACTAGGTAGTCATACTACTACCATTAGAGGCTACTCTTTTCTTGCCTCCTTTCCAAACCTTCTCGTGCTCTCTTCATATCTGTACAAAGGTAAAGGAATGAGATATACGTCCTAGTAACTTAGATAAACTCCAAATACTAGTTAGTAAGTAAAATCATAAATAAGAGATAAAGTAGCATGTATTTCAATAAAAACGGTACAATATGGATATACACAAATTCATACTCATTCATCCATCATGCTCATACTCATGCACTCATGGTTCCCCTTATCTCTATGCTTGAACCAGGATTTCTTGTCTTACATAAAATAGGGCCCACCAAACCACTGTCTCAGACCAAGTATCCTCATCTTGTATGGGTGGTCTCTTGAGTCCCACCTAGTGGAGCATTCTCAATGCTTGGACTATCAAGACTTTCTAGCCTTACACAGAGTAGGATTATGACCCCCTACCTTAGTCTAGGGTATACTTATGGATCATTATCCTAGGTCCTTCCTGGCAGAGTCAATCTCTATGCCCAAGACCTTCAAGATCTCTTAGGTCTTTCTTGGTAAAGTCAAGCTCTACACTCAATACCTTTTAGATTTTCTAACCTTGCACAGAGTAGAACTATGACCCCCTACCCTAATCTAAGGTATACTTATGAATGCAATGCATATGTCTATGCACATGTCTCATCTCATACATTTCATACATTACTCACACACCTGCATGCATATTCCTTTTATAATAGTGCTACTCTATCAGTTCATAAATCACAATACACATAGTTAATAACATGCTTGTAAATAATTTCATAAACAAACAAGTATAAAGGTTAGTGCAGTTACCTTTTACCTTTACTATCAAGGGTTACTATTCATAGTGGACTTTTAAAGTGTAGATTCTCATGAGCAACTTCTCAAATGCTCAATCTACATAATATAATGTCCCTTAGTCAATTCTCAATATTTAGTATAGGCATTAGTTTGGATAAGCCAAATTTCTCAATGCACAAATAACTCAATTAAGGCTCTTTGAGTTCATATAACCCTTACTCTATAGTCATGATTCCTATAAACTATTCAGATGACCATAACACCTTCATAACTCATTTATTCTCCAATTCCACAATTTTAACCTAACTTTTTAGGCTAATTTGAGCCTAAACTATTAAGACTCAACCATTTAACTCTAGATTAGTCATAAAATCTTAGTTTTGTATTCAAAAGCCCTTTTTAAACCTTTCTTTTAGATTTTATTTTCTTAAAACTTCTTAACTCAATTTCTATACTAACCTAAACTTAGAGAAAATAGGGTAAAAATGTAGTGTAGGGTTGTATGATACTTACCCGACAAGTCACTAGTCAAAAAAAACTCTTAAATTCTAGATATTAGATGCCCTCATAGAGCCAAGCTCTTCTCTCCCCTTAGACACATTTTTCTCAACTTTTTCTTCTGATTTTATGAGTTGTAACTTAGCTTTAAAGTAAAATTTTGTGCCATGCACCACGATACATGCAGCTTCTACTATGGCATGTGACACAGTGGAAAATTCTTATTGCTGCTTGCGCATCATATCCTGAATTGTCATTCTACCCTTTAATCCTATTAACATATCAACCAACCAACACAAAAGATCAACTGAACACCCAAAACCATAGTCAATCCACTAATTACTAATTTTTCCTTGCTTAACAACTAGTTTCTTGGATTAAAATTCAAGATATTGCAATACACTCTTCCATGACTTCATTATGGTAAACATCTCCAACGCCTATATCTCATAACAACTTCAAGTTTAGAGGAGCCAAGTATATGTCTATGTCATTTCCAGGTTACTGCATCACGTATTTGTATATCATGCATAACCATGGAATAGGTTATAAATGATCAAAATCATTGGTCAAGTGCTATGGGTACTGCAACATCTTAAGTGTTCGATTTAGAGATTTTAGGTGATTATAAAGGTAGAATGGTAATTTCAAGTGAATCTTTGATTAATGACATTTATAAAAGGCTAATATAGTTTTTAGATCCTTGAACAACCTTAAAAGGGGGCTAGATCAAAGATCGTATGGGTTGTGGCATAGAGAGAAGTTCAATCCGAGTGTGAGGTTCTCTGTGCCATGCATCATGATGCATGTGTAAAAATTTACATATATCAAATAAGCGATCAGATGAAAAACCAAATGAAGAAAGAAAGAAAATAAGTGAGTGAAGGAGGAGGCTCTTGGGACTTTTAGGGCATGATCCTAAGGTTATTTGGAAGGCATTGCAAGCTTGAATCATCATTGGGTAAGCTTCCTTTACCTCTCCCTCTCCCTATATTCAAATTTTCTGCTAGTTGGGGTATTTCGAGACTTGACTTTGGTTGTTCTTGGGTAATGGCCAAACCTATTAACTTATTTAATGTCTTAAAAAGTTAAATCAAGCCTCTAACCCTAGGTTTATGGGTTTTATGGTGATTTAAAATTTTTGACTAGGGTTTAAACGAACCCTATGTGAGAATTTGAGGTTTTGGGATAATATGGATAGTTAGTTGATGATTTTGATATGTTTGGATACTAAATAGGATTGTTAGAGTGTTTTTTAAGGGTTGATGTTGTTAAATAAGGAATTTAAGAGTTATGGATACTTGAAATCTAGTGAATTCAGGGTTTATTCAAAGTGATAATTGATAATTATTGCTAAATTGTGTAGATTGAGTATTATTTGAGCTTATTGTGCGAGTGAAAATGTATGGAGCTAATATTGAACCATGGTAACCCTTTTGTGATAAAGGGTTGAGGTAACAGAATAATTTATACTATTTAATTATATTGCATAACTGTTTGTGAGTAGAATGTAAATTCTCTACTTGTGATTTGAAAGATTTGCATATTGCAAACTATGAGTTTATGCATGTGAAATGATTTCCAAACAATGATGATTGTGAAAGTCTTATATGAATTTAATGAGAATTGGATATGAATATGCATTATGTATGGGATGTGTGAGATCATAGTAGGGGGTAGGAGTTTACCCGTAGAAAGGAGTAGTGAAAGTCCATATGGCATGTATCTCCTTAGTGCCTAGTGAGGCACGATATTGAAAATTATCTTCTTAATATCCGAGTGAGATATGGCATTAGAGATTGATGCTCCTTAGCATCAATAATGTGATATTGGAGTAACGACACCCTGATTTGTGTGTGAAAGAGGGAGACCATAGTCTCAAATGTTAGATGGCGAAATGGCATGCTCAGAAAGTTTGAAGTGCTGTCATGACAGCAGTTTGCTATCATGATAGCAGGATTCGTCACGGTGAGTGTGGCCTACGGATGGGTTAGTTTTTGGAAAATTTCCAGACTATTTTAGATTGTTTCAAGTGCTATCTAGTTTCCATGCTTCCATTATCTTATTTAACTCATTTTAAACTACAGTTTAAGCTCAAACAACTTTTGAAAATGGTTTTTCTTGAGATTCCATTATTTTAAGCTAATTACTTTTAAACCCTTAGGTTGTGATAAATTTTACTTGAAATTTTGATAAATCCTAGTCATCATAGTAGTGTGTTAGAGTGTTATCCTAGTAATGTCAAGGTGGACATTATAGGTAGCACTTTAGAGCTAATGAGGATTTATTTCATTAGTACATAATACAAAGGCACAAGTTCCTTGATTCTTGTTAAAATTCAAGGTATCAAGGGTCAATCTTTTCCTATTGAGGATGTCATAACTTCTTATCTTTTATCCTTTCATTTGCTGTGATATCCTCCTCCTTTTATACCATAATTAAACCCAAATCCCAAGTAATTACAAAAATGCAATAATAGAAAACATCAAAAAATAGAATTCTCATTGGTTAACAAAATGGAGACCCCAAGTTTATAAAACCAAAATCAAATCAATTCTTGCAAAGAGGCAAATCAAAGTTTGCAAATACACGGAAGTAAGGGATCATTGCATAAGTGAGTACATTGGTGCAAAAATTTGAAAAAAGAAAATTCTGAAAAATTATAAGGCATGCGTCTTGGCTCATTGAACATGCGCCATGGCTCATTGGACATACGCTGCGGTGCAAATGCACGAATTTTGATAGTAAATTCTATTGTCAATTTGACAGCATTAGGGTCAACTTTTAATGCGCCCCAAATCTCCGTTTGATGTTCGAATAACGTGAACTAGGAGTCAACGAGAAGCTCTTTTCGGGCGCTTACTAATGGCGGCAGTCTCAGGCTCAAATTCTTTTTAAGACAAGAATTGGAAACTCTTTTCAAACTTACACCTTTACAATAGATTTCACAAATTTCAAGTGTCCTGCCCAAAACTAAGGACCATAAGCCACCAATAACAATACGACCACATATAAAACATTCTCGTGCAACGCACCATAACACAAGAGATAATTCAAGATCAAATTTTCACTACTTAACCCCTTGAACTCAAAAACATAGGAAGGGGTGTTTACCATAATTTCCATTAAGATTTCCCAGAACATCACATAATATCCACTACCCTTACTTGCATTAGTATTTTGGCCCTATCATCATAACATAATATAATCAACTCTCTCCCTAGGGCCCAAAATACCATTACAATTTACATTCACTTAATGCAAGTAAGTAACAAAAAGGGAAATCCTAGTTGGCAATCAAAATTGTCATATACATAAGTTACCCAAAATAAGGAGGCCTATTACAAAAGAGATGTGATCTTAAGCCTCGGGTTATTTTCCTCTGTCCATATTTCTTGAGCTATTTCCTGTAATATTGAAGATAACGGGGTGAGTACAACTACTCAGTAACCAAGGTCTGACTAGGCCATGCTATTTCCTGTAATGCATAAAAATTAGTTTAAATATAAGTGGCAGTTAATATTAATACTTTAACCCATGTGAGACATTTGAAACTTAATATTCACAGTTTAGATCACATAATAGCAAATATTTGGAAAATAATGCTTTAGTGCTTTTTATAGAGATATAATTGATCAAGCAAATTATTGATAAGTATAATAGTAGAAATTAGTTCTCCACTCAAAGTGTCATCGTTATGGATTCAATATAGATAACAAATATCTTTACTTACTATATGCATGATCATACCTCCCTTATATCCTCTTTATTCCTCTGACATAAAACTATAGGGTATAACTCAAGGGGATTGTCTATATTCCTTGACTTCCTTAGCCTAGACACTTGTGAGGGGATTACCTGGCCAAGGTGTACCCAACTCACTTATGGATCACGATTTTCCCCATTTCTCACACCATGGGGTGTCATACACCCTAGACTAGCTTCCTCATGAATTGGTAGATAGCTAACTAGGTTTGAGTTCCTCGTTGAACTAGTGGAACAATATAGATAGAATTAATCTAAGAAAACCATCATACGAATGGGGCCTTACCACATGGATTTATCATCTACTTCACTTCCTAAGCGAACTCCCGCCTTTCAAGATCATACAATGAACAATCATGCCATAATTCATATATATACAATTCATAGAACTTCACATTATCATTTTATTCATTAAACTTCATTATTACACAATCATTGGACTTCTCAAACACATTTCATGGAACTTCAAAAAACCAAATAAGTCATTGAACTCTCAATTCACAATCATTGTACCTCACACTTTTAAAATCATTAAACTTTCCTATTGTCAAACATCATTAAACTTCTCCTAAAATAAAGGTTCACTTTGCTTCTTAATTTGTAACAATCATTTCACTCCTAATAGACATTAATATAAAAATCCACCACTATTGTTTTCAAGAAAAATTTTGCATCATAAGGCATAAAACTCAGAATTTGATCTAGTAGATTTCTTTACAATTTAAGCCACACTTGCATTCTTTTCTAGTTTATACATTTCAATGATAATTCATAAATCAATAAACTAATAGACACACACAAGTATAAGATAGAATTCCCCCAGTTACCTCAAACCTTTGAGAGGTCAAAGGTTTCACCCCTCAACTATTCACTCTCGAGGCTTCAAAGAAGCTTGAATGGTGCTAATGGTAGTTACACTACAAACATTTACCCTGCAAAACATCAATATCCATTTTGAGCTATTTTTTACTAATATTTCATCATTTTTAATACTCAAGATTTATTCTAGGCTCATGTAGAAGTACCTACAAGGCTTCTTAGCTTCCTTTTAACTCTCATTAATAATATTGAGCTCTTAAATGGGAATTAATAAAGCCATATTATTCCTAACCACTAAATTTATGGAAATTTCGGACATTTAATGTCCTCTAACCACCAATCATCATAAAATCATAAATATCAAGTTTACTTAGATCAATCTACCCTCATTAACTCATTTAAGTCAATGAGTTTAAACCCATTACTTCTATGGACCAAAAATCACCATTATGAATCAAACCCTAACCTCTACCATTAAGAAAATGGAAAAAGAGAGAAAGATTTAAGTAAGGAAGCTTACCTTTGGTGTTAATGAGCTCCAAATTACTCCTAACAATCAGTTTCTCCAAGCTCTAGCTCAGCTTTTTTGCTACTCTCTCATTCTCTTTTATTTCCTCGTCTTTTTCACTTCAGATTCGTGACTTATTATTGCAAAAATCTAACCATGTGCCGCGGTGGATGCGCAATGCGCTACGACACATGGCACAGAGAGCCTCTTCTTGGCGTGTTGTCACGCATGTGCCAAAGCGGACCAACCCCATATCGCGCATGTGGCACAGAATTACTCCCTTTAGAATTTCTTCCTCTTCTACTCCCGGGTGACCCGATTCTCCTTCAAACCCGCGTTTAGAACTAAAATCGAGACCAAACATGCCTGTTAGGCCTCTCTGGCCACACACCTTATAGATATACTTTACTAGTCTATTTAAACTTAATTAATCTATATTTAAAATTGAGGATGTTACATTTGCATCCAATGTAAATTTTTTTTCATCTTTTGTTACTGTACATGCATTAAATCTAGACATAATAGGAAAATACCACAATACTTTCTCCAAACTCTTCTTGTTCTCTTTAAAACATGATGCCTTACATTTTAGACATTCAGTTAATGACTCATATTCATTTTTAAGTAATATGCAATCATTTTGATAAGCATGAATCTTCTTGTAGCTTATGCCAATAGCATATAACATTTGTTTTTCTTTGTATGTGTTAATAGGAAGCTCATTCACTTTGGGTTAAGAATTGCAATCAATTTATTGAAGCGCTTGTCATTCCACTCATTGGTCACTTTCCCATTTTACAATGTCAACACCCTTGACAATATTGTGAATGTGGTACAACCACCACACAAAGGCTTCTCTACGTCACTTTTTAACAGCCTCTTAAATGTTTCAGGACAATCATCAAGTTCCTCTTTAATTGTCTTAGTCATCTCTTTAAGATGGTTAGCCTCATATGTACTTGTATCAAAATCATGTGACATGTAGCTCTTGCTATACCATCGACTCTCACCCCTTGCCTCACTATAGTTTTGCCAATACTTGTAACTTTGATCAATTTCATAACATACAAAAAGATCTTCCAAATCAAATGCACTACCTTAAGAGTCCGTATTTTACATAAAGGCACACAATATTATTATGGTTGTTTGTGTGCTCAACTGCAAACTTAATAAACTCATTCACTGTATTCTTTTGTTAATTGGTTGGAAGACATACATTCTTTATCCATCTTCTAATGAGAAAAAAATTTATTAATTACTCATTGTTATTAGCTAAGTTAGTGAAAGATAAAAAATTATTAACCATTTAGTCAGTCACTCATTGTTATACATCTCTTTGAGAGAGAACTTGATAGCAAGACATTATTTTTGTTATTAAAGACATCAAGAAAGAATATCATTGGTGTATTAAGAGACTGCTCATTGTCTTGAAGTAAGAAATTAACGAGACATACTAGTGCAGTAAAAGACCTTGTGAAGGGCCCACAAGTACCTGTGAAAGCTTGTGGAATGTACTAAAGTAGCAAGCACCCATTAAAGCTTATGTCATAGTAGAAAATATCAAATGTGAACTTAGGGACTGGACGTAAGCCAAGTGGTCAACTAAACTAGGATAAATCAATTGTGCATTATTTTTATCCTTATTCTCTTTATATTTAGATCATCTATATTCTATACTCTCTATCGGTCTTTAATTTTCAAAGTGTTCATACCATGTTTAGCCGAACTAATTTTCATATAAGTCTTGCCAATTTATCTTCACTTCTATGTTGTCAAAAATCAGTTTTATTAAGTGATAAGAAATTAGTCGCTTATCCTCAAAATTAAACTAAAAATAACCTTAATGCAATATAGGGCCAACCCTATGTCATCTCTCAAGGAATGGTCTTGGTCTAATTAAAAGTTATCTAGTGGAATAAATGACCCAAGTTGTAGGAATTTAGTTACCTAATTATCTAAACAATTACCTAATAATTAAAATACTAAATAAAGTGAGTAAAATGCACTTTCCTTTTCACAATAATGGAACCCTAGAGATTAGTTGATTTTGGACTCATCATCTTCTCATGATTAGGCTAGGTTTATCTTTCCTTTCCTCTTGACTAAAGCTGTCATGACTTAAGAAAATTATCCTAAGCCAATTAACCTAATTAGCTAACTTCCCTAGGTCTTATATTAAAGTCCCTATTTTAATTAACCAATTGGTGAAGAAATTAACCGACTGATTTACTCAAAATCTCCTCTCAACAGCCACAGTCAATTCAAAAATGTGAGTAACCATAAGATTATGTAATATTAACACAAGTAATTCACTAATTGAAAAACACAAGATTATGTGCCAAACAAAGAGTGGAAAAATTCAATCATGGCTGTCTAAGGAAGAAATTAAATGAAACAATCCTCTCTCTTTATATCAACATCAAATTCAAATTAGAATTTACAAGCTAAGATGATTAAACCCTAGATTAAGGAATCTAACCATCTAGTAAAAAAAGAAGAGGATAGGAAACAAAAGAACTTAGCCAATTAGAAGCTCAAGACTCATCCTCCATCTTCATCTCTGTAGGATTCCACTAAGAAACTTAGCCAATCTTCATCATCTTCAAGAACCCTAAGTTGGAAGCTTGTTGACCGAAATTCATGGAACTTGGGATGAAGAAAATGAGCTTAGAACCTTATGAAATAGGAAGGGATGGAACGAAAATGAAGAGAGGAGAAGAATGAAGTGAGTTTTATGGAGGTTTAATGGCTGAAAATGGAGGTTAGGGTGCTGGAAAATGAAAAACAAAATAGAGAAAATGAAGAACACTATGAATAAGAGAGAAAAAATCTGGAAGATGAATGAGATAAGTGTTGGATCTGAAAATGAGGTGTATGGACATACTCCTAAGTGTTTCCCATCAGCTAAAGCTTAATTAAAAAAACGAAAAGAAATTAAAATGGAAATGGGAGCCTTGTCACACTTGCAAGGTGGCAATCTCCTATTGGTTAGTAGATGATTTTAATGTGTGTGTAATTTTTCATGTGTCATCCACATTTTCAAGATAATTTAATCCCCAAATAAAGCCTAATTCACATGTAAACCATCAGCTTTGATCTCAAGGAGTGTTGACCTCAATTGCCCAATTGATGCACAAGTCACATGCCACCTATGTTATATAAATCACATAATTCAATTAAATAGCATGTGATATAATAAAATATAATTAACATATAAAATTAAATTCATAATTAGAAGGGAGAATTAATTAAAATAACCAAGTTTCAAGCTATACAAAATTATATAAAAATTTTTACACAAAGGCAAACCGAAAACTAGGTCAAAGTAAGACACTTAGAAAAGCATTAACTTTTTTTATTTAATTACTCATAAACTAAAATAAATTTTAAAAATATAATTTCACCACTTATCAACTGAACATAAAATGGACTTTTTCAACATTTTCTCAAAAGTTTATTTTTTAGACCAAAATGCCCCTAGTGCACTAAACTTAGAAGCTTAGGCAAAATTTCAAATCTAATACAATGTCTGCACTTGAAGATGATAAATCATTAATAAAAGGGTCCTAATTGATAAATAAAAGTGGGTAAACAATGTGTTCTATCATTAAGTTACTTGATTTAATTTGAATTTGTGCTTGTACTTGAAATGTTCATCTATCTTCTTTCAAGTGTTTTGCAAAATTGTGCAACTAAAGCATTTAAGTTTCTTAGTGTTTTACTAGCTAAAACTTCAAGTTCCACCTTGAAGTTTGCTATACTTTTAAAAAAGGTGTGCAAAGCTGAAAAACTCCCAACACCTAATTTACCCCCATTCTTAGGTGTTGTTTCTTGATTTTACAAAAATGGGGAATAAAGGGCTTTGTGGAGCCAACATAGTTAGGGCATGATGTTCAAGATGCAATTTTTGGTGAGCATGATGTCAACGATGCAATTTGAGGAGATCTTTGGTCAAACAATTGCTGGGGCATGAGAATAGTGAAATTTCTAGAGAGTTTCATTAATTGGGGTTTTGTGAAGATGATTGGTTTTGTGGGTTTTGCTCTAAAGGTATGCAATGTGGTTTGGGAGATGATTTTGCAAAACAAAGGTGAATGTGCTTTGGAGATGATGAAGTTTAGATGAGACTGATCAAGGGTGTGGGGGGGGGGGGAAGATTTAATTAGATTTATTTGATGGCTAATATCAAGAACCATCAAATAAACTAGTAATAAGTTTGATGATTTTTGTTGAAAATCGTCAAACTTATAAAGTTTTGTTTTTTAAAAAAATTAACATAAGTTTGATGGTTTTTATAATAACCATCAAACTTAGTTTCAAATAAGTTGCTCATTTACAAATATAATCATCAAACTTGTGCATATCCATCCTTTACCTCTATTTATTCCATGTTTCTTTTGTTTAACCATCAAATATTCGGTGTCAAATACAAGCAATTCTATAGCAATGTTGGCTATCTGAATGTGGAGATTGATGTTGGGTTCCATATTTTTTATATCATCTATATATTTTAAAATTCCTTTACTTATTAAATAGGTTTTTAAATTGCCTTTAGGCCAAGTCGTGTTCATCATAAGCTTAGGCTTAAGCCTATAAAACATGTATGCAGGCTTAGGCTTTAAGCTTTGATATAGGTTCAGGTCTATTTAGCAAAAGTCTAGCCTAACCTAGTCTACTTTCATTACTATCCATAAGTAGCCTAGCTCATATAATAAAAGACAAAAGACTTATGATAAAGGAGTTCCAAAACCTTGTGGGAAGTGGAGTATAGATATGAGACTTCTAAGAATGATTCTTTGTTAGCACGTGTGCAACTTCATTCTAATTCAATGGTTAGGATCAAGGCAATACAAAATGAAGATCCTCATTTGAAGGATAATATAGATGAACTAGGTGGAGGCAAAATGCAAGAATTCAATATGGATTTAGGTGTTTTAGTGTGTTAGCAAGTGAAAGCTTAACATCAAAGGCTTGTACACTTACTACAACATATCAAAGTACCTAAATGGAAGCACTAGAATTGCTACGGATTTTGTGGTATGATTGCCTAAATCCTCCAGGAGTTTGTTGAACCCTAATTTTAATGATTACAAAATGAGAGATGTTAGTGTATCAAAATAAGGTTAACGGTTGGTAAGGGAAAATGATAAATTCGCTCTAAATCTAACTTAAGGTCTAATGCTCAATTAGAGCCTTATTCCTAAATAGCCAAGAAACTTGAAATTGACTCTAAATTTAATCTAATTCAGTTTCGTTCTAAAGATTGAGTATTTGACTTAATCTTTATTTTGTATGGACCATTCTTATTGCTTAAAGAAGTATTTTAGCTTAACTTAGAACAAAAAAAAATTCAAATTATGAAAGCTTATGTGAGTTTTTGTGACTAAGGTCCTTCCTTATTTCGGAATAGCTTCCTTATTTAGGAATAGCTTATTCCCTTAACTTATCCTTATTCCTAAGTGTAACCACAAATTTTCATCTTTAGGATTTCTTTATTCCCAAATATCCCTCTTTATTCAAGAATAGTGGCCACTCTCTTTGAACCTTCTCATGTCACTATTTCGAAACAACTTTGCTTATTTAGGAACAACTTATTTAGGACTAGATCTTTTATTCCTAAATAAAGCTCCATAGATCACCATCTATGTAAACTTATATCGATATATGAGAGCTATTTGAAAGAGTCAACTCTATGGCTGTAATTGAAATATTCTTGACTATTCAGGAACAAGCTTCTTTACACATGAATATGCATGGAGATTTTTGCTCTGTTTTTCATATTTCATTTGGACTCTTCGATTCTCATTCCACACACATTCTTTTCACTTTCTATGAATTGTGTTAGCTCTCCAATTATCCTAGAATCTTTTTAAACACAACTTAAGATTGGATTAAACATTTAATGATTATTCCAATATCCTTGTTTTTGAATAGCCTTCGTTCTTCTGATATAAATTCTCACCTACTTTTTGTTAGATGTAAAGACCCATTACTTTCCTTACTTGCTGTGAAATAGAAACTCTGTCGAAAAGCATTGAGACAATGCCTCATTTACGGAGAAAGCTTAAAACAAAAAAGAAGATAACTCTAATGGCTATATTCATGAGTTTAATGGATCATTCTCTACGAACATTATATAAAGGCACATTTATAAAGATAGTGAACAAGAACGAACAATTGAGTTAATACATGAACTTATTCATTTATTGTTTCACCTATCTTCTGTTGTTGTATGTATTACAAGTGAGCTTCATTGATTGTAAATTAACTCTTTGAGAGAGTATTTAGTAGAAGTAGTTTATTCTTGAACTTATTCTATCCATATTTTCTATTCTTGAAATAGAGGATCTTAAGTTCAGGAAACTTAAGAGTGTTTAATTATTACCTTTGTAAGAGGGAGCGATTGAAACTTAAGTGCAAGTCTAGAATTGTATTAAGGCAACCAAAAGCCTATCTTAATCTTGGTAGAGTTAGTAGAGAGACTTTCTTATGTAACTTGGGGACTAAACGTAAGCTTAAGTAGTTGAAGCCTAACCAGGATAATTGATTTAGACAAGCTTCTCTTCCCTACTCTCATCCACATTTGGTAATATCTCCCTTAACTCATCCTTTTATTACACTTAATTAGTCAAACTTTTATTAAACTTAATTCACCCCCTTTTGGGTGATCTTTTAGAGTTATGATTTGATATAGGTGATTGTTAATATATATTAACTGAATTTGCACACTTCTTATGCATGAAGACAACTTACATTGTGGCTTAATACGATAACCTTTATTTGGATGAAGTTATTTCCTTACATGGTTCAATAGGATGATTTTGAAGATTTTTGGAGGCATGACAACTTTGTTTATTCGATCATGACTAGGGTAAATATAGGCAGAAACTATGTTTAGCCACAAGCCAGTTACTCCCTAGAATATTCCTAAAATCATGGAGATAAATGAAATAATAATAACAGCAGAATTATTGGGATGTGGGCTGAAATACAAGGTCCCTTAAAATAAAAAGGAACTAAATGATGAAAACCCTTGTCTAGTATAAAAGGAAATTACGTAACCCGACATATTTCAATTTATCCTTTTTTTTTTTTGGGATTTGGATTCCATGGCTTTAGTGAAAGTCATCGAGTGACTTAACCTGCATATCCAGGCTCTCCATTGGTCTGAATAATTTTGTTGTAACTAGAGTTAGGAACACTCACTTCAATTCCATCCAAACCTGTTAAATAGCACCATGTAGTGAACCTCCATCCCATTTCCCTCGTAAAACTCAAAACTTTCTTAAATAGTTCTACATTGTTCTTCTTCTCCAATCGATTATGAGATGTAGAGTTTTTTTTTTTTTTTTAAAAATTGAGTATTCTTGATTCTAGTTACAACAAAATTATCCATTACTTTATAACCAATGTCAATGACTTTAGTCACTAAAGTAATGAAATCCAAATCCTTTTTTTTTTCTGGACCTGAAAACAAATTTCCATTTAGCTAATAATAATAATAATAATAATAATAAAAGATGAAGAAGATTGGGTGGTATACCAAGAATTTTGATAGCGTTCACAAAATCATTCAAATGATTGTGAAATGCCTCCCAAATGTCACAATATCTGTCTCCCATCGTCATGGATTAATCTAACGATGTGTTTGCATTAACGTGGATTTAAATTTAGATGTGGAGCAAATCCCTAATTTGGATACACAAAAATTTATAAATTTGAATTTAATGCAAGTTTAAATCTATTTAAAATTGTAGTTCTTTTACAATTTCAAATTCCCTCTACATCCTATTTATTTAAAATTATAATTACTTCAAACATCTCATACTCTTCTTGTTTTTACTATCAATAGATCTATGACTCATATTTCATACCATCTTTTGTAGATTAAATAGTATAAGTAAACCTGTAATTTCTAATTTTTTTTATTTTTGTTTCAAATCTCAATTCATCTCTCCTTTATTTGAAATAATTTAAACTATCCAAAAAAATAATTTTAAATATATAGATTTCAAATGTAAGATTTAAAATATAATATTTTAAATTTAAAATCTAAATCAAATCCATGAATCCAAATGCTACCTAATAGTACTAACCATACATTTAAAGTTTGACCATTTGTTCCCTAATAAACATTGAGGGAATGGGAGCAATTATTACATGTACCACGTCATTTGTAAAACTATTTAATAAAAACATGTCTAGTCATATGGTTACAAATATAAAGATTATGCTATTAATGATAATAGGAGAGAAAATGCAAGAAATTAAAGAGATACCCTATTTTAAAAATAAAATCATTAGAAACAATATCATATTAGGTTTTGTTTGAATGAGATAGTGCAATCCTATTGGATAGTCTACAAATAAAAATCTCTCGAGGATGGTATTGCAAATGGAAGATATTTCGCTAAACTAGCATCTTCTAGATAATGTGAGAATTCTTCCATTCCAATTCGTCTTTATCTCTTTGAGAAATTTTTAGGTAGACCAGGTGCACCATATCATTTGTAGTCTATCTAATAAAAATATGACATTTAAATGATATTAAATATATATTAAGTCTGATATTAATGATAGTAAAGAGAAAAAATGTAAAAAATTAAACATGTATTCTATTATAAGAATAAAATTAATTAAAAAATGTCACATAAAATTTTATTTAGATTATTTGAAACATTTTAATTAGACAAACTACAGATAAAATAGTATACCCGATCTACCTAAGTATTTCTCTATCTCTTCTCTCCACTGCCTCACTCTTTCTCCACTTTGATCTTGCACGTTTCTCCCAATCAACTTCAATTCCAAACTGATCAGAGCAATGTTTAATTTACATTGTCCGATTCAACTCCTTTCATTCCATTCACTTATCCAATTCCTTTTTCATCAAACACACATACCATCTCATTTATCCTATATGGCCGATTTTCTCATGCTTTTGGAGATGAATTTGGGGGCAATGATGCAAGGCTAGTTCACTTAGATTCCAAGGAGTAAAGTGGATCTGCATGAATATTTGATCTTTAAAGAGACTAAATAATTTTAACTTTAGTTTTCTTCTCTATTATATTCTAGTTGAAATTTTCCTAAATTTTTTAATTTAATTTGAAGGATTGTAGCTAGTGTACTTTAATGGGCCATTTAGTTCACTGAATGAGAAGGAATGTAATAGTTGAGAATGTAATGTAATGGTATGTACATAGTATTCGTTTGGTATGACATTTAGAAATGGTAAAATAAAATTTATTTTTGATATTTAATTAAATGCAAATAAAATTTAAAAGACAAAAATACCCTTTAAAAAAAAAACTCCCCTCCTTCCTTTGTTATCTTCACCATCATCACCCTTTATACAACAATGTACAAATTTCCTTCTTCCTTGCATAGAAATCATATACAGAAATCAACAATGAACGATAATTTGAAGCAGAGATCAGTTTCTGATGTGATTAGACAAGCGAAGGTTGATGTCAGTGAGTTTGAGGATGCAGAGGCAGATGATTAAGGGGAATAGACTAGTTTGACGATCACTTTTGGTGTGGTGTCAAGCTTTCAGCGACGGTGGATGAGGGGAAGAAAATGACTGTGATGGGTGATATGGAGTCAAACCCAGAGCATGGGGAAGGATGGGGGGGGGGGGGGTTCAAAGGAAGATGACAAGAGGGTGGGTTATTTTGGTACAAAAATGGATTCAGGTTCGTGGGAGTGGGGGTTGCATGGGTCTTGTAATGTAATCCCTATTACACCGTCTGAGATAACCTCTTTGCATAATGTAATATCCTTTGCATTACAAAGGACCAACCAATGTATTAAATCGTATGGTTGAAACTTAATTTGGATTTAAACAATTGGTTACTTTCAAATAAGGTACTGTTTGTGGCTGTTTCTAACATATTTAATAACAGTTTATACATTAGGAGTTTAACAAGACAAGTCTAGCTTATCATATGATTACTACAACTCTCGGATTGTATGATAACTATATTTGTTAGGTTCAAATGGTTGTCTCGGTTACATAAGATTAATAAGAATGAGAGCTTAGCTAATTAAATATTTGTGACAAAGATTGCATTCCACTAAATTTCAAGAAATTTATATCTATAATTGAACACATTTATTCATTTTTCTATATATATTGAAAAGCACAAAAATACTAGTCCTGATTCTTTTAATTGCACTTTAGGTAAGTGAATCAAAACATTTTGCCACTGTTTTGTCATACTTGGAATTAATTCTAATTCAATATCAATTCAATTTGTTGGAAAGGATAACTTAGGTTGCACCCTACCTACATAAAGGTTGTAGCTTAGTTACTTTGAAGTTGATATGACTTAGGCTTATCAATGATCTTTTCATACGTGTGTAATGTTTATTTAGATAATTCAATTAGTTAATTAAATACCACTGCAATATTAAATTAACGAAAAAAAAAGTCCATCCAACTTAAAAGTTGTCATAAATTTTGATTCAATAAGAACTCAATTGGTGGATATGTAGACAATGAGTCTAATCATCAATTTGATCTTACTCATTGTTAAATCCTTAAGGTAAATAATATAGCCCTCCGGTTATCACAATGAAGCACAATATAATAATTTCAAGTCTTGTAACAAAGAAAAAAATTGATGTACTCAATACAACTATAGAGTTTTAGATCCCTGAAAATGATAGGGTTTATATGTTTTGTCAAAAAAAAAAAAAAAACATGTGTAACAGCATGTAGCAGCAATGCATAAGGGAATGGGGCACCAGTAATGGCATTAAAATCATTGTAAAATAAAATAAAAATAAAAAGATCACGGAGGTCGTAAGCTGAATAATACGAAATTTTTGTCATTTCTTCAACATTATGTGCACCTTTCAATAGGCTCAATACAAGTTTGTTCTTATTCATTCAAAACTTATCAACATATTTCAATAAAATTTAAAATGTTTGGAAGATGAATGCTCTTTGGAAAATGATTTAGGAATATTTGTAATACACTAAACGTGGGAATCAGAATATGATCATTCCCAACCGTGTAACGATTCTTAGAAGACAATAGTGAGAACTTAAGACTGAACAAAAAAGAATGCTCAATTATCCAACAACGGCAAGGAAATATTGTAATCATTGACAATAGCATACTATTCTCAAGCTGCATATCCAACCTCCTCAACTCATCGTATCAAACAGAAACGTTTACAAATAATTCGCAGCAGGCACAAATTTACACACCAGCTGCTATAGTATAATCAACCCAAGAAAAAAACCTTTTATGGAGAATGTTTTCTCTGCAATTAATCAGAATAGTTTTAATCAAAACTGATATACTGCCTCTCCAAATTGCTCTAGATCATTTTCATTCGCATGCCTTCTCTCCAGTATACACACTTTTAGCAACGACTGTTTATTGAAACCATCTGATCCTTTGACCTAAAGGATAAACAGGACTATTATGTGAGTCAACCTAGAACATTTTGTTTTTGTATCAGGAATATAAATTGAAAGAATTGAATCAATGTCAAGAAACTCTGTAACTTAGTCTGAGAATGGCTGCGCATCCATGCATAGATGCACTAACTTTCTTTGATACTGCCCAAAGTATTCACCAACTGCAATGACATCTTCATTCTGTGGATCTAACCCTGACAAGTGTAGTACCTTATCATGGATGGAAGAATTTGATTCATCGTCCGTCTTACCTAACTTGGAAACTAACTCTGCACGGATTTCACGGCAAGCGAGAATGAACATTGCAGCTGTGTCAGGTAGTTGAGCCTCACGAAGTGCTGCCAATGCCTCTTGCAGTGCACCAGCAGCAACATACAAGATCAGAGCCCTGCAATGAGCCATGACAAGCTCAAACAAATTGATATTCTTGTCACAGAGAAGATGAAAATAAAACAGAAAAATGATCATACCTCCATATATTATGTTCACTGTGAAGAACATGCCCGGCCCACCTTTGCAACACCCTGCAAGAATCCAACATTGAAGGTAAGGCTCCAAGTCAATTATGACCCGGTTTTATAAATATTTTTCTCCATGATGAGCAACCTCCAAATTTCATTGCTAGGAGAGGATTGGTTTGCCAGCTATGATGATTTATTTATGGGTTGGAACAATCATCATGGGATTGGTTTGGACATTATCACAGTTGTGCAGCAATTTGGTATCGTTTAGATTGACGCTGATCATTCAATACACTATTGTCACAGCCCCAAATCTAGGAATTTACTTTATTGTCAACGTGAACAGTAAGGCATATTTCAACTGAAAGAACACCTTCGAACACTTTCAGACAAAAGACATGGGTCATTCGGGTATGCCTAAGAAATCAAACATAAGATGATTGTTTATATGTTATGTTATATTTATTAAAGCAATTAAATCATTGTACTTGATCATATATCTGTAGTAATGCATTAATTGTTAATAGAACAATTTATTATTCTCAAAATGTCTTTAGTCAACACTATGAACCCAGATAGAATTAACATGAGACTAATACGGAGGTTGATTGATAACTAATGGACCATGATCATGGATGAGTAATCAAGTCATTTACATTGGGTACGTGCCAGAAAACCAATTTATCAGACCACCCATCATGAGAATATTGCATATATGTGAGCATAATCAGATTTAATGTATTTATTTAAGAGAGGGATTGACTCATTATTTATAGAGATATGATTAGATAGGATTAAGGTAGTTAATATTGGATATTATTTCCTTGTATAGAGATACCTTATAATCTCTATATACTGGCACCGGGTATGTGAATCGATCAAGGAATTCTGATCCATAATGCTTCAATATATCATTAAAAGAATGTCTTAAGCAATCCTCATAGGGATTAGTGGTCCTTTGACCCATAATCAACATAATTCTTCACTCAAGACATCACATACCTTGATACTACCTAATGTCACCTTTAGAAGGCAGGGCCTAAAAGGTAATGGTTAGCCATGTTGCAAATAATGCGGAAGGATGTGAGTAAGGAGCGCTAAAATCAGATGCATGCAGATCTTTTTCATCCCAGTTAAAAATATTCTTTAGGAAATGATATGAATGATGAAATTCTTCTATGGCTCTGTGCAGATTAAGCTTGAGACATTATGAATGACTAAATTCCAAATCTTCCAAATACTATGTAATAAAATTATGAACTTCTCAAGTAGATCCATTTCCTTATCCAAAAGTAACCTCTTGATGAAATCCTTGAGAGGCTGCAAGTAACTTGAACAATTTAAGAAATATGTCTTTAGTGACAAGGAGCCAAACCAGAGAGCCCTTGAGAAAGGGCATCCAAAGAAAAGGTGAGAAATCGATTCCTCATCCTAACATCCAAAAGAATATTTTCTTTTTAGAAAACAAATGGTGTTTTTGGAGAATGTCACAAGTGGGTAATGCTTCATGAAGAAGCTTCCAAAAAAAAAAAAAAAAGACCAGCATTTTCAAAGGAACTTTAGTCTTCCAGAAGAGGGACCATGGAAAAGTAGCATGAAAAGTAGCATGAAGATAGCTGCCCAATTCCCCCTGAAACTGATTTATATCCATCCTTAGCATTGTACGAACCAGAGGCACATCCTTTCTGTGTCATCCTGTCCTGTTGTCCCGAGAAACAGATAGGGATGGAAGAGATCTTCTTAACTGTCTGCATGGGATACATTAAGTTCAGGGAATTTACATTCCATTCTAAAGCGAAACAAGGGGAGTTGGAGGGAATGATGAGATCAAAGACTTTGAGATGTCCGAAAGATGAACTGCTCAGAAGGGAGCCATCTCCCTATTTCCAATGTTCCATTTAAAATGTCTGATTATGAAGCCTGAGCAACTGAAAAAAATTTCCTGAGGCCATTTGAGAAGAGATGGAAAGCTAAAATATATGCATTTCCTCTTTAGAAAAGATCCCACAAGTGAATCATTAGGAGATTGTATCAACCTCCAAATTTGTTTTTCTAAAAGGTTTTTGTTAACCAAATGAATAGGCCTAAGACCCAATCTTCCTGATTGTTGGGAGAGGTGAGAAGATTCTTGTTAACCATATGCATCCTCTTTTTTCCGTCTTGAATGCCCCAGAAAAAATCAATGCATTTTGCATCAATCTCGTAGCAAACAGACAAAGGTAGTTTAACATAAGAGAACTGGTGAATATTTGCAGCAGAAAGGATTGATTTGATCAGAGTTAATCTAGAAGCTTGTGATGCAGTAGATATCTTCCAAGAAGCCAGTCTTTTGCCAATAGATTCCTTTATCTGGGAGTATAAGCCAGATTTATCTTTGCCCAGATCAACCCAAGTTTCAAGATATTTTCCAAGCTAAACCTAGTTAGTTAGCCCATTCTTCCTTGAGAATATGACAAGTATTAGGGCTCACAATAAAAGAATATTTGACAAAGTTAATTTCCTGCCCAGAAATTCTACAAAATTTTGCCAAAGTAAATTTAAGGGATTCCAAATTCCTTCTTGTACGCTCAAAAGAATAGAAGTGAGTCATCCGCATACAAGAGATGGGAATTTGGTTTTGCAGATTGACAAACCTTAATGCCTTTCCAAAGTCCCCTCTCTTCTTGATTCTAAATCATACATGATAAGACATTAGCAATTAAAATGAAGAGATAAGGAGATAAAGGATTCCCTTGTTTAATTCCCCTAGGAGGCTTAATAGTCCTCAACAGGTTTACATCGAAGAGGAGTTGATATTCAACAGTGGAGATGCATTGATGAATCAGATTGATCCATTTCTGTGGAAAATTCATCTTGATCAAGATTGCAGAAAGGAAGGATCATGAAACTCTATCAAAGGCCTTAGAGAAGTCTATTTTAACAGCCCCCAATTTAGTCTTTTTTGAATGTGCATGATGAATTTGATGCATAAGATCTGAAGCCAAGAGAATGTTAACAGCCATTAAACAATCCTTCATAAAAGCACTTTGATTTGGGAAAATCAGGGAATTAAGAACACCTTTAAGACGGTTGCATAAAGTCTTGGAGACAATTTTTTATGCAGTGTTGTAGAGGCTAATTGGGCGAAGATCGTTGAAACTCATGATTTGGCTTTTATTTAAGGCTCTAAGAATGAACTCAGATCCAAATATGCTTAACCATATCGATTATGTCCTTAACAAAAATCTCCCAATTCTTTTGAAAGAAACTTGCATGAGAACCATTGGGTCCAAGGGAAGAATCTTTGGGAAGAGAGAAAACTGCCTCTTTGATTGCCTGATTAGTCAAAGGAGAGAAAAGCTGTGTTATTACAATACATCAGAGACTGATAAAGGGTTATTACAAGAGAATAAGTTGTTGAAATAGTGCGTGCCAACTCATAGATTGAATCTCATTCTGACATTGAGTCCAAGAGCCATCCTCTCTTTGTAAAGTGCTAACAAAATTCTTGACTTTCCTTTGATTAACCATTGAATGAAAGAACTTTGTGTTGCGCTCCCCATCAGTAGGCCATTTATCCCTAACCCTCTGCTTCCATAAACTATGTTGACATTCATATAAGAATTCAAGTTCATGTTGAGTGTCAAGTAGACTATTAGTTAGTTCACCTTCATTCACTTCATTAATCTTGGAAAAATGGAGACTACTTCTCATTCTAGATTAGCAATTCTAGAGGGTATGTGACCAATTTTGATCTTGCTCCAATCACACAATGTTTTTAAAGTGCTTGGCAACTTAGCATGAAGCTTGAAAGGAGCAGAGCCTTCAAACACACAGTTCCAACATGAGGTAATCAAACTATTGTAGTCCTCAAAGTTGTACCAAAAAGGTTTAAACCTTTAAATGTTTGCCCTTTTAGCCATCAGAATGAAGAAAAGAATATTGGAGAGTGATCAGATACAACAATGCCTATATTTTGGACATTGGAGTAAGGATGCAGAGTTAACCACTCATTGTTGCAAAGGGCAAAGTCCATTCTTTCCTCGACATTTGCTCTTCCTCTTGACCAAGTGAATTTAGGACCCGTTTGATGAATGATAGATAAACCATTATCAAAGATACAACTATGGAAGAGATCAGCCCCATTAGAGCTTAGGTTGTTACTTAGCTTGTCATCACCGCTAGCAGCTTAATTAAAATCACCAATTAATAGCAAAGGGCTATGAATAGTGGGAGTGGTATGATAAATCCAAGTCCAACGTAACAATTTGATGCAAGAGGCGGTCCATATACAAAGGTAATGTAGCTTTCATTAAGAGCCATAAAGGAGACCTTGCAATGGATGAAATGGGGGGTGCAATCCAAAACAGTGACAACAAAAGCATTAGACCAACCCAAAATATTTCCCCCTCCCAAGTTAACGGCACTACAGCTCACAAAATTAATAAAACCTAGATTAGAAAGGAGCTTGCAAGCAACATCACAACTGACTTTCATTTCAGAACGGAAAACAAAATTTAGAGAATGTGCATTGATGAGTTGTTGTAAGTTTTGAACTGCCGTGGCTTTCCTAGGTGCCACAACAATTCCAGCACAAGGCTCTCGTGGCTTCTTGGGAAGCTTTTGAGGGTCAGCTCCCCAATACCTCTTGACAGAAAATGAGCAATGAAAGAATTAAACAATAAGGAAGATGAACAATTCCAAACTTATTTCAATTTCTTCTTTACATGATCACTATCAAGAAGATCATCAACTTGACTATCGAAGTGTCTCTTCTTCCCAGATAAAGAACAAAGAGGACTATAAGTAGAATATATATCAAGAAAGGAGGAGGATTCAACAATGCATTCATCACAATCAACTAACAATCTAGGCTTTTTCCATAGAGATTCTGAAATAATTACCTGATCCTTTTAGGCCAAGCTATCCCTATGTCTCTTTTGGATCAAACTCAGCCTTTC
Organism: Prosopis cineraria; assembly: GCF_029017545.1. Taxonomy (NCBI): domain Eukaryota; kingdom Viridiplantae; phylum Streptophyta; class Magnoliopsida; order Fabales; family Fabaceae; genus Prosopis; species Prosopis cineraria. The sequence goes on from NW_026555335.1 coordinate 28,397,052, forward strand.
TTTATCCTCTGTAGGCAACTTTGTAGAAGAATTTTCAGAATTCAAGGTATCATTCAAAATATCCAGAGATACCGAATTAGAGTTTTGAATAGAAGAAAACTCAAATACACCCATGAAAGGAGTTTTCTCATTCTACAATTGTTGAATTGGCCACTTTCAAGGATACAGTCTTTCTTCAGTTTCTTAACCCAACAAGTCTTCAAATTATAGCCTGAAGTCACAATGTGACTTGAAAACGATGGCTAGTTGTATATCTTGAGGAGCTCCCAAGCAAGGTCTTCTTCCCAATTAAAAAGGTGCAATGTGCATCAAGAGTTGCCTAAAGGATTTGCTTTTTCTAGAGGAATTTGGCGCCCCAATTACTCATGTTGATTTCACGACTTAGACACACTCCTTTAATTCCAAGAGAACTCTCAATAAGCACCCCACTTAGGTCCGTTGAAAGGCAAGAATCATTGACTTTCACCAATTTAGATAGATTTATAGGATTCTTCAGCATTTGTGATGCTTGGAAATTCTCAACTTCCATCTATCCAAATGATTACTAAATCCAGCAAAAGAGAAGCAAGGATCCATGAGAAATTGACGAAGACATATTGGAATGGATGAAGAATGATTTAATGGATAAATTAAGCATCTATTCCCAACACAAAATTGTAAGGCGGATGCTGAAGATGATTTAGTAGCAGGACACCATTAAACACCTAATCCAACAATGAAATTATGTCAAAAGGATTTGTAGAGGTGTTTCACTCTCCTAATCCAGTTTGTAATAACAAAAGACTAAGCAGTGACAGTTATAGAGACCACCTTCTTACCATAATCAATGAGAAAAGGTATGAGCAAAGTGAGGGAGAAAAATTCTCATAAACTTTAAAATCCATAGAGTAACAATCCTTCTGGCAGAGCTATTGATTTTCCACAAGAGAATTCAATTGGCTCTCAATAAAGCTAAATGCATGCGCCTTGTTAATGCTTCCCAAATCCAAAGATATCAGAAATATACTAACTAAAAGCAATAAGCCAAAGAGTGGAAATGCAGAGCCAGCAGCAAGTAGACATCAGAAAACAAAACCCCAAACAATTTTTAGCACAGGAAGAGGGGAAGACAAAATCAAGAGGTTCCCTCACTAAGCCAGAGGCGAATTTTCACTTTAATTGCATGAGCTTCAAAATCAAAATCCAAAATTCTGCCAAAAAATATAGCCAAACCAGACAGTTGATCGCAAGCAAATTTCAGGTCCAGAAGTTAGATCCCTCTATGACCATCAAAACAGAACTTTCTGCCTTTTCTCTGAGCTTCAGACAAGAAACAAATCCCGTCCAAGTGCGTAGATATTTGGTCCAGAATGACCCTCTTTTACCAAGATTTGAAGTGCGATTCTCAAATCAAAGACCACTCAACACTTGAAAGAAACACACATGAATCTGGTAGTTCACGCGCCAGATCGAGCAACTTCTGACCAGGTTACAATTGGATCTTCAGTCGAGTTCCTCTCTCTCTCTAACTCCCTCCCCCACTCCCCCCCTTCTCTCTCTTACACACACACGCCCTGCCTTTAAAGCCTGGCTAGGTTTGTCATCTTCCCCAAATATTCCCCAGGCCCTTACTTTTCTTCCTTCATCTGGTGGAATCAGGATCTCCTGCTTTTACATATCTTGATTTACTCCCTTAACAGGAGATTTTCTTCCTTCCATGGAATAGAATGGCACTTCATCTGTACCAGGAAAAAGAGGAGTATTTTCACAATAATCGAGATTCTTGTTCTTCATCAAGGACAATAGGTTGTCAGATTTACATGGTTGAAACGCTAGTCTTCAAATTTGAGCAAATTTGAGAGCCAACCTTCAATCTACTTTGCTATGGGTTATATCCATCACTCCCAATCCTAGGGATCTTTGCTTTCAAGACCTCATCCTCTTATGTTGGCCGAATTATTTCTTCAATGAAATCTCAGCTGGATGTTTTAACTTGGTAATAGCAAAGGACATTCATTTTCTACTTGCAAACTTCAATGGAGTTCACGTAGAATGCTTAACAATGGTCCCCATACAGGCGGACAAGTGTCTTCCATCTTTTTACTTCTTTTAGTTTCTTGCTTGTGTCGTTTTATTTTCGTTTTTCCTTTTTTAACTGTATTTGAACTGTCTGTCATTTTATCCAAAAAAAAAAAAAAGAGATTTTGTCCCTATTATAATCATATAGGAGTGATATTTGTGGACCCTTTCATTGTGCGGAACTAAAATGCGTCAGTGTGCTCAAAAGGATCAAAATGTTATATTGATCTTTGGTTTTCAATTATTCTACTCAAGTATCAAGAAACATAGATTGAATTATAAATAGGATCACACATTCCTTGCCTTCAGTTCACAAACTAGGTATTTCAGAATCACATACATTTTTTGTGACTTAGCAATATAATTCACAAACTAGATATATTGCTAGATGTCACTCATTGCTTGTGATACTTAAACAAGTTTTTAAAATTGGTGTCATCGTAATAAGAAACTATAGGATCAAACAAAAAATAAGACGAAATTAAGGTAATATAATTAGGGTTCCTAGTTAGATTAGAGATCCTAAGAATATAGCCCAACATAATAACATATAATATTAGAATTATACCATGTATTTACAATATTATTTAATATTAAACTCCCTCCAATCCTATATATTAGTTATTTGCATAAAAAAGGTGCAATATTTAATTACTTTTTCCAAAATCAACCTTGTTTACAACTTTCTAGGATTTTTTTTTTTAATTCAAGCTTTTACATTCCTCACACACATGATAACATCATTCTCCCAATTAGGTTTCAACAATTTGACCCTTTAAGCTGCATTTGGTTTGAATAAATGAAATCCCACTAGCTTTAAGCTGTTTGCTTTGCTTACCTTCACAATAATGTTTTTACACAAAAGATCCTAATTAGCTTATTTAATCTGTGAGCAGCCAACTAAATAAAAATATTTTTAAAGCCACATCAATGCCATTAGACACATTAGCAAATGTCTAAAAAGTGGAGGATGAACTCTTTGACAGGATAGAACTTCAGGTATTAATTACCAAAGAAACAAGCCATAGGGAATGATACCAAAATTGACAGAAACAATGAGGGAAAAAAAAATCATTTTCCCTTATATATATTAGCAAACGTTTAAAAAGTGGAGGATGCACGCTTTAACAGGATAAAACTAAAGGTAGTGATCCCTAAAGAAACAAACTACAAGGACTAATAACAGAATTGAAGGGAACTGAGGCCAAAACCTTATTTTTCACAAACCTATTACTGTCCCCAAATAAATAGGTTGGTATTTCTGTTATCCATCGCAGGATTATTGTATTGTTGTTAGAGGAAAGTGTCATGGGAAAGTAAAAGGCAGAATGTTGTTGCTGGTTTAAGCGCAGAAGCTTTATCTTGGTGCCATAGCCTTAGTGATCTTGTAGCAAATTTAGGGAAAGCAAGGCAACCCCAAAAATAATCTTCAATTCATACTTTCATGGGATGACCAAACATATTCAAAATGACTAACATTATAAAAGACATAATTTTTGAATGCATTACAACTAGGATTTTTCAACTACAAAAGAACGCAAGCAAATAACTACAACATGTCCTTAGGTCCTCACTTCACCTATTTTTGTAATAAGCCTGGTGCAGCATACTTCAGGAGTGATAAAATAAATGTGCAGTGTGAATTCTAGTGTGTATGTATACGATGTGGACATAATCCTAGCTGTATATAGGTCATATGGCTAACTATAATTTAGGGGTTCTCATAGCTAAAGTTTCATGTCTTGTCTTGTAAAATGATATACATAAAATCATTTGTATAAAAATGATGACGACATTTCCCAAAAAGGATAATCTGTATAACTCTCATTTCACAGAATCTTTGAACTCACAAGTCAATCACAAGAATGATGACTAAGCGCAAATTGGGAACCAAAAGTGTAGCACACAAATTCTTATAGAAATTAGACAGAACACATTATATGAGATGCATGATTTAATATCAACCAGTGTGCGATTTTTTTTTTTTTTATTTAGGAAGAGAATAAGTAATGCAACAATCACAGAAAATGGTATGGTGACAAATAAATTCGGTGAATTTACTCCTCTCATTGTGTTGGCAGTAAAACAAAAAATTATTTATGTTATGAAAAAAATCTCCTTCATATGGTTCAAGAAAGAGTATGAACCTTGCATAATCAGATCCATTTAAGTGAGTTGAAGCTAAGGTAGCAGCATCTGTCCAGCATCCAGCATCTTGTAACTACATTGAAAATGGGGCGTTAGATTCTCAAGACAAATCAAGTATAATAAAATGACAACCTATTACTTTGTCATTAGTAGTTTTGGGAAAAGCTAAAGCAATAAAACACCCTGGCACATTATATAGAGGCCGTTAGGGAGCCTGATTGGGGCCCAAGCCCATTGAATATGGGTCAACCAGATTTATTAGTTAATATCCTTGGTAGTATTTTTCATTTGTGTTAGATCGGAATCAGATTTGTTATGATCTGATATCTAGGATTTAATTTTTCAGATTGTGTTTGATTCTAACAAACCCTAATTTCCCCCTATCAAAAAGAACCATTGGAACACGCTGGTTTGTCACCTTTATTGACAAACACACATTTAACTTGGGTTTATCTTCTCAAGGAAAAATCTTCAGGTTCCCTTGGTTTTTACAAATAACATGCTATGACTCAAACCCAATTTCTGGTCAAAATTCAGGTTTTAAGAACTGACAATGCCAGTGAATACTTTAGCGCTGGTTTTGAAAATTATCTTGCTTTCCATGTCATTTATCACCAAAAGCTCTTGTGCATATATCCCTCAACAAAATGGGGTTTCTTAACACAAAAATCACCAAATACTTGACAAGACTCATTCCATCTTACTTGCCACCGATGTCCCTAGCAATTTTTGGGGTGATGTTCTCACTTCTACATATTTGATCAACTATTCTCCATCCAAAACCTTGCAATTTAAAACATCTAAACAAGTTCTTTTGAAAACTTAATGTACCACTAAAATTTTGTACATACAACAACAACAACAACAACAAACCTTTATCTCACTAGGTGGGGTCGGCTACATGGATTGCAAGACGCCATTGTGCTCTATCATTTATCAAGCTTTTAGGAATATTATTAATTAAGAGATTGCGTTCAACAACTTCCAAGAGTGTTCTCTTAGGCCTTCCTCTACCTCTCTTAATTGGACTCAAAGTTATATGTTCTACTCTTCTCATTGGTGCCTCCCTTGGTCTGAGCCTTAAAATATTTTGTACATATTTCTACTTAAAATATTTGGGTGCACAGTTTATGTTCAAACCTCTAAGCCTTCCAAACTCAACACCCGAGCTTCCAAATCCATTTTGTTGGTTATTCTCAAACCTAAAAAGGGTACAAATGCCATCATCCGCCTTCTCATAAATATATTGTTTTAAATGATGTCACTTTTGATGAAAAGCTCCCTTATTACCCCAAAATGCCCATTTAGGGGGGATAACGAACAGGTGGAATGGCCATTTTTCAAAACTGAACAGCCACAAATCCAAACTTACCATATTCAACCATCCTATTTCCAGCCCCAGGTCAAGTCTGACCAGACCCCTGAAATGCCTGAAAATGAACCAGAACAGCCTGCATATCGTCCTGCCAGTGGAACTAATGCAAATGGCAGCCTTGAGGATTATAATTATGGTTCCCAGAATGCAGAAATGAGTCCAACAGACCCAGTTGCAGTGGCACAACAACAAGGACAGGTTCCAGAACAGCAGCCAAGAGAAGAGAACTAGGATATTGATAGAGCTCATGATTTCACTAAGACCTATAAGAGGAACCCAAGGAAGGAGAGCAGCTAAATGGGGAACACTATGACTGGTTCAGAGGTTTTTCCTTTGGATCCTGGCCATAAGGAATAGTAAGCCTTAGTGTAGTCATATATTAGAAGTCTATTTTGGGAGTAGCGGCTGTATGAGAGCCATATTTTGAGGCATTAGTAGTCTTTTGTTTTTTGAAGGGGGCGGGATCTATTTTGTGTACTGATGTATGGTTAGGAGAGACTCATATGCCAATAAGTGTATGTGGTTATCAGTAAGCTTTGTGTTCTGTGTCTTCGATTATTTTGAATGTTTGTACTGATTTAGAGGGGAATAGGGTTTTGGCAAGAATTAGTAAGTGGCTTGTAACACTGATTCAGTTTCATTGATCATTAATATGAAAACCTCAAAATTTTCCCTTTCATTTATTGCTGTTATTATTTTCTGGTGCTATTTCGTTCAATTATTCAGCAAGATTCCATCATTTGGTATTAAAGCAGTACGATCTACAAGCTCTTTAAGAAGGAAGAATGGCAGAGGCACAATATGCTCATCCAGATGTACAAGAATTGAAGGAGACTATTGGAGGGTTGACCATTGATGTATGTGATCTCAAGGACATGATGCTAAAGATGAATGACACTGGGAAAAATATAAAGGAAAGTGACAAACCCTCTTGAGAAAGAACAGGGAGCTAATCAAGAGGAGGAAAACTCTAGGAGTCATTTGGATGGTGAGTAAGAAGTGGGGAAGTATAGGAAGCTAGAGTTACTTGTATTCTCAAGAGATGACCCTCTTGTCTAGCTATTCTAGGTAGAAAAGTATTTCCACATTAATACAATAGCAAAGCATGACAAATTGGAGGCAGTTGTGGTTTGTCCAATGGGGAAAGCATTGAACTAGTACAAATGGATATACACAAGAACCCCATCACAGAGTTGGCTAGAGTTTAAGAAGCAATTGCTACATCAGTTTCATTCTTCCCAACTAGGGGGAGTCTGAGAGATTATTCACAGCAAAGCAAGAAAATTCAATCTTGGAGTTTTTAAAGCAGCTCAAATGTTTGTCAACGCCGTTGAAGGAAGCTTCAGAGGAGTGCTTCATTGGACCCTCCATTTTGGGTTAAAACATGAGATTAAGGAGAAATTGAAGCTCACGTAAACAACTTTGTGAGAGGCAGTGGAGATGGCACTGTGCGTTGATGAGAGGAATTAGATGTTAGGGGGTTGTAGAGAATCTAAGGCTACCTGAGGTCAATGCTCCAATATCAAGCCCAGACTAGAGTCAGCCTAATCCCATTCTTTCACACATGTAACTCACGTGCCTAAAGCAAGTAAGAGCATCATGCCTACAACACCTTTTGCCATAGAAAATTCAAAGAAAATAAAGGCCAAAACAAGGTACTTGAAATCTGAGAGTACCTCGAATTGGAGTACAGCAATGAGAAGGGTGTTCTCAATTGGTCTTTCCTGAGAATACTTTTCTAGAATTCTTCGTAAGACAGAGAGATCTTCATTATTGAGCATGTCATTGTCAGAGTTGTTTATTATGAAGCCCTTCTTATCACCTTTAGTTCGTTGCTTTATATGGGCTAGTTTCCCATGAATTTCCCAACACGATTCCCTGGTGTGACCATTTTTGTTACAATAATCACATTTGAGATGCTTCTTCCCCATTCGCTCTCCACCCTGGTTTCCACGTGCCACCATGGCCGAGGCTTCTAAGCTTGAGGAAGGAAGAATAGAAAGAGTAGATGAAGAATTATGAATAAGTTCTTTATGACTTTCCTCATACCTGATCATATTAAATGCATCTTCTAGGGATGGGATGGGCTTCATGCCCATAATTCATCCTCAAACATCTTCAAAATTATCATTCAACCCAAGCAAGAACTCATAGCAGCGTTTGCGATCGACCACTTGGCGAAAATACACCTCGTTTGTATGGCAGGACCATTGGTGGACTTCATACAGATCGATCTGTTGCCAAAGCCTGATGAGATCACTATCGTAGAGAGTAACAGTTTTTCCCCTTGCGTGAGACTACGAAGCATCGTTTTCACTTGAAAAATAGCGGCTATATTTTCTTTGACAGAATATGTGTGCTTGGCTAATTCCCAGATTTCCCAAGCAAAATTAGCAAGTAAATAGGTCTCACTAATCTCAGTTGTCATAGAGTGAACAAGCCAAGTCATCACCAAGTTGTTCTCAACACACCATGTTTCATATTGAGGGTCACCAATAGCTAGCGGCTTGGGATTCCAAGTGAGGTATTTTTCTTTATTTTTCCCACGGATGAGCATTAGAATATTTCTAGACCATTGTAAATAATTGTTCCCATTTAGATGATGGGTTATCATAGCTTGAGAGAAGGAATTAGGTACAGAACCCCAAAGTCAGAACAAGAATAATCGCACCCTGTAGACTTTCTCCCCCAATCTCGATCCTTGTTTTAAGGCCTCCCCCCAATGCTGATGATGATTGAAGGACCTCATCACCAGCGGCAAAAACCCTAGGTTGATCAAAGAGCACTGCTTTGTACGACACAGAAGGACTGCTCTAATACTACTTTGTCACGAGGCTATTACTCCCTCCTCAAAAGGTTAACCCTTAGGGCGTGCAGCGCACCTGCTTATATAGTCAGGACCCTCCCCAGGTTACTCCAATGTGGAACTTGACAGCTCCCTCAGCCAACCAAAAGGGCCCACCCACTGAGCAAACTCGGGTCTAACTTTATTACCTTAGCTCTATCAAGTACTAAACTTGTCACTACTTTAAGTGCTATTTCCTGAACAAGCAATATTTGGGTAATTGATTCAGGAGCTACAAATCATATTACTGTTTTTCGAGAATTATTGTCTGAATTTTCGCCCCTATTCTGAACATACCCGTGTTCAAGTAGCAAATAATACTTATGCCAAGGTTATGGGATCAGGCATAGTCACTATTTCTTCCAATAAAATCCTTACAAACGTCTTATGTGTGCCTGACATATAGTGTAGCTTGCTGTCCGTGAAGTGTATAGCTCACCAATTACATTGCCTTGTTATTTTTGACCAATTTAAGTGTGTTTTTCAGGACATGGCTTTGGGGAAGACGATTGACAATGCTAAGGAATTTAATGGGTTGCATTATCTTGAAGGCAACTCCTCAAATAAAGACTACATGGCTGATTCAAGTTCTTATTTGTCTACTATGTCTCATGAAGACTTTATGTTATGGCATTTTAGGTTAGGTCATCCAAGTTTTGATTACATGAAAATTTTGTTCCCCAATTTCATGAATAAAAAGAAGGTTGATTTTCATTGTGATATTTTCCAGTTTGCAAAACAAACTTGCACCTCTTATCCTTCAACTCCATATGTTCCTTCCAAACCTTTTGCCCTTATTCATAGTGATGTTTAGGATCCATCTAGGGTTGTTACTAACTCAAGAGCTAGGTGGTTTGTTACTTTTATAAATGGACCATACCTGATTGATGTGGCTGTTCTTGATGAGAGACAAATCTGAAGTTTTCTCTATTTTTAAAAATTTTCACACATTTGTTAAAACTCAATTTCAGACCTCTATCAAGGTTCTTCAGAAGGATAATAGAACAGAGTATCTTAACTCAAACTTTCAAACTTTCCATACTAAAAAAGGGATACACCATCAAACATCTTGTGTGAACACTCATCAACAAAATGGGGTGGCTGAAAGGAAAAATAGACATCTTTTAGAGGTGGCAAGGGCTCTTTTGCTAGGAAATAATGTTCCCAATAGTTTTTGGGGGGATGCTGTCCTCACTGCTGCATATCTTATTAATCATATGCCCTCTAAAGTCTTAAAATTACAGTCACCTATTGAGATATTTATAGCCTTTTTGCCTAACTCTCACCTTTTTAACTCTCTCCTAAGCACATCTTTGGCTGTACTATTTTTGTTTTTTCTTCTTCAAGTGGAAAATTGGCTCCTCGATCTATTAAATATATTTTCTTGGGACACTCTTCTACAAAGAAGGGGTACGAATGTTATTCTCCATCCACTCGAAATACTTATGTCACTTTGGATGTTTGGTTTGTTGAAACTCTTCCATTCTATCCCAAATTACCCATTCAGGGGGAGAGTGATAATGAATGGTTAATATGTGGCAACTCACCTAGCCCACGAGCTAGTGACCCAAATATTGTACCTCAAACACTTCTAGACGCTTCTATTTCTGAACTTGAATTTGAACCCGTTTCACTTGTTACAACACCAGCACCTAACTTGCCTGAATCTGATTCTGCTACAACACCTGAATCTTGTCCTAATTACCCTACCAGACCTGAATCTGAGGCTGACCACCCTGAACCATTACCAATGGCCATCCAAGACCAAAATTTAGAGTCTGTTGTGAATAGATCAGGGGAGAATCAGCAAGGTCAGCAGGTGCAAAGAGACAATCCCATTATTTTTCCAAGGCAAAGTCATGACTCTCAACCTGATACCAGTCCTGAAGATATCCAATGGCCTATTGCTCTAAGAAAAGGAAAAAGGAGTTGTATTTGACATCCCATTAGCAGGTATGTCTCCTATGATAAAATTAACTCTCAGTTTAAGGCTTTGGTTGCAAGTATTGACAGTGAAGATATTCCTAGCACTTTTGATAAGGCTGTGACTAATCCCAAATGGAGATTAGCTATTGAAGAAGAGCTGAAGGCCTTGAGTAAAAATCAAACACGAGAGATTGTTGACTTACCTCCCGAAAAGTCTGTTGTGGGGAGCAAATGGGTCTTTACCAAAAAATATAATCCAGATGGGAGTGTTAATAGATATAAGGGGAGATTGGTTGCTAGAGGATTCACTCAAACATATGGTATTGATTACCAAGAAACATTTACTCCTGTTGCTAAATTTAATAGTATAAATGTGCATTTTTCTCTTGCAGCGAACTTAGATTGGCCTTTGCATCAATTAGATGTCAAAAATGCCTTCTTAAATGGTGACTTGAAAGAGGAAGTATACATGGAAGTCCCTTAAGGGTTGTGGGATCCTAAAAATGCGAATAAAGTTTGTAATCTCCGAAAATCCTTATATGGGCTAAAACAATCCCCACGGGCGTGGTTTCAAAGGTTTGCACGTGCTGCTAAGGGATTTGGTTATAAGCATTGCCAAGCTGATCACACTTTGTTTGTTAAAACATTGTGGCTCAAAAATAACTACATTGATTGTTTATGTGGATGATATAGTCTTAACAGGCAATGATCCTGAAGAAATTGCACAGTTGAAAGGGAAATTGGCTATAGAATTCGAGGTGAAAGACCTTGGAAGCACAAAATATTTCCTTAGGAGAGAGATAGCTCGATCTTCTAAGGGTATTAGTGTATCTCAACAAAAGTATACACTTGACTTACTCAACGAGACTGGAATGCTAGGGGCTAGGCCTACAGATGCTCCAATGGAGCTTTATTGCAAATTGGAAGTAAAAATAGATGGAAAATCTGTTAATAAAGAAAGGTATCAAAAGTTGGTGGGAAAGTTAATTTACTTGTCTCACACAAGGCCAGATATCTCTTTTGCAGTGGGAGTTGTCAGTCAATTCGCAAGTAATCCTCAAAAGAACACATGAAAGCAGTGTATCAGATTCTAAGATACCTCAAGACGATACCCAAAAAAGGTTTATTCTTTTCTAAGAATAATCAGAAGGGTATAGAAATTTACAAAAATGCAACCAAGATGACAATCGGCATGGAAGAACAGAAAAATGTGGAAATATATACAGACGCAGGTTGGGCAGGTGCGATTAATGATAGACGGTCCACAACTGGGCATTGCACTTTTGTCTAGGGTAACCTAGTAACTTGGAGGGGTAAGAAACAATCAGTAGTATCAAGAAGTTCTACAGAATCAAAATATAAGGCCTTGTCTCATGGAATCTGTGAGGGTATGTGGATTACATAGTTATTGGAAGAACTTGAAATACCAATGAATACCCCAATTAAGATGTGGTGTGATAGAATGGCTGCACTGAAGATTGCTAACAATCCTATCCAACATGATCGCATAAAGCATGTTGAGATAGACCGACACTTCATCAAAGAGAAGATAGAAAATAAAGTCATAGACTTATCTTACATCTCATCTGGAAGACAAGTAGATAATGTGATGACTAAGCATCTTGTTAGAACTAAGTTTGAAGATTTTGTGAGCAAGCTGGGAATGATCAACATCTATTCCCCAGCTTGAGGGGGAGTGTTAGAATTGGACTTTTATTCTTTGAGCCCATTATCTCTAGGGTTTCTTAGTTTATTATTATTATCTTGTTCAATTTTGTCTTTTAGGATTCAGATTAGTATCTCCTATTTATTTTATTTTATTGAGAGAGGATTTTATACGATTGTATCAATCTCTCTCTCTATATATATATGTACCGAGCAGTTCTATGGAAGAAAAATAAGAAATCACACACTACATTCTCTCAAAGGGGTACAACACCCAGTGACTGTCTGAAGTAGAGATAGCACGACACAAAGAACTAGGGCCCTATTTCAATTGTGGTGACAAATATGGTCCCACCCATCAATGCAAAGTCAAGAATCTTCAAGTGTTGATAATGGAGTCGAGATTTGATGAGGACATAGAAGAAGGAGATGCACTGCTTGAACACAAAGAAGAATGTCCAAAAGATAAAGAGGAGGTGACGCAAATTGAGTTATCATTGAACTCCATCACTGGGGTTGGAGATAACCATACTATGAAGGTGAAAGGAAAGATTGGAGAAGAGATAATCATTCTCATTGATGGTGGGACTACTCACAACTTCATCGCTGAAGATTTGCAAAACAAATTTAGACTACTTACAAATGAAATTACAACATACACCATTACAATGGGGGATGGTTTTACTTTGAAAGGAAGGTAGCGCTTTGCAAGGACGATTTGCAATGGGATGTAGGTGGATATTTTACGAAGACAATTTGCTCGACAATATGGAATTGATTACCAAGAGACGTTCGCCCCTGTAGAAAAACTCAACACAATCAAGGTCTTGTTTTCTTTTGAAGCAAACCTTGACTAGCCTCTACACCAACTTGATGTCAAAAATGCCATTCTTAGTGGTGATCTAGAGGTGAAATTTATGTGGACATTCCTCCAGGATTTAGAGATAATGATAATCAAAACAAGGTGCATAAATTGAAGAAGCCTCTATATGGCCTCAAACAATCTCCACAAGCTTGGTTTGAAAGGCTTGCCTATGTGATAAAGAAGGGATATAACCAATGTCAAGCTGAACATACTTTCTTTGTAAAACATTGTGATGGAAAAATTGCAATTACGATAATTTATGTTGATGATATCATCATTACAAGGAATGCTACAAGGGAACAAGAGAACTTGAAGAAGGTTCTAGCTATTGAATTTGAAATCAAGGGCTGAGGAAATCTACAATATTTCCTAGGTATGGAAGTGCCAGATCTAAGCATGGTATAATGGTATTATAGAGGAAGTACACTCTTGGTTTGTTGGAGATAAGAATGTTGGGTTGCAAACCATCCCATACACCTATGGAGATGAATTTGAAATTGGGTGAGAGAAGATTGTCTACTTGTTAACATAGAAAGATATCAGTACTTGGTGAGTAAATTAATCTATTTAGCCCACATGAGACCTGATATATCCTAAACTATGGGACTGGCAAGTCCATTTGCAAGCAATCCAAAAAAGGAGCATATGAATGATGTTTACAAAATATTGCATCATTTAAAGACAACACTTGGGAGAGGTTTGTATATCAAGCAAGATAATCAAAAGGGAATTCAAATTTATTTTGCTACAGATTGGCAAAGATCCCAAGATTTGTAGTTGATAAGAGATTCACCACGAGCTATTGCACATTTGTGTGGGGAAATCTTGTAATATGGAAGTGCGAGAAACAAACAATTGTGTCAAGAATCAATGAAGGTGAAGCTATATGGCATGATAAACTCTTTAATGAGTTGAAGATAGCGTGTGGAGGACCAATGAAGGTTTTTTGCGTTAATACACCAACTATCAAAATTGTAAAGAATCATGTGTTCTATTAGAGAGATTTATTCCTTAAATATAGGGATATGATTAGATGGGATCATTGGAGTTAATATTTTATTTTTGATTTGATTTTATTCCTTATATAGATTTTATTTGTGATCTGTATATATGTGGTGTGCATCAACGAATGAATATACATAAGTTCTCTCTGATCCAAGAAGCCATACGGTATCAAAGCCAGAATGGTTAGTTGAGACCTCCAGTCGCTGAACCCACAAGCACGACTCGCCCGTTAGCTAGAAAATAGCATTCTCTTCTAGCACAACCTTCCCAAGTCAAGAGTCACACAAAGAATGCACCCTGGTAAGCATTTTTCTCTGGCATGCTCTTGTCCATTAGCGTCTCCTTCTAGCACAACATCCCTAAGTCATGAGTTGCAAGAGAATGCACCTTCATCAGCACCCTCTCCTCAACTTGCATCAATGAGATCGCATCAAACCTAGAGTCAATACTCATGCACTCCATACCTTTCAACTATGGTTATTAGTTCTAGCACAAAGATTGACTCAAATCTTTACCCAATTGGTGGAAATCCCTGAAGGTTGAGTTTTGCTAAGGGACTTCTACTCTCCTCATCTTAGAGAAATTCAATGGCTGCAACTATAGTGAATGAGCCCAAGCAATCAAACTTGCTATTGGGGGATGAGGCAAGCTGGATTTAATCACTGGTCACTCTAAGGCTCCAAACACATCAGACTCGAAGGCTATGGTGAAGTGAGAGACCTACAATTCCATGGTAGCTTTATGGCTGATCAACGCTATGACACCACAAATTCAGCGCTCCTTCATATTCCGTGCAAGATATCTAGGAAGCAATTAAGGACTCATTCGGATGTTGAAGATGGTACCCGACTTTATGATTTAAAGACACGAAGTTGGCAGATCAAACAAGGTGAAGGGGAAGTAATAGAATTCTGGTTGGACCTAGTTGCTATATGGCAAGAAATTGATCTCAACACAGAAGAGCAATGGTCTTGTTCCAACGATGCAGTAAGGTACAAACGTTGTATTGAAGATGAGTGGGTCTTTCAATTCTTGGCTAGCATTCATCATTCACTAGATGATGTTCGGAGTCACATATTGGCTCGCTCCCCATTACCATCAAATCGTGATGCTTTTGTTAAAGTTCACTGAGAGGCTTCTTTTCCACTCATTGTATTTTCCAAGATCTCTCATCGAGGAAGATGATTGGCAATACTGAGGAGTGTGATGGGCTTCTACTACCTGGATGAATCACACCGTGAGTAATCTCTAGTCTCATATCCGCTGCAACCTGCATCTACCTTTGAAAATGTTGATATTTTATTATGGCAAAAAAAAGGATTATCCCAATGTCTACTACTAGTTATTGTTTCCTCAATTTTCATCTAATAAAATTCTAGTTTTCATTGTGATATTTAAAGAAGTGGCCAAACATCATGCTCTTCATTTCCATGCTCTAATACAAGCCCTCCCAACCATTTTCTATGTGTCCATAGTGATGTATGGGTCCTTCTTGTGTTCCTAATCGAACTCATGCTAAATGGCTTGTCACTTTTATTGACGATCATACTCGTGCAGGCTAGGCGTATCTAATGAAAGATAAATATAATGTGACATCTATTTTCATCAAATTCTTTACCATGATATTGAATTAATTTCATACATCCATTAAAATCCTTCAAATTGATAACGGCAATGAATATGTTAATAAACCATTGAGTGACTTCCTTAAGTCTAAGGGAATAGTTCATAAAACTTCCTATGCTAACAACCCTGATGACTGAACCAAAAAAATATACATTTAGTTGAGGTTGCTCATTCTTTTCTGCTAACCACAATGTGCCCAAATACTTTGGAGGGATGCCATTCTCACAGCCACTTACCTAATTAATCACATGCCAAGTAAAAAAAGTGTCTTACTCTACTCCACGTGAATGCCTTTGCCAAACACACTCACTCATCTTGAGACCAATCTTCCTTGAAAATTTTTAGATGCTCTACCTTTGTTCATCTCCATTCATCCTCCAAATTGAGTCTCAAGCTGCCAAGTGTGT